>NC_083574.1:6024420-6339420 GCF_027579695.1 Neoarius graeffei
GTGTGTGTGTGTGTGTGTGTGAGAGAGAGAGAGAGAGAGTGTCGCTTTGTTAGATAAGCTCTTTGTGAGAGAGAGAGAGAGAGAGAGAGAGAGAGAGAGAGCGAAGGAAGAAAGTGAGAGGAGAAAGATGGTGATTCCCTCGGCAGCTCGGACAAGCGAGGCTTGGAAGATGCAGCGATGGGTGACAGAGACGGAGCCGCTCCTTTGTGCAGTAAGCAGACGCCGCTTTTCTGTTCGTACAGCACAGTACAGTGAGGAGGGGTAGCTGGAGTGTGTGTGTGTGTGTGTGTGTGTGTGTGTGTGTGTGTGTGTGTGGGGCACATTTCTCTAAGTGTGAATTCCGGTGTGTGCTAGTTGTGGTGTGTCTGTGTGAGATAAAATGTGTGTGCGTGTGTGTGTGTGTGTGTGTGGGGTGGGGTGGGGGGGAACATTTCTCTAAGTGTGAATTCCGGTGTGTGTTAGTTGCGGTGTCTCTCTGTGAGAAGAAGTGTGTGTGTGTGTGTGTGTGTGTGTGTGTGTGTAAACATGCCGCTTTTCAGAACTTCTGCCGTTCCTCTTCTTAATTTTACTGCTGACAGTTATGTGTCCAAAAGTTTGTGCACCCCCTGCCTTGTGTATTGTAGTGTAATGTTTGTTTGTTTGTTTGTTTTTTTGTAATTTACCAGAACTCGCGACAGACGCTTTCGTTTCATGTCATCAAGCGTACGTGTCGAAAAGCATCGCCTCGGGCTTGTTTGATGTGGGTGAATCAGGGCGAATGAACCACTGTCTCATGGGCATGCAGTGTTACGAGTGCGAGTTATCTCAGCGTACTTCTCAGCAGTTTTTATTCTGGGTGGAATTTTTTTTTTTTCTCTTTTAGATATCTTCTTTACATTCCATGAACTTACTCAGACGATAAAGAACCTACCGGAAGTTCCAGGATCCTTCTTATCTCCGCTGGATGTTACGACACAGTATGGCACAGTCCTTCATCCACATCTATATCCGAATTGTAATCAGGGTTACATCACTTCCAGATAATCGACTTCTCCAGAGTCGATGTATGGCGTAACTCGGAAGTGGGAAGTCGGAGAAGCTCGGAATGATGTCCTGGGGAATGGGAGGAAAAACCCTGGACGTGTCAGTGTTCTTCTTTGTGATGCATGACGTATATTTATCTCATCAAAACAGCGAGATGTCGTTGTCAGCGTTACAGATTTAACAAGCAGATAGGGTATGTCGGTATGTTTTGAGCGGCCATGGTGATTTACTATCACTTGCTGAACTCCGGGTTGAAGAGACCGTCGTGAGTTTCCAACTAGGAATTCCGAGTTGAGGGGGGTGTTTTCTTTTGCTTTTCGTAGTCAGCTAGGAAGTTACGATCGGAAGTTATGACTGATAATTACAGCCTTCAGCACGAATGCACCATTGACTGTTTACGCATTCATGTGTAAAGGTAGATGGTTTCTGGAGGTTTCTGTGGCAACATCATCTTTATGTGACGTATCTGTTACGTATTAAAGAAGAAAAGCTCGTGTACGACTGTCGTACTATGCAATTTACTGGTAATTTAGGCGTGGTTTCATCACCAGAGGAATTTTTCAGCACTTGTCTGGAACCCAGAACCAATGGGGGCGGAGCCTGGGATACTGAATGGAGCTGATTGGTCTTGGAATGTTTGAAAAATTGGTGTTGGTTGAAGTAATTACTAAAGTGTGATATATATCAGCAACGGCATTTTAGGAACACGTGTGTGTGTGTGTGTGTGTGTGTGTGTGTGTGTGTGTGTGTGTGCAGCAGTAGGAGGAGGAGGGGTTAGTCCCAGTTGTGTGCTGGTGACATTTTTAATTTAATTATTTATTGTTCGGGGAGGTTCAGTCAGAGTACAGAAGGTGAGGCAGGGGTTATAACTTCATAGTGTCGTGGAAATGAAACATTGACATTCTCTCTCTCTCTCACACACACACACACACACACACACACACACACACACACACACACACACACACACACACACACTACCAAGTGACCTCACACCTCTCAGGCTGTGTCTCCCTCTCAGGTTGCTGTCTGTCTGTCTCTCTCTCTCTCTCTTTCTCTGTCTGTCTGTCTCTCTTTGTGTCTTGTCTCTCTGTCCAGCTGTCCGTCTGTTTGTCTGTCTGTCTCTCTCTCTCTCTGTCCATCTGTCTCTCTTGCTCAATGTCTCTGTCTGTCTCTCTCTGTCTGTCTTTCTCTCTCTCTCTGTCGGTCTCTCTGTCCATCTCTCTCTGTCTGTCTCTCTCGCTCTCTGTCTGTCTCGCTCTCTCTGTGTGTCCGTCTGTCTCTCTCACTCTCTGTGTCTCCCTCTCAGGTTGCAGTCTGTCTCTCTCTCTCTGTCTGTCTCTCTCTCGCTCTCTGTCTGTCTGTTTGTCTGTCTGTCTCTCTCTGTCCATCTGTCTCTCTTGCTGTCTGTCTCTGTCTGTCTCTCTCTGTCTGTCTTTCTCTCTCTCTCTGTCCGTCTCTCTGTCCATCTCTCTCTGTCTGTCTCTCTCGCTCTCTGTCTGGCTCGCTCTCTCTGTGTGTCCGTCTGTCTCTCTCGCTCTCTGTGTCTCCCTCTCAGGTTGCAGTCTGTCTCTCTCTCTCTGTCTGTCTGTCTCTCTCTCTCTCTCTGTCTATCTGTCTCTCTTTGTGTCTTGTCTCTCTGTCCAGCTGTCTGTCTGTTTGTCTGTCTGTCTCTCTCTGTCCTTCTGCCTCTCTTGCTCTCTGTCTCTGTCTGTCTCTCTCTGTCTGTCTTTCTCTCTCTCTCTGTCCGTCTCTCTGTCCATCTCTCTCTGTCTGTCTCTCTTGCTCTCTGTCTGGCTCGCTCTCTCTGTGTGTCCGTCTGTCTCTCTCACTCTCTGTGTCTCCCTCTCAGGTTGCAGTCTGTCTCTCTCTCTCTCTGTCTGTCTGTCTGTCTCTCTTTGTGTCTTGTCTCTCTGTCCAGCTGTCTGTCTGTTTGTCTGTCTGTCCATCTGTCTCTCTTGCTCTCTGTCTGTCTTTCTCTCTCTCTCTGTCTGTCTCTCTGTCCATCTCTATCTGTCTGTCTCTCTCGCTCTCTGTCTGTCTCGCTCTCTCTGTGTGTCCGTCTGTCTCTCTCTCTCTCTCGCTCTGTCTGTCTTTCTTTCTCTCTGTCTCTCTCTTTCTTTCTTTCTCTCTCTGCCCATGGCCTGGCGTCTGTTTCGACCTGCCTGATTCAATCACAAGCTGCGTAAAAATACTCTGCCCTCGAATCATCCTTAGGCTGTGAAGACACTCCTCATGTGTGTGCTTTAGCGTGTGTGTGTGTGTGTGTGTGTGTGTGTGTGTGTGTGTGTGTGTGTGTGTGTGTAGAGATTCCTCTACTGTCACTCGTATCCTCTTTCAGCGCAAGACGCAGAGCGACAGAGCGCTCGTAAATCCGTCTCTCTGAAAAGAAATACCGACACCAACACAACGACTCATGTCACGTCAGTTTATAGACGGAAGTGTGCGCACGCGTACATGCGTGCGTGAGTGTGTTCAGATATTGCTGCGCGTGTTGAAATTCGAACTTGTTTGGATTAAGGCCCTCGCACCCTAAAATAGATGTTTTATTTTAATGCCGGTGACTGAATCAGTGAAATTACAGGCTGTGATGAGTTCTTTCGTGTGGGTGGGTTTTATGGAATTGGTCACATGACCGGAGCTGTTTATCTTAATGTGTAAGGAATAAAACACGGCGTGTCGTGCGGTTGTAGGATATTAATCAGCGACGGGACGTTGTGATGAAGCAGAGTTGGAGTTTCCAGTGTGATGAAAGATCCCACAGGAATTTTCCAACGATTGGAATTTGGAGTGAATTAAAGAATGGCACAGTGTACTTTTTTATCCGTTTATTGTTACATTTACAAGTTCCTATCACTGGTGGTGTGGAAAATGACTGACTGACTCAACTCCTTCTGACCAATCAGAATTGAGAATTCAATATTTTTTGTGTGTGTGTGTGGGCAGTCTCTCTTGATAAGCTATGCTTGACCTTAGGTGTAACCCTTGACCAATATCCCTTCACCCCCAACTGTTGGTAGTGTTTTGTGTGTGTGTGTGTGTGTGTGTGATTCGTACCCACAGGCCTACGTGACTCAACAGTTGCTAATGGACTGAGTGTGTCATACCCGACTGAAAGCCAGCTCTGGTTAAAACAAAACCAAAACACAAGCACTTCACCTCCGAACAGTTCTCTCACTGTTTCTCTCCGTCTCTCGCAGGCATGAGCCATGAGCCGAAGTCGCCCTCACTAGGCATGATCTCCACGGCGACGCGCACCACGGCGACGGTCAGCCCGCTCACGCCGTCGCCTCTCAACGGCTCCATCGTGGCCAATGGCAGCCCGGCGGCTCAGTCTGCTCACTCCGGATTCGCCGCCGCCCTCCGCAAGCTGGCCAAGCAAGCCGAGGAGCCTCGAGGTAAAAACCCCCTGCCCGAGTCAACCTCTGACCTCTTGACAAATGTGCAGGTTACATGTTACGCCGTGCGCTCTGTAGGTCTAGCTCCTAATGGCTCTTAAGTGGAAATCTCGCTGAAGTGAATTAAGCGGCGTTCCCTCGGGAGGCTCGGTCGCGCTCGATGACCCACTTAAACTCAAAACGCTGCAGTGTGGAATCTCCTGAGCAGAGGCATTTACACATGTCGTATCAGAGTCCGAGTGTGTGTGTGAGAGAGAAAGAGAGTGTGTGTGCACGTCTTTGCTTATCAACTAATTTATTCACACAAGAGCCGTTCAAGAATGCAGGAAAATCAGGAAAAAAACATTCATCAGCATTCGCTTTGTGGGCGTGGCTTAAAGGGGCACTGAAGTCATTTTTAAACTTGCTTTATTTCCTTGTGTTATTCGATTGCGTTTTCGGTTTTAGTAACCTTATATCGTGACTCGTATTGGCAACTAACTGCAATTAAATATTATACTTATCGGCGTATTCGGTTTTTAGCCGTGTTGAATTTAGTTCGTTTGGTCCACGGCAGGCGCCGCTTAAGCCAGTATCTCACTGGGCTGCGACAGCTTGCGACAAATTGCGAACATCATTCGCGAGAGAGTTTCTTGAAAAGTGTCTTGAAACATTCGCGGGGCTTCTCAATTTCCTCGCACGAGTCGCGAAGTGTCGCTCCTTCGTCGCTGAAATTTTGAACATGTTCAAAAAATGTGTGCGACAGAATTTCTCTCAAAATAGCCGCAAACGCGTCGCCGGTGTCGCAAAGCCGTCGCGAACCCTTCTCAAGTCAGTTTCCGTGAGACAGGAAGTGCGAGTGTATCTCACTGGGCTGCGACAGCCTGCGACTAGTTGGAGACGCAACAATTGCGATAAAATATGCGAATATCAATTCAGTCTGATTCCAAGTGAAAAAATTCGCATATTTTATCGCAATTGTTGCGTCGCAGGCTGTCGCAACCCGGTGAGATACTACCCTTATCCGCGCGATCTTCACGAGACTTGTGCGAGACTTCGAAACGTGAAGAAGTGTCAGCCAGGTGTCAGTGCCGCCATTTTGAAAACTGTTTTCCAAACGAAGTATTGCACAAAAACGAGTTTAAATGACGATTACTGCCGACTTTTGTCAAACTTTCCTGATTGCTATCAAAACAAACAAAACTTCCAGCTTCAGCATTCGAAAGAGGGCGCGCGCGTTTTTTGACAAACCCTGTGTCCGAAACCGCTCCGTACTCACTACGTAGGGCACTATATAGTGGGATGCCATTTTGTAGCGCTGTCCGCGCTGAAAGAAATCAAATTAAGATTTGATTTAATAAAAGGCAGCAGTAAAGAAGAAAGTATTCAGTCTTGATTTAAAAGAACTGCAGGGACTTTGTATTTATTAATGTCGGAAACGCGCTCAGTATAACATGCATGCATTTATTATTTTGAAACCCACCAGCCGACTGATCCGGCACGTTTTAATTGTGCGACAGTAATGATGTAAATACGAGCATGACGGAGTAGTGTCCGAAAGCGTTTTTTCCTCTCTTTATATAGTGAGTAGTGAACGAGTGAGCGATTTCGGACACAGCGTCGGATTTCCGCTGTACGTTTTACTTCCGTCCTACAATGTCTCGCACAGGTCTCGACGAATCTCGTTTACGGCCGTTGCTTTGACATATGGACTGATATATTACAGAGCATATTTCAAACACTCAGAACTTGCTATAGCAGCGACAAAATAGCGATCAAAAATGCGTTCCGATATTTAATAAAATGAGAGTTTTGATGATATTAATTTGCCTTCAGTTCTCCTTTAAATGAACGTGCTTTGGGGCAGGAAGTAAAAGTAAAAATGTGTGATTGAGTGCCAAAGAAAGTTTTGGGGGCTTTTTTTGGTGACGAATACGTGTTTTCATGTGAGCTTCATGTACAGGGAGGGACATGGTCTGGTCCAGAACTTGTGATAGAGAGAGAGAGAGAGAGAGAGAGAGAGAGATAGCCTGGCAAGCCAGACTAAATGTGAATATTTAGTCTGGCTTCTATCCGTAGACATTTCCGAAGCAGGTAGGAGGAACAAACCGCTGTCTTTCAAACTGTCTCTGTGCGTATAGGCCAACGCTCTGACCAATCAGCGCAACAGTGACTGTGACGTAGTCAGAGCGACAGAAAGCAGTGGGGGAGGCCTTGAAATAAATAATTTTTCAAAATGCGTATTAATTAATAAACAGGTTCTAGATATTAAGAAGTTTGGAGATAATGACCACAAGTTTGGAGGCTGTACCACATACACTCATTTTTTTCCAAGTGTTTTTCAAGGGTTTGCTTAAACTGTTTTTGAGAGTTTTTATTTAGTGGTGTTTGGTGAAATAATTTCCCTTAAATTTAAAATAACGGGAAAATAAGAAACAATCAAAAAGTAATGTTTCAAAGCTGTTTATTAATTCTTCGTACTGCACAAACTAGCCCCATCCTTTTGGCTACGAGCGGAGCCAGTTGGTAGATCAGACTTTTGCCATAGCCGGTCGGCAAAACAGCGAAAACGTCCTTCTTGAAAAGGAATGAGCGGAGAGCCTCTTCCTGCTCATGTTTCAACGAAAACTCCAAGTCTAATTCTTCTAAAACTGATTCCAAAGCGGAGTCAAACGCGCGCTGTTCACTAGCCGTAGCCATCTTTCCTGTTGCGCTTTCTCCAGCGTCGCGCAGCTTTGTCGTCACTCCTGCAAAAGCCCGCCCAAAGAATCCAAACAAAAACCTTGCGTTGTGATTGGCGGGCACGATTTGATGCCCGGGGTGTTTTTGTTTATATGGTGCGAGGCTAGACCCACTCGCTAGGCAAAAAATATTTTGGGCCGCTAGGCGGTTGGGTCTAGTTTACTAGGCTAAGAGAGAGAAGGAGTGGGGGAGGATTTGGCTCCGGCACCCTGCTGAGTGGAAGGATGGTACTGGTGTGTCTGATTTTAGCTCCAGTTCCCCCACGCAGATGAACCGAGCACCGCAGTTAGCAAGCTCTTAAACACCATGCACGACACGAGCGTTTAGTGTCGTGGTTCGGAGGCGTGTTTAGGTCCAACATGATTTCCCACTGTTTCAGACTGGTTCTGTCGCGATTCACCCCACCAAGCCGGGTTGGACCTCGTGCTTCGAACCAGCCACCCCTGAATCTCTGCTCTTAATCAGTCATTCCCCCCCTCTCTCTCTCTCTCTCTCTCTCTCAGATTGGAGCCAGCGCTCTGCTCCCCGCGCTTTGATTTATTACTCCCTGAAGAGAGCACATAACCCCAATCTTTTACAAATCCACCCTCGCAGACACTCGCACTCCCACTGTTCTTTCTCCCTCACTCTCACACTCCTGCTTCACAACACACACACACACACACACACACACACACACACACACACACACACACACACTATCTACTCAGCTCCAAAGTGAAACACAACTCCCAGTCCATCTCTCCACCATCTTTCTCACTCCATCTTTCTTCTTTTCTTCCTCTGTCTGTATTTCTGCCGCTCTGCGTTTCTGTGGGTGGGTGGGTGGCGTTTAAAAACAGACCGCAAGGGAAACACACACACACACTATGATTAAGCCACAAGCTTGTTAAAAACAGCATGTAAAAAAAACAAAGAATGTTTGATATTTTAAAAGAATCGCTTGATGTCACGTGTAAACAGTCAGGATGTCACGGTGTGCTGTTTTAGGAAAATAATCAACAGATGATTTTGTCCCTGTTACACCACAGCACTCGTGTAACACGTTTGGTTTTTTTTTAAATTGATTAATCAATGACACGTTGTACTTTTTATCCAGTTATAGTTACGTTCCCTCACCAGTCTCCATTTTGTCTTGAGGCAAAAAAAAAACCAACTTGCAGTTTGTCACATGACCGAAGTAAACCATTACAGCTTTGCATGCTGAGTCCCTCTCTGTTATTGTTGAGAATGTTTAAGTATTGGCACCCCCGTCGTTTTCTCTTTTGCCCAGCACCCTCTTTGCTCTGCGCTCGAAACGGCTTCCTGCTCCCTCCAGCCATCGAAACGCGTCACGATGAAAGTATCGGTGCCCACGTCGTCACCTTTTTTCAGGCGGGCTCGCTCTGACCGCGGTGCTGAAAATGGTTCTGTGAGTAAAACTCATTCGCTCATGTGTCGAGGCACACGCGAGCATACAAATGGAGATACACCGAGCGAGACGTGTAATCCCCCACAGTGCCTGGCAGCCATTACCCTTTTTAGCATACGCTGTTGTCTTCCAGCATATGCGGTGCATCCTTACCGTGCCCTGGACTCCTGCCGTGCCTGCCTGCGTGTGTGTGTGTGTGTGTGTGTGTGTGTGTAGTACTAACACACTGGCGTTGATTTAAGCTCAGCAGCCTGCTTCACTCCCACACAGGCATCACACTGAGCGGCGAGACCCGAACACTCAGCCTTTGATGAAACGGTGAATCACAACACTGTGATGATCACTGACTAATTATGACTAATCGACAGAGCTTATGTTGTGGCTCTGATCAGTTAAAAAGTCATTTTCACAGGAAGGAGGAATGTTTACAGACTCGCAGTGTCTAACAGCCATGCGATATCAAGCATGATGTCGTCGTTCTGATTTTGATCGTATCGGGGTTTTTTTTTCCCTTCTCGTTTTATTTTAAAGGCCGCCGGTCTACAGGTGCATCGCTGTTTAGGCAGCAGAGAGAGGGAGAGAAGATAGAGAGTGAGGGATCAGGGAGGATAAAGAGGAGAAGGATGAGTACAGGATAAAAAGCGAGAGAGGAGGAGGAGGAGGGATGACGTTGCCCTGAGGGCTGCCCCTGTTTTTGTGTGGCCACGGCAGACATGAGGAGAGCAGCCAAGCAGCACTGACCCCTCCATCTGGAGCAGGGAGTGAACTGTTCTCTGTCTCTCTCTCTGTCTGTCTCTCTGTCTCACACACACAGTCTGAAAAGCTCCAAATCAGGCAAACAGATACATTCAGATCTAAAAACATCCACCACTCCGCTTCAGCTGGACAGGGTCTGGTTCCTGCTCATCAGAGCTAACAGGAACCAACGGTACTTTTCAGGCTGTTTTCAGAATGGAGGTCTTTAATCTCGTTATCTCATCTTATCGTTAAAGGGAAACGTTTTCTTCAGGAATTACCTTCTGATTGTTCTGACCCCCTCAGAACGAGGTACAATTAAACGCAAAGGTGATAAAGGATTAAAATGGACGCTCGCATTATTATTTTTTTTTTGTTATTTATTTATTATTATCATGATTCATTTTTTTATCTCAACGTTTTACTGTACATGCAATCCTACCGATAACACTGCTGCTATCTTTTTTTCTGTCGCAGTGGAACTTTAAAAGCTAAAAAAGGTAATTTCTTCAGAAATGTCTTTACCCTCTGACTAATCGAGTCACAATTCAGGGGTCGTACAGCAAGACAGACTCGACAGAGTGTGTGACTAAAGTCACAGGAATTTGCGCTAGCTGTTACAAACCGGGACGTATCCTATAGATCCGGAACGATAAGAGATCGAGAATGACGCTTAGTGAGGAAAAGTTGCGGCCTGCCGTCCTGAAAAAAAAAAAAGCTGGTTGAAAAAAATAATGAAAATTAACAGAGCTTTAAGTGATTGGGGGGAAAAAATCCCGTTCTTCATGGATCATTCCCGGTCAGTGATCCAGATCAGCACCAAAAGTCACAGCAATGTAATTCAGGCCGGAGGTCATTCTTCTTCATGTGAAATTCGGGGGTGTTTGGTTGAAAACTGAGGGAGAAATGGCGTCCTAAAAACCATTAGGAGAATAATAATAATAATAATAATAAATAGATAGAGGCTGTGACTAAAGTCACAGTAATTTACGCTAGCTGACCTTTGTTAATTGAAACGTTGCGCCCTGCCGCCCTGAACAAAAAAAAAAAAAAACCTGATTGAAAATAATCATGAAAATTGACAGAGTTATAAGTGATTGAAAAAAAAAATCCTGTTCTTCATGGATCATTCCGGATCAGTGATCCAGATCAGTACCAAAAGTCACAGCAGTGTAATTCAGCCCAGAGGTGGTATTCTTCATGTGAAATTTAGTGATGTTTGGTTGAAAACTGAGGGAGAAATAGCATCCTGAAACACATTAGGAGAATAATAATAATAATAATAATACAACCCCGATTCCAAAAAAGTTGGGACAAAGTACAAATTGTAAATAAAAACGGAATGCAATGATGTGGAAGTTTCAAAATTCCATATTTTATTCAGAATAGAACATAGATGACATATCAAATGTTTAAACTGAGAAAATGTATCATTTAAAGAGAAAAATTAGGTGATTTTAAATTTCATGACAACAACACATCTCAAAAAAGTTGGGACAAGGCCATGTTTCCCACTGTGAGACATCCCCTTTTCTCTTTACAACAGTCTGTAAACGTCTGGGGACTGAGGAGACAAGTTGCTCAAGTTTAGGGATAGGAATGTTAACCCATTCTTGTCTAATGTAGGATTCTAGTTGCTCTACTGTCTTAGGTCTTTTTTGTCATATCTTCCGTTTTATGATGCGCCAAATGTTTTCTATGGGTGAAAGATCTGGACTGCAGGCTGGCCAGTTCAGTACCCGGACCCTTCTTCTACGCAGCCATGATGCTGTAATTGATGCAGTATGTGGTTTGGCATTGTCATGTTGGAAAATGCAAGGTCTTCCCTGAAAGAGACGTCGTCTGGATGGGAGCATATGTTGCTCTAGAACCTGGATATACCTTTCAGCATTGATGGTGTCTTTCCAGATGTGTAAGCTGCCCATGCCACACGCACTAATGCAACCCCATACCATCAGAGATGCAGGCTTCTGAACTGAGCGCTGATAACAACTCGGGTCGTCCTTCTCCTCTTTAGTCCGAATGACACGGCGTCCCTGATTTCCATAAAGAACTTCAAATTTTGATTCGTCTGACCACAGAACAGTTTTCCACTTTGCCACAGTCCATTTTAAATGAGCCTTGGCCCAGAGAAGACGTCTGCGCTTCTGGATCATGTTTAGATACGGCTTCTTCTTTGAACTATAGAGTTTTAGCTGGCAACGGCGGATGGCACGGTGAATTGTGTTCACAGATAATGTTCTCTGGAAATATTCCTGAGCCCATTTTGTGATTTCCAATACAGAAGCATGCCTGTATGTGATGCAGTGCCGTCTAAGGGCCCGAAGATCACGGGCACCCAGTATGGTTTTCCGGCCTTGACCCTTACGCACAGAGATTCTTCCAGATTCTCTGAATCTTTTGATGATATTATGCACTGTAGATGATGATATGTTCAAACTCTTTGCAATTTTACACTGTCGAACTCCTTTCTGATATTGCTCCACTATTTGTCGCTGCAGAATTAGGGGGATTGGTGATCCTCTTCCCATCTTTACTTCTGAGAGCCGCTGCCACTCCAAGATGCTCTTTTTATACCCAGTCATGTTAATGACCTATTGCCAATTGACCTAATGAGTTGCAATTTGGTCCTCCAGCTGTTCCTTTTTTGTACCTTTAACTTTTCTAGCCTCTTATTGCCCCTGTCCCAACTTTTTTGAGATGTGTTGCTGTCATGAAATTTCAAATGAGCCAATATTTGGCATGAAATTTCAAAATGTCTCACTTTCGACATTTGATATGTTGTCTATGTTCTATTGTGAATACAATATCAGTTTTTGAGATTTGTAAATTATTGCATTCTGTTTTATTTACAATTTGTACTTTGTCCCAACTTTTTTGGAATCGGGCTTGTAATATTACAAGATTTACGGTATTTTCAGTCGGAAATATTTTTTAATGTCGGCGTTTTAACTCTGTCAGATAAAAAAAAAAAACAACTAAACTCGAGGTAACAAGTTTGTTCGCACAAGCCTGCGTTTTAATTTTCTGGCTTAGAAAGTGCTCTAAGCTGTCTAGCTTCCTGTTTTGGGCTGTTTTTTGCTTTTTAACGTTCCATGGAAGAAGAAAAAAAGTGTCCACACATTCGACCCACGCCGTGTCGAAACGTGCAAAGTATTGTCACACCTTCCAGCTGCTTTGCTTTCTCTGTGTCACACAAACAAGCTGACATCAGGCACACCTTCCCAAAGGCAAACATACACACCGATGGCGTGCCTACGAGTGTGTGTGTGTGTGTGTGTGTGTGTGAGAGAGAGAGAGATTCAGATTAGCAGGCCTTTGTGTGGTGTTGGCAGTGCATGACCAGAGCGAGCATATGGAGGCAGGCTTGTCGGAGCGCCGCTATGCACACCAGGTGTGAAATGGCCTGTTTAATTAAGTGCTGATGTTGTTCTAATGCAGGACGGGAGGGGAGTGTGTGTGTGTGTGTGTGTGGGAGAGAGAGAGAGGGAGAGAGAGAGAGGCTGGGTTAATGGGGGAGTCCACAGAGAGCAGAGCTACACATTAATCAACCCAGCACAGGCAGTCCACTCCTCCGCCCGCTCTGTTTCTTCCCCATCGTTTGAAATTTTCACAAGATGATATATTCCAGTCTGAAAATATCACGGTATTAATCAGATGTTTAAAAACGCACACGCCTTGCTTGCGTCTCGTACGACCATGCTAAGAGGCAGCGGTGTAACGCAAGGATTAAAAACACACAGTGTGTTTTATTTTCAGTCGAGTCCGTGCGCCGAGAATCGAAGGTTGCGTTCGTACGATTTTGGATTCCAAAGAAGCAGCATTGGGGCATTTTTATTGACCAGATACACAAGGGATTCAGTATTTCAGTGTAATCAGTATTTCAGAAAACGTCAGCAGTGACATAGATGTACACCGTGACACCGTAACAAACTGTTTGTTTTGCTTGTTTTTTGTCTTTATTTGTCGCATCTCACAGAGCAAAATTCAGCGTTTTGGATTTCTGGAGAGCAGCTTGCAAGGGACACGCCGCATAGATTTGAATGCTATTAGCATATCATAATCTGACACCAGTTTGAGGTTCAGATGGTGTGCGTGTCACCGAGAGTCCCATCTGCCCCGATGACGTGTTCTGGCGTTTGGGACTGAGGCTATTCAGGCACGGGACCTCCAGGAATTCAGCCCGACGTAGGCAGCAGGAGCTTTGTTTAGGATTATGTGTGTGTGTGTGTGTGAGAGCTAGAGAGAGAGAGTTCAAAGTGAATCCGAGGAAATAAAAAAACCCCACCAGGAAGCGTGTTCATGGCAAGGAAGCTGCAGGGACACACGTTTCTGAGTGGAGAGATGAGAGGAAGGAAGAGCGAAAGATGAGGACGGAGGACAAGGGAGGCTTTTACATCTCGCACGCTTGCTTTTCTGATACTGCTGAATTATTCATGCGCAGAGAGAAAGTGAGATAAGACGAAAAACAATGACGTGAAAACAAAAGAGAGCGCTCAAGATCGTCAACTCTGGAGATTTGTAGCATTATTAGGTGTCGAAAACTTTTGCCGCTATTGAATTTTTTCGCAATTCCTCAACAGGAAGTGGACAAGGCTCATCTCATCTCATTATCTCTAGCCGCTTTATCCTGTTCTACAGGGTCGCAGGCAAGCTGGAGCCTATCCCAGCTGACTACGGGCGAAAGGCGGGGTACACCCTGGACAAGTCGCCAGGTCATCACAGGGCTGACACATAGACACAGACAACCATTCACACTCACATTCACACCTACGCTCAATTTAGAGTCACCAGTTAACCTAACCTGCATGTCTTTGGACTGTGGGGGAAACCGGAGCACCCGGAGGAAACCCACGCGGACACGGGGAGAACATGCAAACTCCGCACAGAAAGGCCCTCGCCGGCCACGGGGCTCGAACCCGGACCTTCTTGCTGTGAGGCGACAGCGCTAACCACTACGCCACCGTGCCGCCCGTGGACAAGGCTGTTTATGTGTAAAAATATGAGCGGGCCTCATTGATCAAGCATCACCGAGTAGCTTAGTTACATGAAGTATCGATAACGCTGATGTTCTTCGTACTCATGTCAGCCCTAAATTCCCAAGCCAAGCCCTGTCCTGATTTACATTTACATTTAAGGCCCGGTCCGACAACACCGATACCGATAACTCCAACTCTGACTATCCTGGATTTAGTTCCAGTCTGGAGCAGAAACACCACAGCTATAATATCACTTGGTCCTGGCACTCAGGGGAATAAATACACGTTTCTTTAGGAATAATCATGGAAGTTTTTTCCAAGTAGTAGCACATTATTCCGGGTCATACTGTACTAGGGATGGCGAAAACTAAAAAAAATCTTGACCGACCACCGAGCCTCATTAGCCGGTTAAAGTCGGTTAACCTATGAGTTTAAACAGGGATGCAAACGGCGCGCCTTTTTCACGGCTCGTGCAGATCCGATTTTTTTTTTAGGGGGGGCGTTGGAGTGTCTGAATAATTTCATCAGAGTAAATTCTGTATTAAAATTACTACATAAGCAAAAGCCGTTACAGTCCATGAAAAAGCCGTGAAAAAGTCGGCATCTGCGCCTTTAGTTTGTGTGGAGAGATATGATCTGCAATAACATGCATTGTTGGCTACAGACCGAAACATACTTTCAGAATGCACTGGCCAAGGCAGGACTAAACTCCATGTGCCTTCTAATAATAATTAAAAAAAAAAAACAGAATAGTAATTTGTAAGCTAAAAACCCTGTGTCTACACTTTTTTTTTCTTTCGCCGAGTGGCAGCCAATGTTGCCAGATATTGCTGACGTTTTCCAGCCCAAAATATGTTCAAAACCCGCCAAAATCCACTTGAAACCGCCCAATCTGGCAACACTGGTGGCAGCTGTGTTCAACTGGGGCGGGACATGACTGAATGGGTGCTTCTGATTTGTCAGTTGTCTTTAACTGGGGCGGGAGGGTGGGACATGACTGAATGGGTGTTTCTGATTTGTCAGCTGTCGTCCTTACACCGCATGGCATGCCCCAAGCGTTTACAAACACAGAATTCCAGGTTCTCCGCTCCAAAATCGGCAGCTTCAAAACGATTGATTTTTTTTTTTCACCGACAACCAAAAAAAAATTAACCGGTTAACGTTGATTCGGTCAACCACCGGTCAAACGGTCATCGGTTAACATCCCTATACTGTACAGCTTGGACTTCAAAACAACCCATGTACACACTCCGGTGGTTGATAAAATACAGACAGGTCACGGATTACAGAAATATAATTTTAAAAAAAGGGCACAAAACATGTTGTGGTTACGGATTTTAATACGAAAGCTAATAATTTACAGATCGGTCACGGACGCTTCAGTATATGACAGATTGGTTACCGATTTCATACAGATGATGCGTCACGGATAAAAAAATCAAGAAGTCTTGAAGTCCAGTTAAATGTTTGGACTGCCGAAGTTCATCATTAAAATATCTTACCTGCATTTAGGCTATATGCTGACTTTATTAATGCACGATTAATATTTCACGGAAAAATCACATATCCATGAATAAAAGATCCGTGCTTCATATTATGCATTTTTTAATTTTCCGTGAATCCGTATTCCGTGATACAAGGCTGTACAAAGACGGCCAGGAAAAATAGGACGTGCTCAGACGACGTCACGTGCAATCTGATTGGTCAGATGTTTTATCGGATCAGGTCCAGGCCTGGAAAAATCGCCCCAGAAACGATCTCAGTGATACGGATAAACCCAGGCCTGGGCTATCGGGATCGTTATCGGTCTGGTGTGAGCACCGACCACATGAACTGCAGCGGACGATTTATTTATAGTTATCGGTATAGTTGTAGTTATTGGTATTGTCGGACCGAGCCTTAAGTGACACGTGTGAAATTCCATAAAAGGAGAAGCTCACAGAGACGTAAACGACGAAACAGTGAAAGAGCACCTCCCTCTCACGCCAGAATCTGGTCTTCCCAGGCAGTCTCTTGAGGCGTATGGGTGCGGCGCCGATCTCCGTTTCGATAGCCCTCGGCCTCTCGCCTATACAGCTAGGATTACAGTGCGGGGCAGGTCCTCTGGTAACCGTGAGAGTTTGACTTCCCCACTCACATCTGTATTGCAGCATGCCTTGCCAGATGGTAGTAGGTACAATTTTTATGATGGTCTTTGGTATGACCCGACCACGAGTAGAACTCGCGACCTCCCGGTCGAAAGGCGGACACGCTAACCACTAGGCCAACTCGCGGCCCGGCTACCTTAGACGCTTGCTAACTCATCCGACTTGTACAGGGTGCCATTACTTTTGTCCTAATCAAATGGCTCGTTATGCCTCCGCCACCGTAAAGTGCAGGAGGCATTATGTTTTCGGGTTGTTCATGTGTCCGTCCCGAAACCTTGTGAACGCGATATCTCAAAGGCTAATGAAAGGAATTTCACCAAACTTTCACCATTTGTGCGCTTTGGGACAAACATGAACTGATTAGATTTTGAGATCAAAAGGTCTAAGGCCAAGGTCACTGTGAGGTCAAATGTCTGTCCGAAAACCTTGTGAACACAATATCTCCAAGGCTAATACAAGTAATTTCACCAGGTCAAGATTACTGTGAGGTTAAATGTCCATCCCCAAATCACAACTTAATAAGGCGTGTAGTCTACCAGGCAGAGGCATCCCCATCAACGCCGTTGGCGTCGAGTTCTGATCTCATCTCATTATCTGTAGCCACTTTATCCTGTTCTAAAGGGTCGCAGGCGAGCTGGAGCCTATCCCAGCTGACTACGGGCGAAAGGCGGGGTACACCCTGGACAAGTCGCCAGGTCATCACAGGGCTGACACATAGACACAGACAACCATTCACACTCACATTCACACCTACGCTCAATTTAGAGTCACCAGTTAACCTAACCTGCATGTCTTTGGACTGTGGGGGAAACCGGAGCACCCGGAGGAAACCCACGCGGACACGGGGAGAACATGCAAACTCCACACAGAAAGGCCCTCGCCGGCCACGGGGCTCGAACCCGGACCTTCTTGCTGTGCGGCGACAGCGCTAACCACTACACCACCGTGCCGCCCGGCGTCGAGTTCTATCTAAGGCCAAAAAAAAAAGTGTTTTTCCGGTAACCCGACCGACCGAGAATTTCCGCGTCGAAATTGCCGACCGTAAAGTTTTTATTACAAATTTCCCTCGATATTTTAGTGTAAGCGGCGTTAGTTTGTCATTTTTTTTGTTTCAACGCATTCAAGTTGTGAAAGAAACGATAAAAAGTAAAATGTTTCGCCACTTCTGTCAGCCTGAGCCGAGGTGCGATTTTGAATCCACGGCTGTAATGCAAATTGCTTCCTCCTCGGTATACAAGTGCACTTCCATGGCAGGAAAAAAACTACATTTTGCCGCCTATGTAGTCCCCTATTTATACAAATAGGAGTCATTCAGGATTCAGCCATGTTTTTGCTCGACCCAAGTTCTACAGTAGGCTAGGCTAGGCCGTCTGCTTTTAATGGAAGTAGCCTAGCCTAGGACGTTATTTTCACGTTATTTCTTGATAAGGTGTTTTCACGTTATTACGTGAAAATATCATGAAATAACGTGATAATTTCGTATCATGAAATTACGTGATGTTATGTTATTACATGATAAATATATTGTAAAAACGTGATAACTTTGTTAACAATATCTTTTCACGTAATTACTTGATTCTAAGCCAATTTTTTTTGAGTGTGGCAGCAATACGCTTCCGTAGATCATAACTCGATCTCTCGCGATATTTTTTTCATTCGTTTAAAGATTTAAAACACTTTTATTTTATTATGATGTGTGGTATAAAGGATTCTGTGCCAAAATACTATTTTGTAAGATGTTGTGTTAATTTTTTCGAACAAAATAAAAAAAAAATTAAGAAAAAAAAAACCTTTTTCCTACCTACCGAACTTATTTTAGTATTTCATGTTACCGGAAACACACTATCTTTTTTTTTTTGGCCTAATCTTATTATTCATCTTAATGTCAATATCAAACGATGAGTTTGAGGCTGACGTGAATTGTGCGAACAATCTACGAATAAATTTGTTCGTATCCAGCTCGATTATCGAGGCCCTTTTTAAAAACCTCGTCAGTTTGCCTGTTATTATCAACGCAGTAAAAAGCATTTATCAGAAATACATACTTGTTTGACAAACGTTGGTTTGGCGTCCAGGATTTCTGTTGCGCAGTGGAAAAACGCTCTGTGGTTTCTGGTAGTTCCAAAGAAAACGACGGATTTACACCGTGTAAGTGATCCTGAGGGTCACGTACGGCACTCGGCCCGGTGTTTTCTGGCGTTTCGGATGAAACGTCTCGCTTAGTTTTGTCCGTAATTTACGACTTGTTTCTGCGTTAAACACATCCTCTTTTCCAAGAGGCATCATTTCTGAGTGTGTAGGAGGACAAGGAGAACAAGACACGCCTTCTGAGCAATCGGTTTTTCCCTTGCTTGGTGTTCCAGTCTTTAAAAGTGTTCATGTTAATGTCTTTTATTGTTTTTCCTCTTCCTCCTCCCCTGGTTGTGAAGTGTGACGGCTGTATTAAACCCCTCTGAGCTCAGAGTGTGTATCGATTGTTTGAGTGAGCTCGGGCAGACTAATGGCTGGGAGTAGGCTACTAATTGCTGCCATGCAGACGCGACACACTTCCTTTCAGTCTCGCTTCACAACATCCTGTCACCGCCTCTTATCCTCTCTCTCTGTCTCATCTTCATCTGGTTCTTCGTTCGGTAATTCCATCAGTTATAAATAACCAGATGGTCATGAAGATCATTAGATGTTTCTTCCTAGTCGAACTTTCTCATTTACAGTTAACTTCCAGTTATACTACAAATCTGCTGAATTCTTGATTCTGATTGGTCCGAAAGTGTTGATTAATTTTCTAATCGATTAATTAACAACCAATTCATCATATCAAGGGAACCGAAGCACTTTTCATCAAGAGGGGGCATCTCCTCCGAATGAAGGACCATCGAATACCCAAAGCCCTCGCCTATGAGGAGCTCACAAACGGCCGACCTGCTCGAGTATACGAGGGACTGTTTAAGGATGTCGTCGAGTCTAGTCTCAAGGCGTCAATACATTTGAAAGACAAGCACGCAGTCGATCGGAGTGGCGCTCAACATGCTATGATGGCGTAATGTGCTTCGAGTACCGAGGTATCGCCAAATTACAAGAGCGCCGCGCTGCCTGAAACATGAGGTCCTAGGTTCTACCATTAGCATGCGATATTATGTTAATTTGCCCAGAATGTCATCGTCACCGTCGCTCTCAGATAAACACAACATCAGCAATTAATCCAAAAGTAGGAGATCAAAAACAACGGCTCAGTCCATCATTCATACGGTCATCTATAGCAGACTCGTACGTAATCTACACCTAATACGCTAACAAACAATAAAAATGTCCTGTTTAGCTATTTTTTTTGGAAGGAGTCTCCAGTTTCAGCACTTTGTAACAGTCGGGAACCGACATGTTGACAGTTTGCAGTGAGGAGCATGACAAGCTGTATTTTTTTCATCTGAGTGAGAAAGAAAGAGCATGGTGAAGGAACGAAGGTTTATAGCTGCTGTAGCGTAAGTGAGAACACGAACTTGTTTCCCAGACGTTCCACAAATGGATAAAAAGTACAACGTGTCATTCAATAATAAAAAAAAAACTGTAATTGATGGACAATTGCTGTGAGGGAAAAGGAATAAATTAGGGACCTTTGATTAACAATTACGTTGATCTGTATTTTTGAACATTAAACTAATTATATTTTACTAATATCAGTGTTTGAGATGTAAATTTCTTTTTTTTCAAACAAATTTCCGTAAACATTGTGATAACGTAATATCGTGTCGAAGCCGTTTCTCTTAATCTGACCTTAAAATAATTAAAACAACACCAACAAACAAAGAAAAAAAATCTATTTGATCGCGATATTGGCTGCATTTTTATCATAACTTATCAGAAAGTAGCTAAGTGGAACCTGTAGATTATGCTACTGATTTCTACAGCTATTATTATTTTCTATTATAATATACGTGTTTTTCTTTCAATGAGATCGTTTTACAATAACACAGAATTTTTTTCATTATTTTAGATTGTAGACTTGTTGGATAACTAGTAGGTATGCAACGATATATCGTGCGACGATAAATTTGCGATACAAATTTATAACGATTCAAATTGATGAAATAAAAGATGAATCGTGATTATTATCAGGCTGCGTAATCTCTTCGTTTTTCCTTGATGTAATCACAATGTTTAGACAGCAGGGGGTACAATATTTAAATACTATTGGCTGGCTTTTTTTCATGGTATATCAGATATATTCCATTCAGCTATTATGGTATTATATGAGTCGAAGACGAGTAGCTGAATGGAATATATCTGATATACTATGAAAAAAATCCAGCCGATATTATTATTATTATTATTATTATTATTATTATAATACATTCCTTCTGGGTGTTCAACGCGTCTTTCTCTTTCAAAATTCTCTCAAAATCTTACGCATTTAACAAAGCAAACCTGACGGCCATGTTCGTTTACAAATTGTCCCAGTCACTCGCTAGCACAGAAGTTTTACATCTCCGACATCTGACGTCATGTTGTCTTGACAACCATGCAGTATCGTAAACCATATTCAACGCTCATTCTCCATTGGGTAGAGTGATGTAATACACGTAGGATAAGCGATATGCTAACAATATTGCATGCTATCAAACCAAATGAACGAAACCTGCTAGAAGGGAATAGAACACATGTTTTTATTCCATCGAAAAAGTGTCCTGTATGGATAAGTGCATGACTTCACCGTAAGTGGAAGTAACACAGCTCTAATGCTGCGAAAACACATAAAAACCAGATCTAAAATGGGAAAGAGCTGAAAGATAAAGAAAAGAGAAGCAAATAGAGGTAGAACAAAGGGTTATAAAAGTTTATTAAGGAAAGGCCTATTTGTGCTTAACGTTTTTCATTTTTAATAAAAGGAATATTTTAGTTAACAGGCTGTTCTTTACTCCAAGCTTTACAAATGTGGTCAATAATTATTGTTGGTTATTAAGAAAATGAGACAAAAAGGTTTTTTTTTTGGGGGGGGGTAATAAAATTTTATTTTATTTTTTTCAAAGATATATCATGGGAAAATCAAATCGTGAACCCAATATCATGAATCGGATCAAATTGTTAATCGGGCGAATCATTAAATGCCTAATAAAGAGTTATCACAGACGAAAGAAAGTTTGTTCACCTTTCAAAAGTTTTGCCACAATTTTTAAAAATAAGCTAAAGTATGAAGCGAAAAATAATTGTGCTTGGCTCGAATTTTCTTTTTCACGTCAGTTAACAAAAATTCTGCCCAAATCATTTTGATCTGCGAGGAACAAAACGAAGCGTACGTATTCAAAGGTGGTTTTACTTCCTGTTACATCCTTTAATTACGCTTCCACGAGATTCCTGAACACGTGAAAGGGTTTTATGTTGGGTTTTTTTTCTGCACCTGTAAATATTACTTAATCGAGACGGCGCAGGTCAAATGACCAACACAAACGCGGCACGAGGTTTTCTCCTCTCCGCAGCAGTAACAGGTTAAAATCAGCCCATCCAGCAACCTGGTAAATGCCACCACCACCGCGTCCTCCTCCTCCTCTTTTTCTTCTTCCTCCTCCTTCTCTACCTCCTCCATCGATAGCAGGCTTTGTCCTTTTGCTTTTAAAAGCCTTCTTTAGAAATGTCAGCTCTTAATGGCCTTTCCCAAGACAGGGCTCTGTTAATGCAGCATGTTATTGTAATACGGCACTGCATTAGATAGCTACAGAGTGTACAGTGTGTAATGCATTACGCCGTGTGTGTGTGTGTGTCGGTGAGTGAGTGATGGCGGCTGTTTCAGTTACACATCAACCGATGGCTATCAGGTGATGAACGAACGCTACATCAAGCAGAGAATATCATCCTCATTCCGTCATTCAGGATGATTTTCACCGTGCGACGTGATACAGCGATTAATCAGGTTACGAAAAGAATTACAAATTCCTCTTCATTGTAAATCGCGTCATAGTTTATTATTTAGTAAATGCTTTGAAATTGATAAGTGGTTCACGTCCACTGCTGCTTCACAAACCAGGTACAAATTTGATGCAAAAATGAATGTTTTCAAGAAATCACAGTTTCAAATTACGCTGCTGAAGCGTAACAACAAGAAGTTTTCCGTGAACTTCGTACTTGTATAACGTTACTATATGGAGCTGTAATGTCCGCATAAATCAAGCGGTATCAATTATTAGACACAGCAAAGTACCAAACCGGTTAAAATAAAATAAAATGTAGCTGAGAAAATAAACGTGCGAAAAACAACCGGTGTGTCAGGATCTTCTGGAGTGGATCCTCTGTTGCATCGTATCTAATTTTCCGTCTGATTAGGACGGAGCACCGCACTTGACACGGAAAGAAAAAAAAAAAGTGTGTGTATATATATATATATATATATATATATATATATATATATATATATATATATATACACTCCCAGCCACTTTATTAGGTACCATTGCGTCACATCCATGCGTGTTGGTGCTCGGAACATCCAGCACCATTAGAACTAATTACAGTACCATGCACCTGTTCCGTATTAGAGTGCAATCACAGCGCGCGCTTATAAACACTCTGTAAACACACACACGGGCTTGGTGAAGTATACACGCTGTACCGAGTGTCTCACGTTACCAAGCCTTTGTATCTGTGTATTGGTTTCTGGTTTTGACTTGGTGTTGTGTATTTGGACTCTGCTTTTCGTCTTTGTCTTCGCCATTCTGTTTGCGCCTCACGTGACCGTTGCCCGTTTCACGACCCTGCGAATGTTTGTCTTACGTTTTTGATCTGTTTGCCTGCCTGTTTGTCAATAAACACTCTTCCTGCAATTACATCCATCATTCACCTGCTTACAGGACAATTTTTAAAAGTAAGCTAAAGTATGAAGCGAAAAATACATGTACTTGGCTCGAATTTCTTTCAGTTTTTCTTTTTCAAGTAGTATAATAAAAATTCTGCCCAAATCATTTTGATCTGCAAGGAATAAAACGAAGCAGACGTATTAAAAGATGTTTTTACTTCCTGTTACATCCTTTAATTACGCTTCCACGAGATTCTTGAACACGTGAAAGGGTTGTATGGTTTTTTTTCTGCTTCTGTAAATATTATTTAATCAAGATGGCGCGGGTCAAACGACCAACACAAACGCTACGAGCGTAGAACTAATTACAGTACCATGCACCTGTTCCGTATTAGAGCGCAAGCAGAGCGTGCGCTTATAAACACTCTGTAAACACACACACAGGCTTGGTGAAGTATACACGCTGTACCGAGTGTCTCACGTTACCAAGCCTTTGTATCTGTGTATTGGTTTCTGGTTTTGACTTGGTGTTGTGTATTTGGACTCTGCTTTTCGTCTTTGCCTTCGCCATTCTGTTTGTGCCTCGCATGACCGTTGCCCGTTTCACGACCCTGCGAATGTTTGTCTTGCGTTTTAGATCCGTTTGTCAAGAAACACTCTTCCTGCAATTACATCCATCATTCGCCTGCTTACAGGACAGACTGAGTCATGCATTCCTCTTCCCACCAGACGCAAACAATGAGTAATCAGTTCCGCAGTCAGGTTAATAATACGCTATAAAACAAAGGCTTAACTTGCCTCGCTTAGGTGTCGATCACTAGCAATTATCAAGAACAGTGATAAAAGAATGAAATGACTGCTGATACCGCTAAACTTAACACCTAGTTAAAGGTTCATTTTAGTACTCCAAACTTTTCAGTATCAAACTATTTGGACGTCCACCAAGGAGTTCGTTACAGCGGGGTTGCAGTGTATGTCCATTTTATGTGCTCTTTTTTTTAAATGTCACTGTGAGTCTCAGTCAAACAAGCTATTTTTCAGCAATAAAAATGGACAAATTTCTCCATCCATCTAATTTTGCTCGCTCCTCAGGAATATCGATTGAGTCTGACTCGGTGGAGCAACAGTCAAGAAAGTCAGGAAAATTAGCTTTATTAAGCATTTATTAAATATGGATTTGGAAGCGTGATGATGAATAACAACGAGAAAACAAAACTCTGTAGCATGGCTTGGTACAAAATGTCCATTTGAGAAGTTTTTTTGAGAATCCTTCAGCTCGACCTTCACAAATGTTCTCTGAATGCCTCTGATATCGCGATGCATTTCAATCTGAAGTGTATCGATCACCGATCGATCGTTTCATCTCGAGATCGTCACCTGATTGTTAGTTACGTACGAAGGTGCATATGATGTGTTTACAAATATCATACAGTACGTCTGTATCGTGATATACACTCACCGGCCACTTTAATAGGAACTTGTTTTTGTTGTTGATTCTACGATTCCTGTTCTTGGCTGCAGGAGTGGAACCCAGTGTGGTCTCGTGTGCTGCTGTTGCATGCTGAGATGCTTTTCTGCTCACCACGGTTGCAAAGAGTTGTGATTATCTGAGTTACTACGGTATATCCTTCCTGGAAAAAAGCTTGAAGCAATCTGATCTCTGAGCTCTCTTATCAACAAGGCGTTTGTTTCCACCCACAGGACTGTCGCTCACTCACTCGATGTTTGGTTTTTTTTTTTTTCACACCATTCTGTGTAAACTCTAGACACCGTTGCGTGTGAAAACCCCAGGAAGGAGATCAGCCGTTTCTGAAACACTCAAACCAGCAGTCCATCTGGCTCAAACCAGCACCCATGCCGCAGTGAAAGAAAGAAAGCCACACTTCACTGTGAGATCACGATTTTTCCTGTTCTGTTTGAACTTTGTGAACATTAACCGGAGCTCTTGATTTGTACCTGCGTGATTTGACACATCGTGCTACTGATTAGAGAACGGCATCAAACAAAATAGTAGGTGGATGTAAGGGGTGTTCCTAATAAAGTGGCCGGTGAGCGTACACTACCGTTCAAAAGTTTGGGGTCACCCAGACAATTTTGTGTTTTCCATGAAAAGTCACACTTTTATTTACCACCATAAGTTGTAAAATGAATAGAAAATATAGTCAAGACATTTTTCTGGCCATTTTGAGCATTTAATCGACCCCACAAATGTGATGCTCCAGAAACTCAATCTGCTCAAAGGAAGGTCAGTTTTATAGCTTCTCTAAAGAGCTCAACTGTTTTCAGCTGTGCTAACATGATTGTACAAGGGTTTTCTAATCATCCATTAGCCTTCTGAGGCAATGAGCAAACACATTGTACCATTAGAACACTGGAGTGAGAGTTGCTGGAAATGGGCCTCTATACACCTATGGAGATATTGCACCAAAAACCAGACATTTGCAGCTAGAATAGTCATTTAGCACATTAGCAATGTATAGAGTGGATTTCTGATTAGTTTAAAGTGATCTCATCTCATCTCATCTCATTATCTCTAGCCGCTTTATCCTTCTACAGGGTCCCAGGCGAGCTGGAGCCTATCCCAGCTGACTACGGGCGAAAGGCGGGGTACACCCTGGACAAGTCGCCAGGTCATCACAGGGCTGACACATAGACACAGACAACCATTCACACTCACATTCACACCTACGCTCAATTTAGGCCATGTACACACGTAGCCGGGTATTTTTAAAACCGAACATTTTCCCCCCCTCCGTTTATAAAAATGTTTTATCCACACCACCTCGTCTTCGAAAAAAATCCCTTCCACACATAACCGAACATCTGCGTTTTCAATCACATTCATAAGCATTCTAAACCTGTTAGATGGCCTTATTTCCCCAAATCCTCCCCCCTAATCACATCAGAATAGCCCTCTGTTGGCGTCACTTCCGCCTAAACATAAAACATGGCGCCAAGCTCGTTCGTCTGGACAGACTCGGAAACAGAATTGCTTCTAAACACAATTTTGGAGTATAAACTTCAAAAGACGCCAGAAAACGTTGATTGGGAATCTTATCAGTAGTTGGGCTTCTAAAATTAAACATGTAAATAGCACCTGCACAATAATTAACGCTTTCAAGGCACTACTCCGATCCATTACTCTTTGTCCATGCTTAATCTGGCTTCTGCAGTAAACAAAGGTCACACGTTTGACGTCAGGGCAGATTTGTTGTCATTTTTTTGGCGCAGATTGTGACGTTCTAAAACGCAAACCTCCGGTTATCTCTGTCTACACGAAAAGGCATACACGGAGTTTTCAAAAATCTTCACTTTGCCCGGAGTTTTTTTAAATATTCGTTTTTGATGTGTTTTCATGTGGATGACAGGCCAAAACGTAGAAAAATATCTTCGATTTAGCAGATACCCGGCTACGTGTGGACGGGGTCTTAGAGTCACCAGTTAACCTAACCTGCATGTCTTTGGACTGTGGGAGAAACCGGAGCACCCGGAGGAAACCCACGCGGACAACATGCAAACTCCGCACAGAAAGGCCCTCGCCGGCCACAGGGCTCGAACCCGGACCTTCTTGCTGTGAGGCGACAGCGCTAACCACTACACCACCGTGCCGCCGTAGTTTAAAGTGATCTTCATTGAAAAGAACAGTGCTTTTCTTTCAAAAATAAGGACATTTCAAAGTGACCCCAAACTTTTGAACGGTAGTGTATACTTTAGACGTTCTTCACGCAAAGAAAATGTCGCGACATTCATTTTAAGAACGCTTATCCGTTTTTAAGTCTCACTGCTCTTTTAGCGTGCATGGTGGTGTATTGTGCAGAGAGCTGAGAGGGAATTGACTGTCTTTATAAAATCACTGAGCTCTAAAGAGGACTTTATTAACATACTCATTGCAAAGTGGCTGATCTATGCAAAGTATCTATCTATCTATCTATCTATCTATCTATCTATCTATCTATCTATCTATCTATCTATCTATCTATCTATCTAGGGTGAATAGTGAACGTGTGCCAGCAGGTGCATAAAGGCTCTTTTTTATAGAAATAATGTGAATAAATATTCCAGTTTAACTCTTCTTATGTGTTAATATGCAAAAAAATAAACAAATGAAGTCACATGGTGCAAATTAGCATTTGCAAATATTTTGTTGCTTTTTTTTTTGGCTGAGAATATTATTTTTTAATTGTTTGGGTCTTTGCGGGGAAAATTTTTTTAGATATATATCGTCCTTTACATATTTCCAATGTTTTGAATTGAGCTTATGAGCTAAAGGCTTGAGAATTTGAAAAGTGAACATTTTTAATGTTTTTTACATGCTGTGAAGTAAATATACTCGAAAAATAAACCTTTAAGATTAAATTTAACTGTTTAAACTAGCATAGGGAGATGTATAGCATTGATCAATGCATAGATTAAATACATACCAAGTACAAAAAAAAAAAGAATAATGGCAATTATTCTACCCACATTCACTGGATATGAACAATTGCGCACTCTGATTGGCTATTCTACTACTAGGATATCAGCTCATATACCGTGAGGAGAGAAAAACAAAATGGCGGAGCGTGTTGCTGAACCAACCGAGAATGAAATAAAACCTCTGCTCGAAAACCAAACCCACCAAAAATACAAAAAAGCAACAAAATATGGAATAAAAGTATTTGATTTTAAGAACATCTCTTTTTATTTTTCAAGAATTATTATTATTATCATCATCGCATTTTTCACAAATTGCTCCTGTCATTTCACCGGTTTGAGCGGAAATGATTTTGTCGGACGTTTTGTATAAAGTTTCTCTTTATCGAATTTGCAAAAAATAAAAATGCTCTGTTTCTCCAAATCCAGTGAATGTGGAGAGAATAAAACAGTTATTCCACTCGGTGCTACGCGCCTCGTCAGCTATCAGCTCATGTACGACTTGATTGCGTGGAATAACTGTTAAATCTGTGTAATTTCTCATTAATAGAGGATATGAAGTTTATCTTCGAGTGGTGAATGTAGAAATCACAAGTGAGTGAACCAAACAATAAGATAAACTTCATACTGTATCTTCGCACCACCGTGTAATATTCTTCATATTATATGGACACAACCAGAGAAAAAAACGCAAGTTAATCAAAAGAATTTCAATTGTCAACCAGTTCCCCATCATGGTTTTGGTTCTCCATGTCCTGGATGGAGATCGGATGAAAAATACACGGGTGGTGTATTTCCCAGTAAAACACTCGTGTCTGTGTAATATTATTTATTATGTAACAAATATATATAGCTATTTCTATATTTATTTAAACATTACAACCAATTTTAAGCTCGAAACTTCGTCAGATGTTTGTTCTTTCTCAAAATAAACTTTTAAATGGGTAAAAATGTTAAAGGACCCATGGCATGGTGGTTTGTTGATGCTTTAAACGGGCTCGTGGAGGTTTCCGGATGTTATATCCGCAGCCTTTCTCGAAATGAACCCTCGGCACGTAGATATAGCCTCCTGGGAGAAAGCCCCATTTCAGCGCTTTTCCCAGTGCGTCGTTTTGCTAATGAGAAGCAGGAGGCGGGGAAGGGTAGAGGGTGGGGGCGGGTCTTATCATTAATATTCATGACATGTAAACGTGTTACCTCTGATTGGCTAACAGCACTGTGACGCTACCTCCAGTGGGTCAGAACAAGCGGGTGTGGGCGTCTTACTATGGTGAGAGAGAAGGAACAAACCGCGAAGGGAAAAATACCGCGCGCTGACGTCATTAAGGTGCGACGCGAGGAAATAAAATAAATTCAACAAATGTTTGGGTTTTTACTGAACAAACAAACAAATAAAATGAACGAGTGACTTAAAAAAAAGAATGTGGGTGTCTTTTGTAAAAACTATTTTGATTGGCTGTTATAACAGAGCATGCTGCATGCTTTTTGGTTTTGTAGCGCAGAGTACCTGGCTAACTGCAGGAAGCGGTTAGCTGCACAGCTAATGTAGCCATTGCAAGGCTAACGTGGCACCGATTTTAAAACACGGCAAAACGACTTAACAGTTATACACTTACTTGTTCGGTGTTTGTGGCTGATGCGGCAGGGATGCTTGGTACGGACCCAGGCTTCAGTGACAGTTGATGTGCAAAACCTGCCCTGTACTGTCCCAAGTTGTGGAAACATTCCTCAGGAAAATGCTTCCGACAAACATACACCGTCTTAGGTAGACTCGACGGCGTATTATTGAAGTAAATAAAATTAAGCCACTGCGTCTTCAGGGGCTCTCCCGTCGGCAGTAAAAACAGACTCCTTTCTGTGTTGTCACATCCATGTACAGCGCAACTTCCATGTTTCGCTCGCTTAGGTGATGCCATGTTGTTGTGTCCTCCCTCTATGGTCTCCTCACTACAACTGGGCGGGCAATCCATACAGTGGGTGGGAATCCAGAGGGGGGGCGTGGGGATCATCTCCCTTGCTGACGTAGTAAAGGGAAGAGCTTATCAACGCGCCGTTTTGACGCGCCATTCTCAAATGTTGGGCATAGTTTGGTTTACACATTATGAAATTTCTAGCCACTGGGGTGACTTAAGAAGGTCAAAGGAACTCATTTTAACGTTAAAAAACCTCAGAAAGTGAAAATTTCATGCCATGGGACCTTTAAAGATATTCTTGATAGCAGCCTATACCAGACAGTTATTTAGCATATTTAGCATCGCTTGTGTAATCACTAAAAAGTTCCACGAGTAAACAAATCAGAACTGTCTTCTATTTTATTTACTTCTGTCGCCTTGATGGCAGCTTCACACACTCTTGGCATCTCAGCAGCTCCGTGAAGGTGGCACCTGTGATGCTTTTCCAACAGTGCTGCAAATCTTCCCTGCATGTGCCGAGCACTTGGCTGCAAAACGACACGTTGGTCTTGTTTTGGGAATGAATTCATACACAAACACCAACATCGCTATTTTTATTTTTTGGCAAATGGAAAGCATAAATATTTTTTCTTCTCTTTGTCAGTAACTTTCTGGCAAAATCTCCTGTAAAAGTATTTTTTTTCTGTAGAAATACGATACATTAAGATGTTATTTACTAAAAAGCTGTCGTCGTGGAGTAATTAAAGCGGCGATATGTCACTTTTTCAGTGCTGGCAAGGCCTTCCTGTTTTCTCCAGCTGACCCCGTTCCATCTGATAAAGCTAGTTGTCTCTTATAACTTGACGTTTTAGCTGAGAAGCCAAGGGGCGGAGCTTAATTTTAAGCCAGGACGATGTAAGAAAATGTAAAGAGAATCCTGAAATGAAGAAACAAAGATGATCAATCAACATGCATGACAATGTTTTGAATTAAAGCTGAATTTTTTTTTTTTTGCTTTAGAATGATGTTAGGCATGCACATCTTTAAAGACACACTTTAAAATATTACACATTGCACCTTTAAGAGATGGCGACAGTTAACACTGCGATACACGTTGAACAGTCCATCAGATATTGGATTTGTTTCTAATAAAAGATGAACTGCTCGTTCAGATCTGTGTCTGTTTCTTGGTTTTGTACACCGTTTGATCTGGGTAATGTGTCAGTGACTGATGTGTTTGTCAGAATTACTTGTGTGTGTGTGTATGGGTGGGTGTGCATATGGCTGCTCTGAGAGTATGTGGTTTCCTGTGCGTGTTCTCACTTTGACAGGCAGCAGCCATCATGCAGCGCTTGCAGAGCGTGGATAGACATCGTAATAATAAATATCAGCAGGAGAAAACACGAAAACGTTAGTAATCCCGTCGTTTGTTTTGTTCTTCCACTTTGTCAGCAGGTTCCTCCATCAGTAGCGAGTCCTCTCCTGTCTCATCTCCAGCCACAAACCAGAGCTCTCCAGTGAGCACGCCCAAGCGCGGTCCCCTCGGCCAGGTCATAGTGCCCCCTGGAGGCCACAGTGTGCCCAGCACCCCACCGGTCGTCACCATCGCCCCGACCAAAACGGTCAACGGCCTGTGGAGGAGCGAGAGCCGCCCTGTACGAGAGGTAACATCTTTCACAGAGATACAGATCCACACAGACTTTCCGTGAACACGCAGGATGCGGTGCCATAGCGAGGCATTAATGTTGGCTTGACCCTGGGACGTCCTTCACACTAATGATCCTTGAACATTTTTTTTTTTTCAAATTCAGCGTATCAAAATGATCGAAAGTTTTATAAATTTTTCCTCAAACGGCTTCAGCGATAAGCCGCTTCCTTGCATTGTCAGTCTGATGAAAAATACTTAATCCTGCTACAAGAACGACTTAATGCTTAGATCGCGCAAAGTTCCGATTCCCATTTACAAATTTTATTCGACACGGCATTTATTTCCAATCCCTGTTTATCAATGATGCAGTATTTCCTGCGTAAGATTGATTCCCAATCCCAAAATTTCCAGAGGGGCCTTCTAGGCCTTCAGAGACAGCCCAAACATATCAGAATATTAAAGCTTGTATTTAATTTCTTTCATTCTTTCATAATTTCATTATAATTGTTTTTTATTAATTCTAATTTGCCCTAGCCTAGTAAACTAGACCCGACCGCCTAGCGGACAAAAATATTTTTGCCTAGCGAGTGGGTCTAGCCTCGCACCATATAAACAAAAACACCCCGGGCATCAAATCGTGCCCGCCAATCACAACGCAAGGTTTTTGTTTGGATTCTTTGGGCGGGCTTTTGCAGGAGTGGCGACAAAGCTGCGCGACGCTGGAGAAAGCGCAACAGGAAAGATGGCTACGGCTAGTGAACAGCGCGCGTTTGACTCCGCTTTGGAATCAGTTTTAGAAGAATTAGACTTGGAGTTTTCGTTGAAACATGAGCAGGAAGAGGCTCTCCGCTCATTCCTTTTCAAGAAGGACGTTTTCGCTGTTTTGCCGACTGGCTATGGCAAAAGTCTATGGATGTTAGCTTGAGCCAGATGAGTATTTTTGGCTTTAGTATTTCAGAAACGGCTGATCTCCTCCTGGGGTTTTCACACACAGCAGTCTCTCGACTTTACACGGACAGAATGTTGCGAAAAACAAAAACAAGCATTGACTGAGTGAGCGACAGTTCTGTGGGTGGAAACAAACGCCTTGTTGATAAGAGAGCTTCAGGGATCAGGAAATGGACAGATTGAGCAGCCAGGAAGGATATAGTAACTCATTTAATCACTTTTTACAATCGTGGTGAGCAGAAAAGCATCTCAGCATGCAACATTGGGCTCCACTCTTGCCAGCCAAGAACAGGAATCTTAGGCCCTGTCCACACAGCAACGGATTCAGGTGAATCTGATAAAATTGTTTATCGTTTCGGCCTGGCGTCCACACGGCACCGGCGTTTTGAGTGCCCCAAAACGAAACCTTTTGAGAACGGGTTCCAGAGTGGAAAAATCTGGCAACGGAGCCGTTGCGAAGTCGTCTGTATGAGTAGAACGGATTTGTTTACGTTGATGTCACAACCACATGTACTTCACGCCGGGTAGAAGTGTAACGAACTCGATGTGAGTTGTCAACAAATCCTATAACTTGGTTCATGAAACGCGCTTACAAAATATTTTCACTGTGAATATTTATTGTGTAATGGTGCAAAGTGAGAGAGAGAGAGTGAGAGAGAGAGAGAGAGAGAGAATAGCCCTTAGGGCAGAGTCAATCCCGCCAGCAAAAATAGGGGAAAAAAAGGAGCGATCTCACCTCTTCAGATGTTGGTTTAAGTCCGACAATACATTCCTCAAAAAGGGCGTAGAAGAACAAAGTAATCCATCAACGTGTAGCATTCAGTTTATTCCGGACCATTAAAGAATTCTGGAGGATATCAGAATGTTGGCGTACCGGCTTCCATCTACCCTTGTTCATTCCTCTTTCCGCGTCTCCATTCAAAAAACGAGCACGTGATTTAAAGGGACTATATCCATAGGATAGGGAGTGAGAAAGTGTGTGCGTGTGACAGTGACAGGGATAGTCACTGTGCGCATGCGCGGTTATGCGCATGCGTCTACTTCTATTGTTCTGGTGTCTCCGATGGGACCGTCTTACAGCGCACCTAGAGGTGCGGCATGTGTATTGCATCGTTTTCAGCAAGCGTTGCGTTGCCATATGGACCTGAAATTTAACTGATCCGTTGCCCATGTGGACGCGATATTTAAAAAAAAAAATCTCGTTGCCGTTGTCGTGCGGATGTAGCCTAAGAATCAAGAACAAGTTCCTATTAAAGTGGCCAGCACACTTAATCACACACACACACTTGTTTGTTGAGGGATTAGTGGCTTAACGACATACCATGGCAGAATATCTGTGACATATGCGCATGTGACAAAGCTTCCCCTCCCCACTACGGGAAACAATACTGAAAGGCCACCAGGTTGACGGATTCAACAACAACAACCGACATCTGTGCCGTCCTCCCTGACTCGGCATCCTGCTATCCTCTTTCTCTCTCTCCAGTTCCTCTATCAGTCTCGCCCCATCTCTCTGTATAAGACAGGATCACTCGCTTTGAAAAAAGGATAAAGAATTACGGTCATGCTCTAAACTAATCCTTCTTATTTTCACACACTAATGCTAAAGGCAGCCGAACTCATCACCTAAGAGACGAGTTCACAGGTTGTGACAGCCACGGCCATCATCTGTTCACCGCTCTGGCTTGATTTTGACCTCTTTGTCCGTCTCTGTTAGCCCACGGTTCCAGAAGAGGTCAGAGGTCAATATAAGAGAACATCAGCTTCAGCTTTGCGAGTGGACGAAATAAATACGCGGTTTATCTCATGGTGTGTGTGTGTGTGTGTATTCTAGAATTACATTCGATCAGATATTTCTGACAGGACTAACTTTTCATGACTGTGCTGTGAGTGTGTGAGAGAGAGAAGATGGAGTGTCGCTTTTTCAACGAGGGTTGTTGTTCTGCTGCTGCTGCAGCTCCTAATTTCTTCCTAATTGGCAATTTGGATTTATCGCTCCATCAGAGTGCGAGTGAATGTCGTTCATGGTTTCCTCAACGCTTTACCACGGGGAGGGCAAAGGGCAGGTGTTCACATCGATACAATACTCTGTGTTTGAGCGTGTGTATAAAAAGTGCATTCTGCTGAGTTTAAAGGTCATGGAAAGGTGAAGGTCAGGAAAAGCTTTTTTTTTTTTTTTAAATTTGCAACACTTAAAGAGCTTTTGGATATCGCATAAGCTGTTTTTATTGACGTTGTTTAATTTGTGTTTGTACTGAACGATTGTCGCACGATGGTTCCAGGCTTTTTTTTTAAATCTATTAGTATTCGACAACAGTGAGATGTTTTAGTGGTTCATGGTGTATTTTTATTTCAGTGATGAACAAGGTTACATCGAGGGTCATACTTCATCTCAGGCAGACAAAAGACACAAAGGCGGAGCAGGACCAGGCGGCAGACAGGCCTCGGGCTCCGAACACAGCGCACACTTCTTTCATTTTTAATGTGTGCAGGCCCACCATACACCTGCTGGCCTTCTGAAACACACACACACACACACACACACACACACACACACACACACACACACACATACTGGGGTAACAACATTGCTAAACTGGGTGTTAAAGACTAAATGGCCAGCAGAGGGCACCAGTGTGCATTTTACAAACAGGAAAACCAGGAAGCTGCTTTTAAATATGAATTCGAAGTGTTTTTACGTGACTTCTTGGTCAATCTGTTTGCATTTCTCCACAAACATTATGGCAGTATTAGAAAAGGAATCAAAATAAAGTAGTGGCTAGTTTATTGCCTGTTTATTTAAAAATATATATATGTTATTTACCAGCTGGGAGGTCCGTATGGTGAAATACCGTGACCGAGGTCTTGAAAGTACTGAGTGAGGCCCTCTGGGCCGAGGTCACGGTATTTCACCATACGGACCGACCTTAAGCTGGTAAATAATATATTTATTTTTTTCTTTACCAAATTCTAACAGAAAACGAGAGCACCCGGAAGGGAAAACCGAGCCGAGCCGCCATTTTGAATCCTCATTCACGGCTGTAATGCAAATTGCTTCCTCCTCGGTATACAAGTGCACTTCCATGGCAGGAAAAAAACCTACATTTTGCCGCCTATGTCGTCCCCTATTTATACAAATAGGAGTCATTCAGGATTCAGCCATGTTTTTGCTCGGCGTTAGCAACAGTTAGAGGTTTTTAGCTTTCTCCTGAAATGTTTTCTTTTATTTCTTCTTCCTCAGGGTAGTAAAACTCGCTTTCGCTGTGAACACTGTCGTTATCGCTATCCATGCTGTAAAATTAATGCTGTTCTCCTGAGAAATGCTGGCAATAAGATTTTTGATAATCTTATCAATAAATCTTATTAAAAAAAAAGATAAATGTTGACAAGAAATTCTACCATGTTTGTTGTTGTTGTGAACGAGCGAGTCGCCAGAGGTCCGTAACCAGGGTCTGTAACTGGGGTCCGTACCGTAGGATACGGACCCGCTCGCCATCCAATCAGAGCGCAGGATTTGATGGAAACCACACCATGAAAAAAAAATATATATATTTACCTGCTTATCTTCCATCTGTTTGATGCGTGACACGGTATGCTGTCGTACTGTCGGTGTTTTGTGGTGAAACAAAGTCAGGATCGCGTCTCGCTTCGGTTGTCATTTCTGCCTCGTGTCTCGCTTCTCCACGGTGATTTTTTTTTTCAACCAAGTCCTCCACAAATCCACAATCTTCTGTAAAATGCTCACTGCACAATTTGCTGCTTTTTCCAGGAGTAAAGTTTTCTCGCTTTACTTGACGAAGCCACTCGGCCAAATGTCTTCAAAGGATACCCATGATGCCATGACAGTCCCGGTGCGTTGACCCATGTTTCAGAAGATATCGATGAAGACACTGCTCCGGAATCCGACGTCACACAGCGCCGCCCTTGTTTTTGTCTCCTAATACATCTGGCTAATCCAGTAGGGCCACACCCGGGGAAATTCAAGATTCAAGATGTTTATTTGTCATATACACAATAACAGACACAGCGGTTTATTATTGGGTAATGAAATTCTTATTTTGCAACTGCCCGACCAAACTATGCTTACTAATATAAAAAGAAATATATATAAAATACGAAATGTAAAATATAAAGTGCATATGGAATGCAAAATATAAAAGTAGAATGAAAATAAATGAAGATAACATAAAAAAAGGCAATCAAACAATATGCAAACATAGAGGTAGATACAGTTGTGCTCATAAGTTTACATACCCTGGCAGAATCTATGATTCTTTGACCATTTTTCAGAGAATATGAATGATAACACAAAAACATCTTTTCCACTCATGGTTAGTGGTTGGGTGAAACCATTTATTGTCAAACGACTGTGTTTTCTCTTTTTAAATCATAATGACAACAGAAACTACCCAAATGACCCTGATCAAAAGTTCACATACCCTGGTGATTTTGGCCTGATAACATGCACAGAAGTTGACACAAATGGGTTTGAATGGCTACTAAAGGTACCGTAACATCCTCACCTGTGATCTGTTTGCTTGTAATCAGTGTGTGTGCATAAAAGCTGAGTGAGTTTCTGGGATCCAGACAGACTCTTGCATCTTTCATCCAACCACTGACGTTTCTGGATTCTGAGTCATGGGGAAAGCAAAAGAATTGTCAACGGATCTACGGGAAAAGGTAGTTGAACTGTATAAAACAGGAAAGGGATACAAAAAGATATCCACGGAATTGATAATGCCAGTCAGCAGTGTTCAAACTGTGATTAACAAATGGAAAATCAGGGGCTCTGTTAAAACCAAACCACGGTCAGGTAGACCAGCAAAAATTTATGCCAAACAGCACAGAGACAAGCCTCAAAACTTCTGGAACAAGGTAATTTGGAGTGATGAGACCAAAATTGAACTTTTTGGCCACAACCATAAACGTTACATTTGGAGAGGTGTCAACAAGGCCAATGATGAAAGGAACACCATTCCGACTGTAAAGCATGGAGGTGGATCGCTGATGTTTTGGGGATGTGTGAGCTACAAAGACACAGGAAACTTGGTCACAGTTGAAGGAAAGATGAATGCAGCACGTTATCAGCAAATACTGGAGGCAAATTTGCACTCATCAGCCTGGAAGCTGCGCATGGGACGTACTTGGACGTTCCAACATGACGACGATCCAAAACACAAGGCCAAGTCGACCTGCCATTGGCTACAGCAGAACAAAGTGAAGGTTCTGGAGTGGCCATCTCAGTCTCCTGACCTCAATATCATTGAGCCACTCTGGGGAGATCTCAAACGCACAGTTCATGCAAGACAGCCCAGGAATTTACAGGAACTGGAGGCTTTTTGCCAAGAAGAATGGGCAGCTTTACCATCTGAGAAAATAAAGAGCCTCATCCACAATGACCACAAAAGACTTCAGGCTGTCATTGATGTTAGAGGGGGCAAGACACGGTATTAAGAACTGGGGTATGTAAACTTTTGATCAGGGTCATTTGGATGTTTTTTGTTGTCATTATGATTTAAAAATAGAAAACACAGTTGTTTATCAATAAATAGCTTCACCCAACCACTAACCATGAGTAGGGAAAAAGTTTTTGTGTTATCATTCATATTCTCTGAAAAAAGGCCAAGAAAGCAAAAATTCTGCCAGGGTATGTAAACTTATGAGCACAACTGTATACTGTGCAATGTCTTGTGCAAAATTGCAAATATAGAGGTACAGTAGGTGGTGATTATAATCCTTGGTTCAAAAGCCTGATGGCCTGGGGGTAAAAACTGTTTGTCAGTCTAGTAGTCCTTGCTTTCACACTCCTGTAGCGTCTGCCAGATGGTAGGAGCGTGAATAGTCTGTGTTGTGGGTGTGTTTGGTCCCTGATGATGCTCCGTGCCCTTTTTGTGACCTGGGTGTTGTAAATGTCCTGTAGTGGGGGGAGGACAGCTCCAAAGATGAACTGTGCCATTTTAATGACACGCTGGAGAGCCTTTCTGTCCTGAGTTGTGCAGTTCCCGTACCACACAGTGATGGAATTTGTCAGGACGCTCTCCACTGTGCACCTGTAGAAGTTGCTGAGGAGTTTGGTGGACAGTCCAAATTTCCTCAGCTTCCTCAGGAAGAAGCGTCTCTGTCGAGCCTTCTTGATGGTCTGCTGTGTGTCCAGGTGAGATCCTCACTGATGTGAGTTGCGAGGAATTTAAATGTTTTCACCCTCTCCACCTGTGTCCCGTCGATGTGCAAACGGCCAAACGGACTGATGTTACAACTTTAAAGGAAATACAGGGGCTTCAAAGTTTGGGAGAATAGCAGGGTACAAATAACTTACAGCAGGGTGCAAAATGGTAAAATGTCTGCCAGCGGCAGACATAATGCACGCAAAGCGTGCAGGGAGAGAGAGAGAGATGCGAGTACGAATTTTTCATGGGGCGGGATGGTTTGGAACAGGTCATCTAAAATTGGGATAACATTTACCCGGGACGGGTATTTGAGGCGGGTCGTCTAGCTTAAGCTTGATTAGCGTTGTTACGCACGCCAGTGTTTCCCACAGAAATTTGGAGACGGGGGGGGCAAGCCCATGGGGGGGGGGGGGGGGGGGGGTTAAAATTGAGTGATATGTTAAATATTAAGTTATTACTGAAAAACTATTGATTAAAAAAACAAAGACACTGAGAAATGGTCCTATAAACAACTTTACCAATATAAAAGATTACCAGGACTACAAAAATGCAGAAAAATAGGCTTTACTTATCCAAATGCACCTGTTGGTTCAAAAGTTAAAGTGCAGAGAACCTCACAGCACAACATGAAGTTACCTTAAAATATAATATAAATGCCTCAGCTTTCATGTAAGAAAAAAAAAAACTATTAATATTAGTACTGTGTGCAGGAAGTCTCTCCTGAAGACTAAATTAAACAATAATTATAAACTAATAAAATAAATGGCTCAGGCTTCGTAGAAGAAAAAAAAACAATTTGAACAGAATCTCACAGTATGATGCTGAAGCTGCCTAAACAATGGAAAATAAAATACCATTTTGGCAAAAACGTTGGCATCCATTAATTTCTTGTATTAAGTAAAAAAATATGTTGCCAGATACTGCTGACGTTTTACAGCCCAAAATATGTTCAAAACCCGCCAAAATGCACTTAAAACCGCCCTATTGGGCGGGAAACCTCCCAATCTGGCAACACAGGGGCAGTAATGGCTGCACTCATGTCGAGGATGTAAACAAAGTTGACGCGGCAACGGACATACATGACATAGTGGATGTAATTTACGTTCACAACTATTTTTGCCGTCAGAAATATTTAATATTAAATTTTGTGACTCGACTGACAATAGCCGGCGGCATAACAAGCCACAGACGGCGATTTGCCGCCGGTGACCGGCTACTTTTGAGACCGCTGAAATATCTGGCAAATAAACACATTGAGCAGTCTTTATAAAAAGTCTGTCAAAAGGCTGCATGCTGAATTTGTTCTTAACGATATAACCACTAAAGTGATTAACATAGACGAGACTTTTTTGTGTTTTGTTTTTTTTGTCAGGCAGGCCGCCGTAACTCCATCGTGTGTGATGTAATTTTCCACGAGCGCACGCTGTACAGCTACAGCATAATATTAACTGGATGTGCAGCCTGTCTCTAAAACATTGTAGTAACGTTCCATCAAGTTTATACAGTGCTGAGCGTAAATGAGTGCACCCCGTTTGAAAAGTAACATTTTAAACAATATCTCAATGAACACAAACAGTTTCCAAAATTTTGACAAGACAAAGTTTAATATAACATCTGTTTAACTTATAACGTGAAAGTAAGGTTAATAATCTAACTTAGATTACACATTTTTCAGTTTTACTCAAATTAGGGTGGTGCAAAAATGAGTACACCCCACAACAAAAACTACTACAGCTAGTACTTTGTATGGCCTCCATGATTTTTAATGACGGCACCAAGTCTTCTAGGCATGGAATGAACAAGTTGGCGACATTTTGCAACATCAATCTTTTTCCATTCTTCAATAACGACTTCTTTTAGTGACTGGATGCTGGATGGAGAGCGATGCTCAACTTGTCTCTTCAGAATTCCCCATAGGTATTCGATTGGGTTCAGATCAGGAGACGTACTTGGCCACTGAATCACTTTCACCCTGTTCTTCTTCAGAAATCCAACAGTGGCCTTAGATGTGTGTTTAGTCATGTTGGAAAAGTGCACGACGACCAAGGGCACGGAGTGATGGTAGCATCTTCTCTTTCAGTACAGAGCAATACGTCTGTGAATTCATGATGCCTTCAGTGAAATGCAGCTCCCCGACACCAGCAGCCCCACATAAGGACACTGCCACCACCATGTTTCACTGTAGGCACCATGCATTTTTCTTTGTATTCCTCACCTTTGCGACGCCATACAGTTTTGAAGCCATCAGTTCAAAAACATTTATCTTGGTCTCATCACTCCAGAGTATAGAGTCCCAGTAGTCTTCATCTTTGTCAGCATGGGCCCTGGCAAACTCTAGGCGGGCTTTTTTGTGCCTGGGCTTTAGGAGAGGCTTCTTTCATGGATGGCATCCATGCATGCCATTCCTCTGCAGTGTACGCCGTATTGTGTCACGGGAAATAGTCACCCCAGTTTGGCTTTCTACTTCTTTAGAGAACTGCAGTGAACTTGCATGCCGATTTTCTTCAACCCTTCTCATCAGAAGACGCTCCTGTCAAGGTGTTAACTTCCGTGGACGACCTGGACGTCTCTGTGAGATGGTTGCAGTTCCATCTTTCTTAAATTTTTGTACCACTTTTGCTACAGTATTCTGACTGATAAATAAAGCTTTGCTGATCTTCTTGTAGCCTTCACCTTTATGGTGGAAAGAAATGATTTTCTTTGGGGAATTCTGAAGAGACAAGTTGAGCGTCACTCTCCATCCAGCATCCAGTCACTAAAAGAGGTCGTTGTTGAAGAATGGAAAAAGATTGATGTTGCAAAATGTCGCCAACTTGTTCATTCCATGCCTAGAAGACTTGGTGCCGTCATTAAAAATCATGGAGGCCATACAAAGTACTAGATGTCGTAGTTTTTGTTGTGGGGTGCACTCATTTTTGCACCACCCTAATTTGAGTAAAACTGAAAAATGTGTAATCTAAGTTATATCATTAACCTTACTTTCACGTTATAAGTTAAACAGATGTTATATTAAACGTTGTCTTGTCGACATTTTGGAAATTGTTTGTGTTCATTGAGATATTGTTTAAAATGTTAATTTTCAAAGGGGGTGCACTCATTTACGCTCAGCACTGTATATCTGTCCTCACTTTTATCCAAAGCACAACACAAAAAATAAACTTGAAATGCTGTATACAGTCTTCCTTCGTTTAGTGCCTTACTAAAACAAATTAATTGGTTGAGACGGATTTTATTCGAGCCATTTGTTATATTATGACACGACATCCAGCGTCTTGATCCATCGGTTAAAAGGAAGCGCGGTAATCTTGAGGGCCGTACAGTCTCCAAACCAAACCAGCTCACAAAACTCGCGCTTGCCTCAAGGCACAAAGTCGAGCACAGCCATCTTAATGAGGCAGATTAAAAAGCAATTAAGACTTCTTACAATTTGCGGTAGGGAGTCATCGAACATGGAGCATCAGATCTCTTTCTTCTCTCAACCGTGTGCCGAACAGATGTTGTGTAAAAGTAAAAATGGACATTTTCGAACAGTGATTCACACCGAGGCTGTGTGTTTGATTTACGGAGTGGAAATCTCCTCTCCCGAGCATCTGTATTGCTTTTTTATGGCATTCATTGTGCACGAGCTGCTGCGGCAGAAATGTCAGCAGGCGAGCCACAGACTAAAAAGAAAAGCGGCACTAATAGACGGTGTGTACCGTTCTACATCGCCTGATCCGTCTCGGTGATCCACGCAGGGGAGGTAGAGACGCCTGGGGGGTTGAGATGCCTGTGATTTTGACTTCTTTTGACATCTCTGAAGCACTTTTCTGCCTGGCTGCACATCAGCGAGTGACCCTCCTCCTTCTCGTCCCCGCGAGCGCTTACAAAGCCATTAGCAAGGCAGGGTACTCAGGAGAGGCAGGAGAGGTCAGGGGGCACATGTGGGCGCCAAACGGAGGCCGAGTCGCTGCTAAGTGGAGAGCGTTAAACAGAGAGAGATAAAGGGGAACTGACAGGAAGGAGGTACAAGCACCAGAGGCATTTAATATTACATGTGAGCAGTGCTGAGTGGCGACGGGTCATTGACTGGGACACAGAGGTAATGGTGCTCTAAATGGGCTTTTCTCCAGAGGAAGGCTGCCAAAAGGACCTCCACGGTTTCACACAGCTACACTCACCGTCCCCTCCCCTCCCAGTCGATACGCTGCGTCAAGTCTCACTTCAGCGTGACTCAGTGTCCGGCTCCTCGTTCATCTCTCTGTTCGTTCGCCACTGAATTTAAAGTTCACACCTCGACATGTATTTTTCATTTCCGTAAAGATCTATTCGCCGCAGAGTTTCCTGACGGTTGGTTTCTTGCTCGAACACCAGCACCGACAGGAACGCCTGGTACTCAGAGGCCGCGCTACGAAGCGCTGCTTATAACTGACTGATCACGGAATCCGCCTGGGTGCATTTTGAGTTATTGACAGATTCAGAAAGTACAGTTTCTAAGCTTTCCAATGATGCCTTCCATGTGGAGATCTGACAATATTTGAAGAATGTGTGGCCTTTTGAAAGTGCATACCTCTTAAAACAGAAAAGGGAGAAAATCGCCCTCAAAGTTTTCCATCTCAGCTACTCTGGGTGTAGGGCGGGCACATAATGGTGCTCATTTGCATGACATTAAGGAAAGCCCCACCCCCTACTAGCTAGCACGATGCTACTTTCATGTAAACAAAGATCACCACGTCAATTTTCCTTCCATGCAAAGTATGCCCAAAACAATTATGAAGTACAAAAATAAGTCCTAAAGTATACTTTAACGTTTTGTGGTTGAAAAATTACTCACACCGTTAGAAAGAAAGAGAGCACGATGATAACACAACTAACACAATGCTAGTTTCATGTAACCAAACCACAACACTCTCCGTTACATAACCACACAGCCTTAGATTAATAAACTTACCCCATCAGAAAGAGAAACGTCGCCTTGCACACATCAATGCCTCCGATGGAATATGTAGTCCTAGAACACTTCCTTTTGGTTGGGGTTTTTTGCTAGAAATGGTTATCTCCGATGTAACTACCGTGCGTCTGTTTGCTTCGAGGTGTTTCAGCTCCTCTGCGCTCTGTTTAGCTTGCTCCATATTCATTCCATAGTGAAATTACATGCCTGTATGCAGCTTAAGTAGCCACGAGCTCAGCTCGTATCGTACAGCTGATTGGTGAAAAAAACAAACAAAAGACTTAAATCGTCATGTGAATGGCCCATATGGTAATTTACCCACACCCCCCAGCAGGCTACAGTCCTGACAAAAACGAGACAGTTTGCAACAAAAAATGTATGCTTTTCCAGCAAAACAATCTATTATCTGAAATACTGATTGCATTCTTCAAGATCTCAACTTGCACATTATGGAAAAAAACGAAAATCACAAATTTCGAAAAAAATGCTTCTTTTGCGATTTTCTCGGATTCGTTTCGGCCGACATGCGTCCGTGACTCGTCAGTCTTGAAATCCGTGAACTTAGTCTGGCTAACTCGACTTCAAAGCTCTGCGAGCATTTGGTCTGGCAAAGATATTAAGCCCAACCGTTTCCCAAAGTGCGTGGTTGACCCACCTCCCTGAAATGCCTCAGTTTGCTACTGGTCGAAGCCAGAAAAGGCTGTGACGAAGCTTAAACCAATCACATCACTCTTTCCTCTGACATATGTGACGCGACGGGGCTAACTGGTAGATTAAACTCTTACCGAAGCCGGTCGGGAGCAAGGCGAAAACGTCCTTCCTTTCAATAAATACCTCCAGGGCTGCTCTTTGCTCCGTTTTCAATGAGAACTTGCTCCATGTTCGTAATGTTTCTAGTGAATGAAGCGCTTCCGGCATAGATTCTGTAAACAATCTATGGCTTCCGGTCGCAGTTCTACTACGTCAGTGCCTTGAACACACCTCTACCCAGGGCTGTTGGAGATGCTCAAAGTTGATTGGCTCCCGATTTTTCGGGAGCTTGGAAGAGCTGTAGATAGCTTGCCTGGTCAGACTAAGCTCGCAACAGGCCCTCGTGTTGCGTCACGCTTAGGATGGGCGGGCCCAGGCTACTGTGAACTTCTTCACTAAAAAGTCACTCGAACTACTAGAAAACGGAAAATGAGCTGGAACTCAGGCTTGTGTAGGTTCTTAGCCTAGTAAACTAGACCCACCCGCCTAGCGGCCAAAAATATTTTTGCCTACGAGTGGGTCTAGCCTCGGATCATATCAACAACACGCCCCGGGCATCAAATCGTGCCCGCCAATCACAACGCAAGGTTTTTGTTTGGATTCTTTGGGCTAGGCTTTTGCAAGAGTGACGACAAGGCTGCGCGACGCTGGAGAAAGCACAACAGGAAAGATGGCTACGGCTAGTGAACAGCGCGCGTTTGACTCCGTTTTGGAATCAGTTTTAGAAGAATTAGACTTGGAGTTTTCGTTGAAATATGAGCAAGAAGAGGCTCTCCGCTCATTCCTTTTCAAGAAGGACGTTTTCGCTGTTTTGCCGACCGACTATGGCAAAAGTCTCCCCCACTGCTTTCTGTCGCTCTGACTACGTCACAGTCACTGTTGCGCTGGTTGGTCAGAGCGTTGGCCTATACGCACAGAGACAGTTTGAAAGACAACGGGTTGTTCCTAACCACACCCTTCGGAAATGTCTACGACCGAGACCAGACTAAATATTCACATTTAGTCTGGCTTGCCAGGCTAGTAGGTTCTTAGATTGAATTGTGCAAAGAAATCGTCTTTTTAGATTTCAAGGTTATTCTTAAAAGTGCTCTGTGTGTGTGTGTGTGTGTTGCTGTTAGCCTAATCTAATGAGACAAGTGTGTCATTCTCAGTAGCATTAACAGTCTCTCTGTATCTCTGTCTGACAGTCAGAGTCGGGCCCTCGTGGTGTCAGTAGAGAGCGTTTGGCGCCTGAGGCTCCGGACAAGGGCGGCCCCTCTGTTCCAGCCCACCTCATAGGAAATCCGTACGCGTTCGGCCTGACGTCTGGATCTGTGATGCAGGATTCGCGCTTTCAGCCCTTAAAGTAAGGATGACTTTCTCTAACACGCTGATTCCATCAGCACCAGTGTCTTCAAGAATATTACTCTCGTCTTATCTGGAAGCCGACAGCGCCGACACCAGCCTCATCGTCCTCTATTTGTCTTTTTCCGTGTAGCAGCCTGCCCAGGCAGATGCCCCATGGCGTGCCGCCTGCCGGAGTACCGGAGGAGTACCTGCGAGGATTCAGACCCTACGCTACAGCCGAGGATCTGCGCATGCCCTCGCTGCCCCTGGGCCTGGACCCGGCCACTGCCGCAGCTGCCGCCGCTAACTATTATCACCCCAGCTACCTGGTCCACCCCTCATTCTCTCCTTACAGGTAATATGTTTAACACATAGGTTGGATCTTATCTTTACTCGTCAAAGATCCGTCTGTCGATGTGTCATGAACCAGCATCCATATGATTTGCGGTTTTCGTCAAATTTAATATGTTGAATGAAAAGCAGTATCTGAAAAACAAATATCTGGCAGTCACAGAGTCTTATTTATACCAGTATCACTCCCATTACCAGTGACACGCCCACGCCCCTCAGGAGACTAACCCTCTCCTCCTTCTCTCTTTCTTTGTCTCTCTCAGGATGGATGATCCTTTCTTGTCGGCACTGAGGTCTCCGTTTTATTCTTTACCTGCAGGGGGCGCTCTGCCCCCACTGCACCCGTCTGCTGTGCCCATGCACCTCCCAGGGGTGCGTTACCCTGGCGACCTCAGCCATGCCTCGTTGTCCAGTCTGCAGTCTGAGAGGTATAAACACTACACACACACACACACACACACACACACACACACACACATGCACAAACATCTGTACAGCTAGACACACACTCAATCACAATTCTGTTATGAAAGCTGTTCCTGACTCGTTTTCTCTCTCTCTCTCTCTGTCTTCTTTCATGTGTCTCGTCTCTCCCCAGGCTCCAGATGGAGGATGAGCTTCGCCAGAGAGAGAGGGAGCGAGAGAGAGAGCGCGAGCGGGAGAAGGAGCGAGAGCGCGAGGCAGAGCGAGAGAAAGAGCGAGAAAGAGAGCGAGAGCGAGAAAAAGAGAGAGAAAAGGAGCTGGAGAGAGAGAGGGAGAGGGAGCGAGAGAGGGAACGGGAGAGGGAGAGAGAGAAAGAAAGAGAGCGAGAGAGGGAGAGAGAGAGAGAGCTGGAGAGACAGAAGGAGAGAGCAGCGCGAGAGAAGGAGCTACAGATGTCCAAGGCCATGGAGGGTCACTACCTGGCGGAGCTCCACGCTCTGAGGGGCCAGGCCGAGGAACGAGCAAAGGCTGCCGAGAGACTCACTCCCAACAGAGCAGGTAACGCTCAGGACGCTCTTTCACTACAGCTGGGAACAAACAGCATGTGCACATGTAGCTTATCTTTATCTTTATCTTTATCTCAGAGACTGTACATTTCGATTTATATAAAGCCTCCGCAACATTTTGGAGTCTTTCTGTGGGAATTTGTGTCCATTCGGTCAAAAGAGCGTTCACTAGGGTGCATCCCTAAAAATGAAAAGTTCCTCCGATCATGATGCATTTTTGTTTTTATGTTCCTTTTGGTAAGAAAACACACTGGGTGAAATATTTTGACAGAATTCAAAAGTTTAATGGTGGCACCAGGAGCTCAAAGTTATGGAAAAAGCTGCTATTTTATGACTTTTATGACAAAATTTCAATCACTTTTCATGAAACATTACGGCACCTTATTGAGGTATTTCACTCACGTGACCAAGTCACGTGATGCCGCCATTTTGGACGGCACGCTTAAGGGCAATTCCATGTAAATGTCAACCTCACCATGCAAAAATAAAGCAACATGTCTCATCTCGTCTCGTCTTCTTCCGCTTATCCGGGACCGGGTCGCGGAGGCAGCAGTCTAAGCATGGAAGCCCAAACTTCCCTTTCCCCAGACACCTCGGCCAGCTCCTCGGGAAGAACACCGAGGCGTTCCCAGGCCAGCCGAGAGACATAGTCCCTCCAGCGTGTCCTGGGTCTTCCCCGGGGCCTCCTCCCGGGGGGACATGCCTGGAGGCATCCGAAAAAGATGCCCGAGCCACCTCAGCTGGTTCCTCTCGATGTGGAGGAGCAGCGGCTCTACTCCGAGCTCCTCCCGAGTGACTGTGCTTCTCACCCTATCTCTAAGGGAGCGCCCAGCCACCCTGCGAAGGATTCAAAAATAAAGCAACATGTAATACATCAAAACCACTCCCAGAGATCTCACCTAGGCCTGTATTTTACAGATGTGAATAAGTTGAACCAATTTGTAACCAACCTAATGTGTCACTGTCAGAATTTCTTTCTTATAATGTAAAACCCAAGCTAAAATCAACTTTGATCATGTACAATTCTATATTATTGCCACAAGCCACAGAAATGTATGCTAAAATCCACAAAACAGCAAAACAATAGCCATCCTAAATATTATTTAAGAACTTTGATAGTTTTAGCTGATATTTAGAGAGTTTTTCAAAGGGTTATGGTGCTTAAATTGCTGATTTTCTAAACATACGCCATGTCTATTTCAGACGCGTCACACCCGTAACGGAATTTCGTCACATCCATAACGCTGACTTTTCCTTCCGAAACTCTGCATGAAATACAAAATATTTTAAACAAAGATTTTTTTAATATTCACCTTGGACCCCTCTATCAAACGGATATCTCCATTTCGACATTAGGTTTACAATTTCACAGAGTTTGATAAAAATGTACAGTCACCCAAGAAAAGTGATACTTTTTCTGTCACATCCATAACGCATCTTTTATTGGCGTTTTCTGGCATGCCCTAGATGTACTATGGGAATTGTTCTTGTTCTATCACTTCTCCAGTATGGTACAGCCTTAAAATATACAACACCTGTTTAAATACTGGGAGACAATAAAACATGCACTGGGTCATTTGTTGCCATTTTGAGTTCAAGTGTCACGTCCATAACGCTGGAATTGCTCTTAAGTCCTTCAGTGCAAGGCGGTATGAGATGGTGGAGACCTTTGCGCGTTTTAACAAGAAAGTAAGCTGTGATTCGTGTTAAATTGGATCTGTCTTTTATCATAAACACTACCCAGCCTTGGTATGGAGCCAAGGTTGTCGACAGAAGTCAACAATTTGATGAAGGATGACCCCAGCAGTTTGAAACGGTACAAGGTAGGCTATGTTCACAACACTTTCTTGTTACTCGGGGGATCCGAGATCCCCTGAAACAGACATGAGATCCTTTGAAAACATGATTTGGGAAATGTTGGGGGGTCTCTAAAATATTGGCAAAGTGATGTTTATTGACATAGCAATCGTGCGTAACGGGAAACATTTGCATATCCGAAGTGTTGTGTTTACTTGACAACGACTGCTGCTGCCAGGTTGGTTGTTGAGTAGCCTGACTGTTTTTTTTTTCTTGCGTGTGGTATCATTGTTGACGCGAGGTTGTTTTTTGAACATGCCAATGCGGACACGATTTCCCCTGATGAATTATGACTTCAGACGCGATGCGTGTGTGGAGTCCGCGTGATATGTGTGTAAGATAGGCTTCTCATGTGTTTGGAGATCCGCGCTCTTTTTATTTTCTTTTTTCTTTCTTTCTTTTTACGTAATTTCCCTGTTTACTTCTGTCCCGTTTCTTTCTAGCCTCTGTTATTGCGTTTTATGTCTGATGTCACTTTATCTACTTGTTTTGTAATGACTTGATACTTTCAATCTAAAAAAAAAAAGATCCGTGCTCTGAGACAAGCGCAAGCACCCCAACAAGGGAAAAAAAGGGACCCCCTGAAAATATCAGCATAGTTCGAACAGGTTAAACAGAGAAAACAGGAAAAATTACCGTATTTTCTGGACTATAGAGCGCACCTGTATATAAGCCGCATCCGCTCTATTTTTTTTAAAAAATTTAAAAAAAGATATACAAGCCGCACCGGGCTATAAGCCGCAGATATCTATGTTGAAAAATTAGATATTTACTGCATGTACAGAACGATTTTGTACTGTAAATGTACATGTATGTACCTGAACAGATTCTTTCCGAACAGTGCCTTTTAACACGGCAGCAACTTTGCTGATTAAAACGGAACAGAACCAAGAGAAAATAACCGGTATTTATTTACCTTCATTTCTCCTGTGTTTGAAACCACAAGTCACTTTAATCATCTTCGCTGGATTTGAAAATAATTACCAGTTAGTAATTTGTTGTGCGTGTTCTATCCGCTAAAGATCTGCTAATTCTTCTTTGCATTGATTTTTCATCTATCTTATTTTTGATTCTACTTCCGGTTAGAGCGCCCCTAGCGGTGGAAGAAAAATCCACAGAATAGCCGCACCTTTGTATAAGCTGCATGGTTCAAAACCTAGGAAAAAAGTAGCGGCTTATAGTCCAGAAAATACGGTAAATGATTTATTTTAGGGGGCTCATTCGTCATAAAAAAGATACAATATTTTGTTTTTCAATTTACTGGTGATTTCTGGTGCATTACTGAATTCATCTGCAGTATATTATTTACATTCTTAACAAGAAATTGTACTTGTACGTTTTTTTTCAAGCTGGTTCTCCCTCTCTGTCTGCAGCGTTAGTATGTAGCTTGCCGTCCAAAATGGCGGACACCGGGGCGTCACGTGACCCTGTGACGTCAGGTGAAATACCTCAATAGAGCAGGGGTGGGCAAACTTTTTGGCTCAGGGGCCACATTGACTTTTGAAATTTGCCAGGCGGGCCGGGCCAACACCAAATTCATACATATCGAACATAAACCGGAAAAGCTTTAGTGTTATTGTAAGGCCTTCACTGACAGAGACCCAAATGCAGATCAGATTGACATTTATTTTAGTTCTCAGTCAATAAAGGCAGAGCAGAAAAATGCTTGCAGTTCAATAGATTGGCACATAAAAAATATATACACACAAAAACAAACACCAGCACTACAGCAGCCACCCACGACAACCAAAATTACTAAGAGTTATACTTTTTATATTATTATGTCTGTAAACATGTGACTACCATCTTATTACAGCTCCAACATAGTTTTAAAAAGAGGAAGTGTTAATACTCACATTCACTCAGCAACCGCTGAGCTGTATTCGTCCGTGCTTGCGCTGACTGGTTGTTAGCATAATTAGCATGCTTGGAGGAAAAGTGCCGTTTGATGTTATATTCCTTTAAAACTGCAACGGTTTCTTTGCAAATAAGGCACACAGCCTTTGATCGGACTTCAGCAAAAAAAAATTTAGTTGTCCATTCTTTATTGAACACCCTGCACTCACTGTCCACTTTTCTTTTTTTAGGACCACTCATTGTAAAGTTTTATCCTGTGTTCTCAAGATCATCAGTGGCACGGGCGCCAGAATGATTTCCATGGCACGCACTGCACCACTCTGCAAATGTAATCTCGCGTGAATACGACTGACTGGAAAGACGGATCTCTAGAACACCTGTCTACGTGATAACACTGACGCTTATAGTTTATAGATCTGCTCAATCGTGTTTATATGATTGTCTTCCGCGGGCCGGATTAAAAACGCCAACGGGCCGGATGTGGCCCGCGGGCCGTAGTTTGCCCACCTCTGTTATAGAGTATAAATAGTTTTCACTGACATCACGGCATTCCGGGGAACGCCCTCCAGCCGCCATATTGTGGGGCAAACAAAGGACCATCGCCATTACCGGCTATATAATATACGTAGTCAGTTTTCTAAAATAAAGATCAATGTCGTGTATTTTATTTACTGAACACTCGTGTATTTTATTTACTGAAACTGTCTTACTACTATTATGAATACTGTGCAATATTACTTTGCATCGGAAAGCTGCGCACATTTGCGAGAAGCTGCGCATATGTGCTCAGCTTTCTGATTCACTGTTTTTTTCTCATCCTTATACTTCCTATGTTTCATGGACTGTAACGGACTTGCTTATTTAGTAATTTTAATACAGAATTTACTTTGAAATTATAATCAGACACTCCAACGCCCCCCCTAAAAAAAAAATCGGATCTGCGCGATTCAGCCGTGAAAAAGGCGGCATCCGACAAAAGGCGCGCTGTTTGCATCCCTGCATAAAGAACAGACCTAAAATGTTTTTCAAAAATGACCCTTGCGTGAGTGAAGTGACAAGTGTCAAATAGAAACGTGACAAACGAGCAATATTAAGTGTACATTACAATGTAAACGTACACTCAGCGGTTCCAGTTAGGCATTCTCCAGAAATTGTTTACACGATGTTTTGGTTTCCAAAAACAAACTTAAACACAATTGATTGTTTATTTAAACAACTTACCACTTATAAAATGATCGGAGCAGACTTTGGTGTGTTTGGAAGGCTGATAATCCTTGCGGTTGATTCTCGCAAGCCATAGATTTCTCCTTTGTATGCTGAGTTTCTTTGTTTGCTCGCCTTCGTGCTCCCGTACAGTGGGAATTCCATAAAAGCTCCGCTTGACGTCATCATCTGACCTATTATGACAGCCGTGAATACAACAGGTGTGCACTAGAGCTGTGCAATATATCGTATTTTTATCACGATATCGATATTGGTGTCAAACGATATCAAAATTCATAATATCGATATGAAACGATTTTTTGTCATTTGTCGAAAGGGACGTGCACAATATTTCTACAATGGCAATAAAACAACAATAACATTGACGTGACAGTAAGGTAAAACGAACCCTTCTGTCCCCTAAGGCACACCGTAGCCTTGCATACGTCATCCATTCTACTCCCGCGATATCTCCACAACAGTAAAAAATCAGTTCTTCTGTTTTCATACGTGTCGGGTGATTTGATATATTGATTTCTTAATATGTTGTTTGATTTGCTTGCTAATAGTTATAATAATACAATTAACATATATTTACGTCATATTTTTGGATGTGGGACTGGGTAATGTAAAAATGGCATCTACGGAAGAAAACAAGCACAACAATATTAGCACATATCCAGCTTGCTAGCTGTGTTAGATGTGTTAAACCGTGTGGATTTAAGTGGAATAATTGCGAGTCGTCCTGTGGTCAAGGCAGCGTTTTAAGGTAAGGCAATTTGGTTATTAATGTTGCCCGCCGCGGCATGTTGGGTTCATTTGATTTTGACTTGTGCATCTGCAGCTAGCATCATGCTTTGAAGTAGGTTCTGCTAAGGACGGGTTTATTGCGCGATGTAGACGGACTCAGATGTAATTACATTGTTTTTAAAATTCTGTGCGCTTAAAACGGTGTCCCCCTGCTAATCATGTAGCCCTAATCATGTGTTGCTTTTACTTTTCTTAATGGCGAGTGAAATATCTCTGCAAATGGTATTTCAATGCTGACATGCCAAAAAGATAGCGGAGTCCACATTTGGAAGATGAAGGAAGAGAAGCCTATTTTCATGTATGTTAATTCTTAAGGACTTGTCTCTATATTGTGCGTGTTTAATGTTGGTGTCTTAACAACACACAAGCTTACGTTGTAGTGTGTGTGTGTGAGAGAGAGAGATTTTATCCTTGGCTGGCTACGAGCCAGTGTGGACGTTACGCAGTAATCACTGGTAATACCAGCGCTGGCTCCATCCTCTGTGATCGGAAATGTTGAGTGAGGAGAACGTGAGCCTTGTGCAGGCTATAGGACCTATGCAAAGTACGCGCTTGCACAGTAAATAGTTTAAGTAAAAGGCGTTTCAGGGTACAATGGGAAGGGTTGACAGGTAGCCTATGAGGCCTGTACTATAAAAATGTGGCCCGGTGCCTCAGGTGTTGATGATCAGGGCTTTAAAAAAAGGTGTATAAATATCGTTTTAAAAATCGCGATATCGATATTTACTGAAAAAATCGTGATATTGATTTTTTCCAATATCGAGCAGCCCTAGTGTGCACCATTGCTAGCTTTAAATAGCCTGCTTGGGTTCTTTTGAAGACTTTGTTAGTATGGGCCCGCCCATCCTAAGCGTGACGCAACACGAGGGCCTGTTGCGAGCTTAGTCTGGCAAGGCAAGCTATCTACAGCTCTTCCAAGCTCCCGAAAAATCGGGAGCCAACCAACTTTGAGCATCTCCAATGGCCCTGGGTAGAGGCGTGTTCAAGGCAGTGACGTAGTAGAACTGCGACCGGAAGCCATAGATTGTTTACAGAATCTATGCCGGAAGCGCTTCATTCACTAGAAACATTACGAACATGGAGCAGCGGCAAGCCTTTGACACAGCGGTAGATGCTGTATTGAAAGCATTCAACGGGAAGTTCTCATTGAAAACGGAGCAAAGAGCAGCCCTGGAGGTATTTATCTTCCTGTTACTCAAGCAGTTTCCGTCGCGTCACATACGTCAGAGGAAAGAGTGATGTGATTGGTTTAAGCTTCGTCACAGCCTTTTCTGGCTTCGACCAGTAGCAAACTGAGGCATTTCAGGGAGGCGGGTCAACCACGCCTTTGGGAAACGGTTGGGCTTAATATCTTTGCCAGACCAAATGCTCGCAGAGCTTTGAAGTCGCGTTAGCCAGACTAAGACTTTGTACTCGCGCATTACAATGTGTGCTCAGTGACCCGTACGGTAAGCTTGACCCGCAAGATGGCCGCCACTAGGGAATCCCCGACTCTGTGACGTCATGTGAAAACTATCTATACCAAATATCTTAGATACACGTTTTTAGTACATATTCTAAATATATTATCAAGCACAGTTTGCGTTTTAGCTGTTCATTGAATCATTGTTCAACTACTTTTAAACAATACAAATGTATTATGAATCACATTAATGCTTCTCAATCCCTTGCAAAGGTTCTTAACTTGATCTCTGGGTCACAAGAAATCAATAAATGGAGTCCAACATTGATTCAAACCTTACGCGAAAACATAAAATAAGTGTTTTTTTGGCAAAAAAAAAAAAAAATGAACCTCATGGTGCCACCATTAGACTTTTGAATATGGTCAAAAAATTTTACAGGATGTCTTTATTGGTGAAAAGGAACACCCAGACAAAAATGCATCAGATTTTATGAAAGTGAGGGCAACTGAATCAGGCACTGATGATGGATGAGAAAACCTGGCTCACAATCAGTGTGCAAATTCATCTCAAAAGGTGTTTAGTGGGGTTGAGGTCAAACTGATGTCAAAACCATGTCTTTCTGGGTTTTTTTGCTTTGTGCACAGCAGCATTGTCATGCTGTTACAGGAAAGGGCCTTCCCTAAACTGTTCCCAAATTGGAAGCATACCCTTTCCTAAAAAATGGTTAGAGAAGCAGCTTTGGGACCAAAAGGTCACCGGTTCGATTCCCTGAACCAGCAGGAATATGGCTGAAGTGCCCTTGAGCAAGGCACCTAACCCCCAACTGCTCCCCAGGCTGCTCTGAGTACCGTATGTTCTACATCACTCTGGGTAAGAGCGTCTGCTAAATGCCTGTAATGTAACGTAAAATATCTTTATCGCATTAACATCACTCTTCACTGGACATAAGGGGCCCAAAAAAACAGCCCCAGACTGCTATCACTCCTCCACCAAACTTTCCTGCTGGTACTGTAGCAGATAGCGAACCGTGATTCATTACTCCAGAGAACACGTTTCCACTGCTCCAGAGTCCAGTGACAGCGTGCTTTACTCCACTCCAGCTCTGCACATATTGATCTGTGCGCTGTAGAAACACATTTCAGGAAGTTCCCGACGTTGATGGAAGCTCTTGGGCTGATGTTGCTTCCAGAGGCGGTTTGAACCTCTGTAGTGAGAGATGGAGTAACAGAGTGTACGTGATTTTTTTTTTTTTTAATGTGTTAGGCGCTTGAGCACTCGGTGGCCCTGCTCTGAGAGTTCATGTGGTCTACCGCTTCGTGGCTGAGCTGTTGTTGCTCATATTATTTCACAGTAATAGCACTTACAGTTGACTGGGGCAGATTTAGCAGTGCAGAAAGTTCTCAGAGCGACTTGTGGTAAAGGAGGCGTTCTGTTACAGCGCCATGTTTAAAGTCACTGAGCTCAGTATGGCCCACTGCTTTATCGAATAATGTAGTACAGTCGATAAAACAGTTGTTTTATCGTGCAGTATCGTAGGGTTTAGTGGATTACTAATGCCGCTTTTCCACTACAAACGCGGCTGAGTCGGGCTGAGCCGTGCCGTGCTGAGTCGAGCTGAGTGGGGCTGTTGGAGTTGCATTTCGACTACAACCGCGCTGAACCGTGCTGGCTGGAAGTGGGTGGACACATTGGGTGGAGTTAGCGAAAGTGGGTGGACGTCACGTGATGTCGTTAAGCGGCGCAAACAGTGACATCAGTGATCTTTTAAGCGGTAGTCTCACGACCCAGATAGTAAACAATAAACATGGAGGACATGGAGTCGTTAGTGTTGCTGGTCTTGGTGCTGTGGCTTGTTGTCACCGACAACGCCAACAGATACTGGCAAGAGCGTATAGATGAGGCGAGGCGCATAAGGCTTCAGAAATTCTCGTAATTCGTAATTCTTCTTCTTCCGGGTTTACGGTGTTTACAGATCCCAGCGTGCTTGCGGGGCGTGTGTGGGCATGTGAGGAAACTCCTCCTCACCAATCAGTGCACAGGGGAGTGTCTGCTCACGCCCCCAGCCTCACTCAGCTCGGTTTGGCTCGCTTCAGCCCTACTTCAAAACCGTGCGAGTTTTGGGTGCTAAGCAGGGCTGAAGCGAGCTGAGTCGTGCTGTTCTAAGGTAGTCGAAACGCGAGCCGTGTTGGGCTGAAGCGAGCTGAAGTGAGCTGAAAAAGGGTAGTGGCCATTAGGTATGGTTAAAATAGTTACTCTGTAGCGGATAGCATTAGCATAGCATAGCATAACATAGCATGCTGTACCGTAGTACTGTATCATATAGTAGATATAATTATTAAAATAGTAAAAACTATGTAGAAGATTTAAAAAATAAAATATAGATAGAATAGTTATAGTATAGTACAGTGTTTCTCAACCACGGGCTGTCAAGCGCCATCTAGTGGGCTGTGAATTTTTTTAAAGTTTGAAGCCAAATACTAAATAGTTCAGGATTAGGGATGGGGAAAACTAAAAAAAAATCTTGACCGAGCCTCATTAGCCGGTTAAAGTCGGTTAACCTATGAGTTTAAAATTCTAGAATTGGAATTATTAGAATCTATTCTAAATCTTACCACGAGCATCCGCACATTCAGTAACAGTCGCTGCCCTCCACTCACATTTCCTTTTCTACAGCGCGAAACATTTAGTCAAACGCGGCACTGATGTCGAGGGGTTTGTATCGGAGCGGAGGACAAATGGCTCCAGCTTAGAGACAGTTTCAGTTGGCCATGATGGCGTTGAAAATAAAGTCAAGTGCTAGAAGAAGTGCATAACATTCATTGATGGGAATAACGGTGTTAAAATAAAGGCTGTTATAACGTCGGGTAATCTAATTAATTAGCTACAATCATTATAACGCCGTTACCAATATCAACACGCCGTTACTGCATGGTATTGGAGTTGCTCTGAAGCCGTCACCGATTTGGCTCACAGACATAAAAGCTGCGTTTGTCACTCCCCCTCCAGACACCGCTGTCATTTCATTCTCTCCCCTTCCCTCCAAAAGTCGGTATCTGAGCCTTTAGTTTGTGTGCTAATTGTGCACAGCCATTGGGAATGGAGCTGGAGCTGAGCTGATTAGCCGCTAAGCTAATATAGCAACTGTCTGATGCTAAGTAACATCAGTGAGTAACCAGGTTTTAGTTCAGATCTTGTGTATTATTATTACGTCGACATTAATATTCACCAGACTAATCAACCATCGACTTCATTCATGCGCCGTGTTCTTGGTTCTTTGATAGTCAAGAATTTCCTTGATGTTACGTACCTGGTTAACATCGTAGTAAAATGTAATCCAACACTGAGACTTTTCTTTCGCCGAGTGGCAGCTGTCTTCAACTGGGGCGGGAGGGCGGGACATGACTGAATGGGTGTTTCTGATTTGTCAGCTGTCGTCCTTACACCGCATGGCATGCCCCAAGCGTTTACAACACAGAATTCCAGGTTCTCCGCTCCAAAATCGGCAGCTTCAAAACGATTGATTTTTTTTTAACCGACAACCAAAAAAAAATTAACCGGTTGACGTTGATTCGGTCAACCATCGGTCAAACGGTCATCGGTTAACATCCCTATTCAGGATGTCATAGCGTCCCAAATCAGGTAGCTGGCTTGCTGAACACTTTTCAATTGGAATAAATACATTTGTGGGTGTCGCCTCACAGCAAGAAGGTCCTGGGTTCGAGCCCCGGGGCCGGCGAGGGCCTTTCTGTGTGGAGTTTGCATGTTCTCCCCGTGTACGCGTGGGTTTCCTCCGGGTGCTCCGGTTTCCCCCACAGTCCAAAGACATGCAGGTTAGGTTAACTGGTGACTCTAAATTGACCGTGAGTGTGAATGGTTGTCTGTGTCTATGTGTCAGCCCTGTGATGACCTGGCGACTTGTCCAGGGTGTACCCCGCCTTTCGCCCGTAGTCAGCTGGGATAGGCTCCAGCTTGCCTGCGACCCTGTAGAAGGATAAAGCGGCTAGAGATAATGAGATGAGATGAGACATTTGTGGGTAAATTAAGAAGAACAAGCCTTTATTTTTGTCACGTTCCTCCTCTACATTTAACCCGTGCGCGCACACATACCGTACAGAGAGAGAGAGTGTGCTATAAATAAATATGTTTGTGAGTAAATTATATGAATCTGTGACGCCTGCTGGAAGAGAAGAGCAGGGAGGATTGAGAATCGAGCGACTGTGGTTTGTTAACACCCAGTACCGAAACTTGTAGCATCCTAGCAAACGTCTCAAAGATGCGTACAAAAAGCCCAGAAATTCCTCCTGACCCAGGCAAAAACAAGATGGGATTTATCATGTAGTGTCCTGATCCCCAGATCTTTAACCCAGCCACATATAAAATGTTGTGCTCTTCCAGGTTTTCATCTGTGTGTCCGTGTAGAACGATGTCGACAGCACCAGGGAGCTTGAGATTTCAGGGAACTCAATGGATGGATAATTTTCCAACTCATCCTGAATGAACGAATGACTTTATTTAAACACAATAAGTTGATCAGCAGAGCTGGTGGGGTCGTGCATATACAGATACAAATAATTACAAATACAAAAGACTATAAATATACACAGTCTTAAAGAAAACCTGCAACTGTTGATTTTCTGTTAATTATCTTCACATTAAGTTCATTAATATGAAGTAGTCTGCATAACTATTGGCTTTGTATTTAGTTACGGCTACAATAGGATCAAAATGTATTCTACTAATGTCAAATTTGACTTGTGGATTTTCCTTTCACTGGAAAAAATCCTTTGTCATTAGCATGTAAGGCTCTAATCCCACTGAGTGGTTTCTATATCCACTTCTTTTGCGTGTACTTTTTGGTTTTAATAACTTGCTTGTTTGCTGAACACAAACATGGCAATAAGTTCTTGTGTTAATGGACCGGACTCCACTTTTGGATCATTAATCCCTTTTGAGTGAGAATGCCCTGCATGCATGGTTTGGCTTCTGGCACATCCATACAGTTTTAAATACGATACCTACAATTTTAAAAAAAAAAAGTTTTTATTTCATTTTTTAAATTCCTGGGCTCCCATCTGTAACAGGAAGTGATGTTTAATGTACATGACATTAATACACTTTACAATACATTATTAGATTCTCATAGAATAGATGAGCCAAAATAATTGGGGACCTTTTTTAACAAGTAATGAATATGTGGGCCTTAAAGCAGAAAAGGTTGCGAACCCCTGGTATAGTCGACAAAATGTACTGTACTTTTATAGTGTACAGTAGGGTTTAGTGGATTAATTAGGTATGGCTCAGAAGAAGCAGCTTTTCGCCACACAGTACAGGATAATCGTTAAAATAATTATTCTATAGCAGATAGCATAGCATAACACAGCAGGCTGTACCATAGTACTGTATCATATAGTAGATATAATTATTAAAATAGTAAAAAATTATATTGAAGATTAAAAAATTAAATTGATAAAATAGTATAGTGCAGGTTTATACTTATTTAACCTACTAAACCCAGTTATACTACACAATACTATAAATATTTGATCTCCTTTGCTATGCTATTCTACATACTATATACAATACTATACCTGAGTTTTGGAACACAATAGAACAAAACAAAGTGCACACTTCTGTTAGTCATGACCTCCCAAATGCATGGTGTAAATTTGGAACACACTGAATTTTTTCCCCAAAAAGCACAAAGGCTACACTACAATAGGGACGATAACAAACTGTACTACACTACACTACAGTACACTCCATCTCAGCTTCAGAACATGATGGAACAAAACAAAGAACACTTTATGTTAGTCTTGAATATCCCTAATGTCCAGTATGAATTTGGTGAAATTTGAAGAACACTGACTTTTTTTACCCCCAAAAAACACAAAGGCTAACCCCTTACCATTTTTTTTTAACGAAAAAGTGACATTCTCAGATCTTCACCAAATTCACACTGGACATTAGGGACATTCAAGACCAACATAAAGTGTTCTTTGTTTTGTTCCATCATGTTCCAAAGCTGAGATGTAGTATATTGTAGTTTAGTGTAGTGTAGTATAGTTTGTTATATTATAATATCCTTTATTTTTTTTCGTGGTGCGGTTTCCATCAAATCCTGCGCTCTGATTGGCGGTTACGGACCTCTGGCGACTCGCTCGTTCACAACTACACCAAACATAGTAGAATTTTTTGTCAACATTTATCTTTTTTTAAATAAGATTTATTTATAAGATTGTCAAAAATCTTATAAATCTTTGCCAGCATTTCTCAGGAGAACAGCATTAATTTTACAGCATGGATAGCGATAACGACAGTGTTCACAGCGAAAGCGAGTTTTACTACCCTGAGGAAGAAGAAATAAAAGAAAGCATTTCAGGAGAAAGCTAAAAACCTCTAACTTGCTAACGCCGAGCAAAAACATGGCTGAATCCTGAATGACTCAATTTTGTATAAATAGGGAACTACATAGGCGGCAAAATGTGTTTTTTTTTCCTGCCATGGAAGTGCACTTGTATACCGAGGAGGAAGCAATTTGCATTACAGCCGTGAATGAGGATTCAAAATGGCGGCTCGGCTCGGTTTTCCCTTTCGGGCGCTCTCGTTTTCTGTTAGAATTTGGTAAAGAAAAAATAAATATATTATTTACCAGCTTAAGGTCGGTCCGTATGGTGAAATACCGTGACCTCGGCCTTGAATACTGACCTCGGCCCAGAGGGCCTCGCTCAGTACTTTCAAGACCTCAGTCACGGTATTTCACCATATGGACCTCCTAGCTGGTAAATAATATATATATATACCAGGGCTTTGAACCGGAATTTTTTTCCTATTGGTTCGTTCCGAACAGAAACGGAATTTTAACGTTTCCGGTTTTGGGTTCCACCATTAAATAGACGTTCCCGAACCGGTTAGAACAAAAAAATTTCGTTCCCGGAACGGTTAATTACGTTCCCTGTCAGCTGTTTAACAAATGGCTATAAAGTTATGTCTCTGTCTCATCCAGCTTAAGCCAAATGTAGGCTAATTCTATTACAACCTTCATTAAATAAGACAAGAAATAATTCAAAACAATTATTATTTCAAATGTTGGCGATTTGGATTCTCAGTATGTCTTCCCATCTACACAAACAGAAAAAGTGCCAAAAATGAAAGATAATTCATTTAGTGTGTTACCAAAGGCTAGTCAGGCCCTATAGAGGGCTACCGCATGACGTCACCGCGCCGCGAGATTTTGTTAGGCGCCATATTGGAAGTACACATCTATGCAAGTACATACATACATAAAACAAACTACACCTGAAATGTAGCCAGGGCCGGTTCTGCCCTAATCTGGACCCGGGTGCAACATCGTGCAAACCCCCCCCCCCCCAAAAAAAAAAAAAAAAACACCAGTCTAAATCAGGACAACCATCACATAACTATAACTATAAACATTTTATATCAACTATTTTAACTAAATGGGCTATAATAAATAAGCCTGCAGGCAGCCACGGCGGGCTGCCTCAGAAAAGTAACCATTTGTCCTACCTTAAAACTCGTTTTGCATTTTCTGCCTCCTTTTTTGTATTTTCGACCCTCCGTTTATTTTCTTTCCTTTTCTGAAAACCCGATTTGTGTCCAGACATTTTGTTCTGCTACCAACGAACTAACTCGTCAGGTCTCGTCTCTCGAGCCCGCGATGATTCCCGTGGGAAGGGCAACAACTGATACATTTTTACAAACAGCCAATAGGGAGGTTGCAACGTTCAGGCTCTTCTTTGCTCAGACACTCAGTAATTCACCTAGTATTCACTAGTAGTCCACCTTCCCGCGCTCTCCATTCAATCAGCGAACGTCACACAGGAAGTGAACCCCAGCGGGTCATAGAAACTTGCGCAGGAGAAGAATGACTATTTGTAGGCTACAGAAACTTTGAGGAACGAAATAAAAACCGGTATTAACCGGTTACCATTATTTTTAATAAGCGTTTCTGTTCCGGAACATAAAAAATAATAAAGTTTCTGGTTTCGTTTCTGTTCCATGTGAAATAGAAAAAGTTCCCGGTTTTCGTTTTCGTTCCTTGAACCGGTTCAAAGCCCTGATATATACTACATGTCAGCTTTTTAACACAATAAAACAAAACAAAGTGCACTCCTGTGTTAGTCTTGACCTCCTTAATGTATGGTGTGAATTTGTTGAAATTTGGAACACACTGATTTTTTCCCCAAAAAACACAAAGGCTTTTTTACGAAAAAGTGACATTCTCAGATCGTCACCAAATTCACACCGTGCATTAGGGAGGTCAAGACTAACACAGGAGTGCACTTAGATTTGTCCGGTCATACTCCAAAGCAGATGTATAGTATATTATCTCATCTCATCTCATTATCTGTAGCCGCTTTATCCTTCTACAGGGTCGCAGGCAAGCTGGAGCCTATCCCAGCTGACTACGGGCGAAAGGCGGGGTACACCCTGGACAAGTCGCCAGGTCATCACAGGGCTATAGTATATTATATTATACTTATTTAATCTACTAATCCGAGTACATTACACTATACTGTAGCTGTTCTATCGCCATTGATATGCTATACTGCACTGTACCATACCATACCAAACCATACATCAGTCATATCTCGGATTTGGACGATCATAGAACAAAACAAAGTGCACTCCTGTGTTAGTCTTGACCTCCCTAATGCACAGTGTGAATTTGGTAACGATCTGAGAATGTCACTATTTTGTCCAAAAAAATGGTAAGGGCCTTTGTGTTTTTTGGGAAAAAATTAACTGTTTTCCAAATTTCACCAAATTCACACCGTGCATTAGGGAGGTCAAGACTAACACAAGAATGCACTTTGTTTTGTTCTATTGTGTTCCAAAGCTGACATGTAGTATAGGATATTATAATATAACATAACGCAGCATACCAGTGGAGATAAAATAGTTACAGTATGGTGTAATATAGTAGGGTTAGTAGATTTAATTAGAATAGGATTAACCATTAGCGCCTCATAGCATATGCTATGGTACACGATAATTATCCTACACTACAGTGGTGCTTGAAAGGTTGTGAACCCTTTAGAATTTTTGATATTTCTGCATAAATATGACATAAAACATCATCAGATTTTCACACAAGTCCTAAAAGTAGATAAAGAGAACCCAGTTAAACAAATAAGACAAAAATATTATACTTGGACATTTATTTATTGAAGAAAATTATCCAATATTATATATCTGTGAGTGGCAAAAGTATGTGAACCTTTGCTTTCAGTATCTGGTGTGACCCCCTTGTGCAGCAATAACTGCAACTAAATGTTTGCGGTAACTGTTGGTCAGTCCTGCACAGCAGCTTGGAGGAATTTTAGCCCATTCCTCCATACAGAACAGCTTCAACTCTGGGATGTTGATGGGTTTCCTCACATGAACTGCTCGCTTCAGGGCCTTCCACAACACTTCGATTGGATTAAGGGCAGGACTTTGACTTGCCATTCCAAAACATTAACTTTATTCTTCTTTAACCATTCTTTGGTAGAACGACTTGTGTGCTTAGGGTCATTGTCTTGCTGCATGACCCACCTTCTCTTGAGATTCAGTTCATGGACAGATGTCCTGACATTTTCCTTTAGAATTCGCTGGTATAATTCAGAATTCATTGTTCCATCAATCATGGCAAGCCGTCCTGGCCCAGATGCAGCAAAACAGGCCCAAACCATGATACTACCACCACCATGTTTCACAGATAGGATAAGGTTCTTATGCTGGAATGCAGTGTTTTCCTTTCTCCAAACATAACGCTTCTCATTTAAACCAAAAAGTTCTATTTTGGTCTCATCCGTTCACAAAGCATTTTTCCAATAGCCTTCTGGCTTGTCCACATGATCTTTAGCAAACTATAGATGAGCAGCAATGTTCTTTTTGGACAGCAGTGGCTTTCTCCTTGCAACCCTGCCATGCACACCATTGTTGTTCAGTGTTTTCCTGATGGTGGACCCATGAATACTAACATTAGCCAATGTGAGAGAGGCCTTCAGTTGCTTAAAAGTTACCCTGGGGTCCTTTGTGACTTCGCCGACTATTGCACGCCTTGCTATTGGAGTGATCTTTGTTGGGAGACCACTCCTGAGGAGGGTAACAATGGTCTTGAATTTCCTCCATTTGTACACAATCTGTCTGACTGTGGATTGGTGGAGTCCAAACTCTTTAGAGATGGTTTGTAACCTTTTCCAGCCTGATGAGCATCAACAACGCTTTTTCTGAGGTCGTCAGAAATCTCCTTTGTTCGTGCCATGATACACTTCCACAAACATGTGTTGTGAAGATCAGACTGTGATAGATCCCTGTTCTTTAAATAAAACAGGGTGCCCACTCACACCTGATTGTCATCCCATTGATTGAAAACACCTGACTCTAATTTCACCTTCAAATTAACTGCTAATCCTAGAGGTTCACATACTTTTGCCACTCACAGATATGTAATATTGGATCATTTTCCTCAATAAATAAATGACCAAGTATAATATTTGTGTCTCATTTGTTTAACTGGGTTCTCTTTATCTACTTTTAGGACTTGTGTGAAAATCTGATGATGTTTGAGGTCATATTTATGCAGAAATATAGAAAATTCTAAAGGGTTCACAAACTTTCAAGCACCACTGTATATCTCAGCACTGGACAACTATAGAACAAAACAAAGTGCATTCTTGTGCTAGTCTTGACCTCCCTAACGCACAGTGTAAATTTGGTGAAATTTGGAAAACAGTTCATTTTTTCCCCAAAAAAACACTTTTTAGACAAAATAGTGACATTCTCAGATTTTCATCAAATTCACACCGTGCATTCGGGAGGTCAAGGGTAACACAGGAGAGCACTTACAGTAGTGTTGTTCTATGATCGTTCAAATCTGAGATATGACTGATGTATGGTACGGTACGGTACAGTACAATACAGTGTAGTATAGCACAGCAATGGAGATAGAACAGCTACAGTACGGTGTAACGTACTTGGTTGAGTAGATTAAATACTATACTATTACACCATACTATTGCTATTTTATCTCCACGGTGATGCTGTGCTACGCTGTACTTATACCATACAATACCTGCCTTTGTGTTTTTTTGGGGAAAAAATTCAGTGTGTTCCAAATTTCACCAAATTCACACTGGGCATTAGGGAGGTCAAGAGTAACACATGGGTGCACTGAGATTTGTCCTGTTGTGTTCCAAATCTGAGATATGATGTAGTGTAGTGTAGGGTTTAGTAGATTAAATAGGCATAATCGATAAAATTTGGTATAATGTTGTGCAGTAAATTTCGTATCCCATGGTACAGTGAAGCAAAGCATTATCATGTAGTTTAATGGCTTAAGTAAGGTACAGTCAATTTAATTGATAAAATGTCTAGGATAATAGAGTACAGCAAAGTATAATGCAGTGTAATGTAGATGGGTGGGTGAACTTTATTGATCAGCACGGGGAAATTTGCGTGCTACAGCAGAAAAAAAAACATTAATGCACTAGTTATACATGATACTAGATATATATATATATAAGTTATACATTCAATACGTACTAAAAATAACACACAGTGCAACGATGCAACATAATAATATGCAAAAGTACAGAAAGGGGCAGAATGGCAGCAGCAGAAATCACAGTCATGAAGTGGTATGATATAGACACTGTCTGGCCAAAAATATACGGACACCTGACCAGCACACGTCCTTGTTGGACGTCCTCAAATACCCAGCTCATAAACATCTACACACGTGATCATTTGAATCCTTTTCGGTTTTTCATGCTTTCTGTTTTCAGTGTACCTCTAACGCAGTGCATTTCTTCTCCAGATAAAACCAAAGAGCCCACCCTCCCTGCTCCTAAACCAATCCAGGCAGGCCTGCACCCTTCACTGAGCTCCTCCCATCACCCGGTGCCCACCCTGCTTTCCGCACACGGCATGTACCTCGGGCCGGGAGGGACGGGACCTGGGGCTCTGACGCCCGCCATGATTCTGCAGCGCAACAACGAGGAGGAGCGGTGGCTGGCACGGCAGAGGAAACTACGGCAAGAGAAAGAGGACAGACAGTACCAAGTATCTGAGTTTCGCCAGCAGGTTCTGGAGCAACATCTCGACATCGGCCGGCCAGGAGAGGCGCCCGAGCTACGGAACGAGGGGCCGAGGTACAGAGGCTCGTCTTTTCGGGCGGGGTTAACATTGTTTTCAGTGGTTTAACGGAACACAGTATAGAGGACGGTCTCAATGGTGTTTCTTGGTGCAGATGTATGCTCCTCATTTCCTAATTATAAAAACGCTAATTATTAGCTCATCTGACCAATGAGCTGCCGTCCGTCGTCCACAATTCAGTTGAATCGTATCTCCTCCATGGATTTCCATTCCGATTGTTTTGTTTGAAAGAACTCATCACTCCGTACAAACCTTGATCGTTGTTTTGTCAAATGTTTTGCTAACGAGTTCGTAATTAAGCCAAATTTACGGATTTCCCAGGCCTTTCACTAGAATCGTATCTCCTCTCTGATTTCTCATCCGATTCCAGTTCTGACTGATTGCTTTGATCCCTTGAGGAACAAAACTTGGTCATTTGTTTGTTGATTTTACTGTTGTAAACAGTTTGTTTACAACTTTATTTTCTGTTAAATCATTATCTCCTCTTTCGTTCAGTCCTCAATGGATTTCAGTTCTGATTGTTTTATCTGAAAGAGCTCGACGTTCCGCACAAAACTTATTCGTTGTATTGTCAATTTTTTGCCAAGGGATTCGTAATTAGCGCAACTGAACAAATTTTCTTCTGAGGCCATTATTAAAAAATGTTCTGTTTCCGGTCCACCGGCCGGGTGAGTGCCGTTAATTTTTTTTTTTTAATGCCAGTTTTTCGACATTTTTTTCGGGTTCGTAAATCTAAAATCGAACTTGACATTTCCGCATTCCCAGGGCTTTCCACTAATGCCGCTTTTCCACTACAAACGCGGCTGAGTCGGGCTGAGCCGTGCCGTGCTGAGTTGGGCTGAGTTGGGCTGAGCGGGGCTGTTGGAGTTGCATTTCGACTACAACCGCGCTGAACCGTGCTGGCTGGAAGTGGGTGGACACATTGGGTGGAGTTAGCGAAAGTGGGTGGACGTCACGTGATGCCGTTAAGCGGCGCAAACAGTGACATCAGTGAGCTTTTAAGCGGTAGTCTTACGACCCGGATAGTAAACAATAAACATGGACATGGAGTCGTTAGTGTTGCTGGTCTTGGTGCTGTGGCTTGTTGTCACCGACAACGCCAACAGATACTGGCAAGAGCGTATAGATGAGGCGAGGCGCATAAGGCTTCAGAGTAATTCGTAATTCTTCTTCTTCCGGGTTTACGGTGTTTACAGATCCCAGCATGCTCACGGGGCGTGTGTGGGCATGTGAGGACACTCCTCCTCACCAATCAGTGCACAGGGGAGTGTCTGCTCACGCCCCCAGCCCCACTCGGCTCGCTTTGGCTCGCTTCAGCCCCACTCCAAAACGGTGCGAGTTTTAGGGGCTAAGCAGGGCTGAAGCGAGCTGAGTCGTGCTGTTTTTTGGTAGTCGAAACGTGAGCCGTGTCGGGCTGAAGTGAGCTGAAGCGAGCTGAAGTGAGCTGAAAAAGGGTAGTGGAAAAGGGCCATAAGGCTCATACTAGCCAGCCATGACAAATAAGTAGCCAGCCGGGGGGGAAACACAAAATAAACTCCTGTGCACGCAGTTCCCAGGATTAAATGTATTTTCCACAGACCATTTATTTATTCACTTTACTCAAATACAAAGTAAAATGGCAGTAAATCTTTTCTTTTCTTGCGTATTGCATCATGAGGCGTTCCTGGCTTGTAAATCTCTTATTTTCGGTGCGTGACACATTCACGCAGCTGAGCATGCTATGAATTAACAATGACAACGGTCTGCAGTGGGGCGACACAATTACACACTCAGCCAACATTTCTCCATTTGTGTATGAAAATACACTCCAACCACTCAGTTTGGGTTCATTTACAACCAACGGTGTCTTTTGATGCCAGCACGTAATTGAACGAGAGAAGACTGGTTTACCGGAGACAAAATAAGCGTCATCTCTGCTTCTGTTCCCTCCGACGGCCCCGACACACTACTGCCTCCGCCGAGTGCGCACACACACACACACACCGCATGTCGGGGCCGCGGATGAGTTACTCTCCCCTGATCAACAAAGTCTGCGGGGAATTTGTGGTTATTATCGGTACAAACAGCGCAAATCACAGCTTAAATGAGTGCGGTTCAGTTTGACATTATTGTCAGTCTGTTAGATAAACATTTAATTTTATTAAAATCGAAAATTAATATTTAGAGCCAGTGGGCTACAAAAATAATAGTCATTAAAGTAGCCGGCTGGACTTAATTGTGTAGTCGGCTGTGTGGCCGGCAGCCGGCGCTTGTGGAAAGCCCTGCATTCCGCGCAGAATATAGAATCGGATCAGCTCTGCGCATGCACCGTGCGGCACAAAAAAATGGCAGCCACCATGAAGGAAGGAGATCCGGAGTTTTCAAACATTTGCTTAAGTGTGAAATCGCAAAATGGTATTCTAGCGAACAACAAAATAGTAAAGATTCAGAAAAACAAATCATTCAGTGATCATTTTAATAGTGTAATTTCATCCGAACTCGGCCTAACGCTCGATTCAGAACTACAAAAAGTCCGTGTGTCGGACATTTTAAGTACCTTTGTAAAAGTTTTGCAAATGTCGCAGTCAGCATTTAAAATGCTAACTTAAAGTTTTTGTACAAGTTTCAGTTGATTAGACCGTCATATTTTATTAAATGTGTCTGCTTTTGCAATAAAAAAGTACTGAAAGAAAAAGCAAACACAGCATTGCGATTTCTTATCCATCCATATATATATAAAAAAAATCCCTCCCTCCCGACTGAAAATTTTTTTGCTCACCCGGTGGACAGGAAACGGATTTTTTTTAAGGATGGCCTGACTGAGTGGTTGTATCTCCACTCATTTGTCATGCAAATTCAGTTCTGATCGACATTTTGGGTCGATCGTCCTTCGGGGAACAAAATTTAGTCCTTTGTTGATTTTCCCGTTGTGAACAATTTGTGAAGGTTGGGCCTCTCTCACATCGTCACATTTCAGTTCTGTTTGATGTTTTGATGGCAGGCCAAACGAGCTCCTACATCCTTGGTTATTGTTTAAAGTGCCATTCCACCATTGGATGTATTCTTTGGCATAAAATACAATATATTTTGACAACATATATAAATGGTATCACTAGACAGAGAAATCTTTTAGCTTCAAAATGATATATCAAACATAATTTTTTGACAACGACAAGTATATTAATTTTGCGACCAAAGTCACCTACCCTTTTAATTTCCGCGCGTGATGCCATCGGCAGGTTCCCCTTCTTGTGTACCACGTGACGTGTGACGTGGCACATATTATCAGCAATGGCGATAAAAATAATACCAATAAATCTAGCTAATACCAATAAATCTAGCTAACTGAAAGATTAACTCAAAATTTTTCGCAATTTTTTTGGCCCCCATATACGAGGAGAAATGACTCTCTCACTTTGGGGGTTTCCTGGTCTAAAAATAGACCGACACGTGGTACACAAGAAGGGGAACCTGCCGATGACATCACGCGCGGAAATTAAAAGGGTAGGTGACTTTGGTCGCAAAATTAATATACCTGTCGTTGTCAAAAAATTATGTTTGATATATCATTTTGAAGCGAAAAGATTTCTCTGTCTAGTCATGTTGTCATAAAATATATTGTATTTTATGCCAAAGAATACATCCAATGGTGGAATGGCACTTTAACCCGTCAAGGCTTTGACCTCAGTCATCGTCACACATCTGAACCTCTGCACCTTGTTTACAGCCAGCTTTCCTACCTGCGTAACACGAGCTTCTGCTATTATTGCATTGGAGAGGTCAGATCCAGTGTAGGTGTTGTCGGTGGTTGTACAGATGAGTGAATGTGTGTGTGTGTGTGTGAGATCCACACTGATAATTACAGCACTCGTCTGATCAGATGTCTGAACGCTTAGCACACTCTGATCTGATTAGCTTGTATGAGGGTTAAGGACAACTTTAATAAGGGAATTTCAACCACAGAAACGACATAAGAGGAAATGCATGCTTTCTAAAAACCCTTCTTGTCGATCCATTTCCTGTCAGATGAAGAATGTGGAGAATGAACACACTTCAAAGGCGGCAGATTTTATTCAGTTTCCTTCTTTTCCCACAAAAAAGGGACTGAGTGTCTGCGCACAGAAAGACACACACAGGCTGGTGTTTGGTTTAATCTTTAAATTCAAGTTCGACCCTTTCAAGATTACAGAGGCAAAAAATATCAAACGGATGATGTGTAACGAAGGTTTATATTTATACACGAGAAAATAAGCAACGCAGTCAGATCGTGTGATAATTAACCACGCAGAATAATTAAAATCTCTTCATTTGCAGTTATTTTTCTATAAATAAAATGGCACATTCTTGTTTTCTTTCATAAATTCATTGCATTGAAATTCAACGTGGTGTAGAAAGAATTTGGTTTTATTTCCAGGGAAATTTTATTTTATTTTATTTACGCTCGTCCAGACCTGTTCTAGTTTGTTATACAGTCGTCGAAACACACAGAACAAATGTTGCAAGTGAAATCATCAGGGCTGTTTCTTCTGTTCATTTAAAGAAACGTTAATATTGCTTGACTTTTTTTTTTTTTCCACATGTACACATCTTTATTTCTCACACAGGCCCATCCCAAACCACCACGATCCTGGCAGCAGAGAGCGAGAACGAGAACGGGATCTCCACCCCCACCTCGGGGCTCCTCCACCTCTCATCTCCCCCAAACCCCAACCCAGAGACCACGCCCCTGCCCCTGCACCTCCCACCACCCTTTGGAACCCCGCCTCGCTCATAGAGACCTCCTCTGAGTCACGGCGGCCTCTCCACGAACCACATTCAAATCCCTATGACATCAGCCGCCTTGCTCCGCCTCCAACCAAAACCGAGCGCCATTTCGGCTCGGAAAAACCCAAAGATGTACACGAGAAGTTTCCGCTCATCCGGCCGACAGGGTTCTCCGAGCCCCGCCCTTTTCTAGCCGAGCTGGAGAAATCCACGCAGTCCTTTTTGAACCAGCAGAGGGCAGCGATGAGTCTGAGCACACAGTACGGAGAGCTGAGCGGGACTCTAAAGAGCAGCGTGGTCCATAAGAGCCTACAGGGACCGCCGGTGAGGCCAGGAAGCGACACCATGCTTGTGTACGATGAATATCTGCAGCTGCATCGGCGGCCGATTAGCAAACTGGACCTGGAGGAGAGGAGGAGGAGGGAAGCAAGAGAGAAAGGTGAGTTAGTGTGGTTTTAAAGCTGAAGTAACGTATTAGCGTTGAGGTAAACACTTGGGTTCGATTGGAGCTGAGTGATCAGCATTATATTTACATTTCCAATATTTATACAGTGTCTTGCAAAAGTATTTGCGCCCCCACTTTGGTGTTTGTCCTGTTTTGTCGCGTTACAAGCTCTAATTCAAATGGATTTTTGGAGGGTTAGCGCCATTTAATTTACACAACATTCCTATCACTTTAAAGGTGCTTTTTTTTTTTTTTAAATTTGTGACATAAACAATAATTAAGATGAAAAAACAGAAATCTGGAGTGTGCATGCTGTAGGTATTCACCCCCTCCCAGAGCCAATACTTTGTAGAGCCAAATTTTCATCAAAAATTATTCCTAATTCCTAAACAGTCAGAAATCGGAGCGAAAGTGACCAGTTTATGTAGATGGAGGTGCCAATCCCGACATTTAGCATCACTTTACTCGCCAGGAGGGAATCCTGACCTTATTATTTATAGAACAGGGGTTGCCCTCTTCTGATTGGTTAGTTGGACAGGAAGTATATAATTGTGGCCAATCAAAATCCAGGATTTAGCAGCACTTTACCCGCCGACATCGGGACCTAGACTCTAGACTCTTACACGGTCACCACGTACTCCACGAAAAGAGCAGTGTTCTTCAAAATGCAACCAAAATATGGAGAGACAGCCAGAAAACAACAGGCAGGAATTTAGAAAATGCATCTACCTAATAAATAAACGAATATTTATTTATGAAATATGCATTGAACAGCCAGAAATCGGAGCGAGAAAGGACCGGGTGAAGACACCGGTGCCTAAACATCGCTTCCGGGTGTGAGGCACGTTGACCAGGGGAATCCCAAACTTCTTAATAAAAACTGGGGGTTGCCCTCTTCTGATTGGACAGGAAGTATATAATTGTAGCCAATCAAAATCCAGCATTTAGCATCACATTACCCGCCGATATAAAGCCTAGATCCAGGGCCATCAAATCACTGAGTGACCTAGACTACGCGTGATACTACGTCATCAAAAGATGAGCACATTTTTTTGCTGGCCGACCTCGTTTCAGTCGGAGCAATTTGATTGGTCCACCTGCGAATACAGCCAATCAATCAAATGCGCTGTTAGAAGGGGCTGAGTCACGTGATACAACAGGTCCTTCTTGCAGAGGTGGTTAAGTTCAGAAGTAAACCCCCCTCCTGCAAAAATTAGGAGGAAATCTGAGGAGGAGAGGAAGCAAAAAAAGAAGGAATATGAAGAGACGAGAGAGAAGCTTTAAGGATGCTTGGGTGCAAGAATTTCCCTGGTTACTGCATGACAAGAAGAGTGGAATGTTCTGCAAAGTCTGCAGGTCTTCGGTTTGATTAGGCCAGGGCTTTTCAAAGTGTGGGAGAATCAGCCCCGCCCCCCCTCAGAGAGCAAATAAACAACAGCCCCCCCCTACAATTTTTGTTGTTGCTATACTTAATGTTCCATTCGTATTTAAAAAAATGGTTGTTGTACACATTTTTTTTCTTTTACACATTTTAAACATCTGTGCTTTTTAAAAACATCTTTTTTTACATGTTTAAAACATATGAGCTTTATTAAAACCTTTTTTACACATTTTAAACATCTGTGCTTTTTAAAACATCTTTTAACACATTTAAAACATATGAGCTTTATTAAAACTTCTTTTTTTTAACACATTTTAAACATCTGCGCTTTTTTAAAACCTCTTTTTTACACATTTTAAACATCTGCTTTTTTAAAAACATCTTTTTTACACATTTAAAACATGCGCTTTATTAAAACTTCTTTTTTTAACACATTTTAAACATCTGCGCTTTTTTAAAACATCTTTTAACATTTTAAACATCTGCGCTTTTTTAAAACATCTTTTAACACATTTTAAACATCTGTGCTTTTTAAAACATCTTTTTTACACATTTTAAACATCTGCTTTTTTAAAACATCTTTTTTACACATTTAAAACATACGAGCTTTATTAAAACATCTTTAACACATTTTAAACATCTGTGCTTTTTAAAAACATCTTTTTTACACATTTTAAACATCTGTGCTTTTTAAAACATCTTTTTTACACATTTTAAACATCTGCTTTTTTAAAACATCTTTTTTACACATTTAAAACATACGAGCTTTATTAAAACATCTTTAACACATTTTAAACATCTGTGCTTTTTAAAAACATCTTTTTTACACATTTAAAACATATGAGCTTTATTAAAACTTCTTTTTTAACACATTTTAAACATCTGTGCTTTTTAAAACCTCTTTTTTACACATTTTAAACATCTGCTTTTTTAAAACATCTTTTTTACACATTTAAAACATACGAGCTTTATTAAAACATCTTTAACACATTTTAAACATCTGTGCTTTTTAAAAACATCTTTTTTACACATTTTAAACATCTGTGCTTTTTTTTTAAAAAACATCTTTTTTACACATTTAAAACATTGTGCTTTTTAAAACATCTTTTTTTTTTACACATTTTAAACATCTGTGCTTTTTTAAAACATCTTTTTTACACATTTAAAACATATGAGCTTTATTAAAACATCTTTTTTTAACACATTTTAAACATCTGTGCTTTTTTAAAAAAACATCATCTTTTACACATTTTAAACATCTCCTAGCATCGTTAGCTAGCACCTCTTGGCAGACAACACACTGTGGCAGTGGAGCATCTTCAGATCCAGTCCATGAAAATCCAAACTTTAAATAATCGTGGTCATACTTCCTTCTTTTTTTTGCTTGGCCCAGACTCTGTCTCCTCACTCACTGTAGCTTTAGGTACTAAAAATCGATCCATTTTGTCTCTGGTAAAGGCTAGCTGAAGTTCGCTAAATGTCCACAATAGTAACTTATTCTGGTTTATTTTTCCTCACGTTGTGCCCCCCCGAAGAACTCTGGCACCCCCCAGGGGAGGCGCGCCCCACACTTTGAAAAGCCCTGGATCAGGCCATTCCAAGACATTTAAATGTTTCCCTTTAAACCACTCCAGTGTAGCTTTAGCAGTATGTTTCGGGTCATTGTCCTGCTGGAACGTGAACCTTCGTCCCAGTCTCAAACCTCTGGCTGACTCAAACAGGTTTTCCTCCAGAATTGCTCTGTATTTAGCACCATCTATCTTTCCTGTCCCTGCAGATGAAAACATCCCCACAGCATCAAGGTCAAAGTCAAGGTCTTTTTATTTGCCATTTGTGCATAAACCAGCAGTTCAGACACATTGGAATTTTTGTGCAGGGCTCTCTCAGTCAACAGATTAGAAAATAAAAACACCATAATAAAAATACAGAAACACTATACAATACGTTGGGGGAGGGAAAAAATGATGCTGCCACCACCATGCTTCCCTGTAAGAAAGGTGTTCTCAGCAGGGTCTCTGCACATTTCTGACCAGCAAAAATAATACTTTTTAAGACCATTTTAAGACCACTGAGTATAAAAAAATAAGACCACTACCGCGGAACAAATACGTACAGTAAAAAAAAAAGCACACTCTAGGTTAAGTTCAAAGCATTTTTTTTTATAAAAAATGTGCATCTTCAGTTTACAAAACAGAACATTAGCTGCCTTCTCGATATTTTAATAGTAGGGTACTGCTGTAAACAAACAGTGAGGAAACAAATTGATCTTCAGTTAACAAAACAGAACATTAACTGCTTTCTCAATATTTTAATAGTAGGGTACTGCCATGAACATAAACAGTGAGGAAACAAGGAAGTTTGACTACTGATTGAACTGCCTCTGGGGACTGTTGTTGCCCGACTAGCAGCATAGCGCATATGCTTTTCCCCTTTCGAGTGAGCGTCAAGGGCTTTACAGCCCATTGTTGTTAACTTGATGTCTTTCCGACATACCTTACATCTCGCTTCATATTCTGAAGTTGCTGTTGTTAGCCAACTTTTGTATTTTGGCTCCTCAAGCCACTTGTTACTAAACTTACACTTCCCCATCTCCGTTCATGTTCAAGTTCAACCACTTCTTCCTCGTCTGCTCTACTCTCAATGGTTCTACTACCAGTGTTGGGCACGTTACTTTCAAAAAGTAATTAGTTATAGTTACTAGTAACTTTTCCCAAAAAGTAACTGAGTTAGTAACGGAGTTACTTTGTCATAAAAGTAACTAATGACCAGAGAAAGTAATTATTCCGTTACATTTTGTTCCCCCTCAAAAAAAAAAATCAAATTCAATTAGTGTAATCATAATAAAAGTGAATGTTAAATGTGTTTAATGACTGAAATGGACACTTAACAGAACCAATTAGTAACGTTATCTACACTATATTAATATTTTTGTGGGACAATGTGAGAAGACATCTATCAAATGTAATATATTTCTGTAGTTATTAAAATTGTTACTAATTACTGGCCACTGACGAGGACAAACGCTTTGTTCCTCGACATAATGTGCATTGCACGTAAACACTCTTGCCTTTTATTTCAAGTAATGAAAAGTCCTGGCTGTATTTCCAGTGTGAAAGCGCAGTGCTGGGCTGACCGCTCGCCATCGCTGGGTCTTCCGATTGAAAGAGCGCGCAGTAGTGCAGTAGGCGTGGCCTACCTACATATGTTGTCCAAATCTACTCTGATTGGCTTACTGTGCCGTTGTCTCGCGTCTCCCCGCCCCACACGAAAGCAGAGTAAAGAAAGGCTGAACGAGCAGCGTGCCAGATGAGAACAGCTTTAATAAAGTAACGCATAGCATTTTATTGTAAGTAACGGGAACGGCGTTATAACGATTTAAAAAGTAATTAGTTAGATTACTCGTTACTAAAAAAAGTAACGCCGTTTATTTCTAACGCCGTTATTCCCATCACTGTCTACTACATGGATAAAAGAACACACTGCCCCCAGTGGCGTGGTTCCTGCGCTATTAGAACTAGTGCTAGACACACAACGGCTCTTGTGCTACTTGTTCAGCATCTTGATAACAAACGACGCTGGTTGAATAAATAACGTTAGCGCGGAAAAAAAATCCAGACATATGGTTTTTTTTTTTTCATTTACCGTAGGCTACCCGGATGAAATTTAATACCTCCCATGTGAAATTTAATACCATAGCTCAAAAAATAGCGAAATATAATGCTTTTTAAGACCTTAAAAAACACATATTAAAAATAAGACTTTTAAAGGATCCGCGGAGACCCTGTCTCAGGGTGTCGGGTTTGCGCCATGCATGGCGTTTCCTACGATGGCCAAAAAGATCAAGTTTAGTCTCATTTGACCAGAGAATCTTCTGGGATTTTTTAAAAAAAATCTTAATTATTGTTTGTGTCACAATTAAAATTACAAAAAAAAAAAAAAATTTGCACCTTTAAAGTTGTAGTCATGTTGTGTAAATCAAATGATGCTAACAATCCATTTTAATTCCAACTTGCAATGCGACAAAACAGGACAAACACCAAGGGGGATGAATACTTTTGCAAGACACTGTATATCAACCCACATATACCGGATGTGAGGAAGCTTCTTGATAGAACATTAAAAAAAGCGTTTTTCAAATTCATTCAAGAAGTTAAACCGGATAAAGTGGCTTTTTTTTTTTTTAAACACGCAGCTCAATTTCCTCGTTATGAAGTGTCTATGATATTAATAACCCATTGGCTGATTTTGAAACGAGTGCTGAGTGACTCAGGCGTGCGGTCATGTGCAGGATATTACTACGAGCTGGACGACTCGTATGACGAGAGCGATGAAGAGGAGGTGAGAGCTCATCTCCGGAGAGTGGCTGAGCAGCCGCCACTCAAACTGGACGACTCCACCGAGGTAATGCAGTGCTGCACACTCCAAAAACACTCCACACGGGAGATAATTAACAGCCCTGAGAGAAAAAAATATCCACTCTTCTCTCTCGCTCTCTCTGTAGAAGTTGGAGTTTCTGCGGCTGTTCAGTTTGACCACCGTGTCTCGGCGAGAAGAGCTGCTGGAACGTAAGAGGAGGAAGAGGAGAAGGATGCACCGGGAGCAAAGCCCCTCACCTCCAGCTGTGGCCATCAAGCGCCTGCCTCCTCCACTGAGCACTCGCTTTACTCCTGAGGAGATGGACAACAGCCCGGAGCTGGAGGCCAAGAAACGTTTCCTCACCATGTTCAGCCTCAATCACCTGAGCACGCAGCAGAGGAAAGGTGCGGAGTGCACACACACACACACTTTTTTTTTTTTCCATTTCATTCGCAGTGGTCCGGTACCAAAGGTCTCAGTTTAAAACAAGCACCGGATTTCATTCAGTGGAACTTATCGAGAAGATGCTCAATGCAAAATGATCTCAGATTATTAAACGTTTTGTTATTTAACAAAGAAAACTCGTTGATATGGAGTCGTTTTATGGAAGGAGTCTCCAGTCTCAGTGCCTTGTAACGGTTTTCTTACATCTTCAGAGGGAAAAAAAAAAGTTTTACGCTTTACGGTTTAACGGTAACGTGACTGACAAGTTTGTGGGATTTTTTGAAACAGTTTGTAAATTAACTCGTCTGGCAGACGTTATATGGATAATAAGCTTTGATGTGGTGTTTTTTTAATAAATAGAAATTGTAATCCTCGCTTTCAGGATTATTTTCTGTTATTATATGGCACAAGTTACTGCCGGTAAAATCACGCGCTCTGATTGGTTCCTTGCCAGGCAGAATTTTCCCGTAACGCCCGTGGGCGATTACGAACATTCTTTCCAAGGCGCTGGTTTTCAATGTTGCAAAAAAAAAAAAAAAGATTCAGTGAGTTATTCAAGAAATGAGCAATGAAGAGCATCAGAAACCGCTAACAGAAATTCAGTTTTGAAACCGCTAGCCGTTTATTCTGCACGTGACTCAGCTATGTTACAAATATGACACGATTGATTGAAAGCAGCGTCGTGGCTCATTATAACGACCGTCTATTTTAATCTTAGAAATAAAAAAGCCTTTTAATAAACTCCTTATTGTCCCCCACCCAAATGAAGTTTGGCGGGGGGTGTAGAACCGGGTTCCGTCCGTCCATCCGGTCACGTTTTCGTTTCCGGGCCATATCTTTAAAACTACTGAAGATATCTTCATGAAACTGTATACATATCAAACAACATGTGATTTGGTGCCTTTTGCTACTTTTGGATTTTTGAAAAAAAAAAAAAAAATTTTTCCAAATTTTTAGATAAAAAATAGATTTTGACTTCGTTTCTAAGAGCAATGTTCGTTTCCGGAGCAAAACTATTCATTAGGGCTGTAACGATATGCGTATCGAAATCGCGATACGCAGAGCCACGATCCGTATCGCGATACAAGAAGGCAGAATCGAGGTACACCCTTTCAAACTTCTCCTCAGCCCAAAAACAGAGGCGCTTCCAAACTTCAATTTATGAATACTTTACTTCTTATTTAAATTACATTTTAAACTTACTTAAATTACTTTTTTTTTTATATCTATTAGTAAGTCGTTTTTTCGCCGACCTGCGACAATCTTCTGCGAGTCACGCAACGTCCACACTCGCCACTGGCAGAGCATTCATTTCTTTTAAGCGGTCGCCATTCTGGTTGCGACGCGGGGAGCGAATCTGTAAACAAGCAGCTCATTGGCTGGCTAGGTGTGCCACAAGCCAATCACAATCACTTGACCGGAAAGGCATGCAGTGTTGCCAGATTGGGCAGGTTTAGGTGCTTTTTGGCTGGTTTTGAACATATTTTGGGGTGGAAAACGTTAGCAGTATCTGGCAACACTGAAGGCATGTCTGCTTGGGCGGAAGCCTTCTGCGGCAGTTACATTTTGACACGCGAGCAATGTTTCACCATAAAAATTCCGTAATTTCCATCTGTTTTCCGCGATCACAGAAAATCATTGGCCCTATGAGAGTGAGACAGTGAGAGAGCCACCCCCCCAAAAAAAAATCTTAACGGATTTACACGATTTGGAAAAATGACTTTTTCAGAACCGAAAAAAACAGAGCTTCCGGCTCAACAGTATTATTTTGAGAAATAAAACAGTCTTTGGATATACATTTGTTCATTTTTGCATACATATTACTCATTCTCTGCAGTGGTCTGAATTATTTGTTATTAAATAGTTAATGTAAGTAAGTAAATGTTAATAAGTCAAATTTACTACTTTAAAAAAACATTTTTAAAAAAATCGTGGGCGTATCGAATCGTGGGTCAAAAATCGCGATACGAATCGAATCGTGAGTTGGGTGTATCGTTACAGCCCTACTATTCATGATACAGATCTGAAACTTGGTATACATGTTAACAAGGTGATGTAGATGTGCCTTTTCATACTAAGAAATTTGAGAAATTTTTCATGTTTCCATGGAAACAATTTCAGACTTCGTCTCTCAGGTTAAGGCCTCTGCATGCTCTTGCGACAAGGCTTTCACAGATAGATAGACAATTTATCGTTGAGCGGGGAGTAATAGGCGTGCGCGATGTTATTCACCGCCACAATGCAAGGGGGCGCGAAGTCACGAAATCGCTAGGAGTAGTTGGTGGGTGTGGTTAGTGGAGTGTTTATCCTCCGGTTACTTATAATGACTAGAACTGGAGTCGTATAGATGTACGTACGTCCTCACTTCCTCGATCAACCGCTCTTCGTGCTGCTCCATCTTCGCTCGTGTTTTTAAAAATAGCGGTCGTGAAAACAAACCAAACCGGGAAAGTAGGGAAGCGGAAGTGCGTGTACAGCGGATGTAGAGTGGACCAATCAGAGCCCTCTTGTCTACGAGGCTGTCTGCGGTGGTCACAATTTTCGGGAGGTGTGCGCAGAGCGTCTGCAAAGGTGGGGGGGCTACGCAGACGCCATCTGCGACGCCATCTGCGAGGACTGCACTGTCAGCATAAATTGGCCTTTAGTCTTAGGAGTAGGTTTTGTTTCCAGAGCAGAACTTAAAAACTGAGTGGTACGGTCTTGAAAGTTGGTATATGTGTTGATTAAGTAATGTACACTACCGTTCAAAAGTTTGGGGTCACTTTGAAATGTCCTTATTTATTTTAGAAAGAAAAGCACTGTTCTTTTCAATGAAGATCACTTTAAACTAATCAGAAATCCACTCTATACATTGCTAATGTGGTAAATGACTATTCTAGCTGCAAATGTCTGGTTTTTGGTGCAATATCTCCATAGGTGTATAGAGGCCCATTTCCAGCAACTCTCACTCCAGTGTTCTAATGGTACAATGTGTTTGCTCATTGCCTCAGAAGGCTAATGGATGATTAGAAAACCCTTGTACAATCATGTTAGCACAGCTGAAAACAGTTGAGCTCTTTAGAGAAGCTATAAAACTGACCTTCCTTTGAGCAGATTGAGTTTCTGGAGCATCACATTTGTGGGGTCGATTAAATGCTCAAAATGGCCAGGAAAATGTCTTGACTATATTTTCTATTCATTTTACAACTTATGGTGGGAAATAAAAGTGTGACTTTTCATGGAAAACACAAAATTGTCTGGGTGACCCCAAACTTTTGAACGGTAGTGTATATGTGCTTTTTGATACGAAGAAATGTGAGAAATTTGAATCTTTAGCTCAGCTAAAAATGAAAAGGTCCAGTGGGTTTATTATTCCACGGGCTGCTGAGGTCAGTGTAAAGAGGTCGGGTTGGTTTCCTGCAGCAGAACTTGAAAAATGTAATATGTTGAAAGTTGGTATATAGGGCGGGGGATATACAGTAGAGCAGGGGTTTTCAAAGTGTGGGAGAGTCAGCCCCCCCCCCCCCCCCCCGCAGAGAGCAAATAAACAACAGCGCCCCCCTTTACAATTTTTGTTGTTGCTATACTTAATGTTCCATTTGTATTTTTAAAAAATGGTTGTTGTACACATTATCTTTTTCTTTTTCACATTTTAAACATCTGTGCTTTTTAAAACATCTTGTTTTACACATTTTAAACATCTCATAGCATCGTTAGCTAGCACCTCTTGGCAGACAACACACTGTGGCAGTGGAGCATCTTCAGATCCAGTCCATGAAAATCCAAACTTTAAATAATCGTGGTCATACTTCCTTCTTTTTTCAGTCCCCCCAGGATGTCGCGGGCCTTTTTTGTGATTGTTGCAGGCTAAAATGTCTGATGTTGCGGGGGGGTTTCCAAAAAATTGCAATGAAAGTTGCGGTGTTTATTAGGCTTTTGTTGCGATTACATTGCGGGAGGAAGTGAAAGTTGCGAGAAATTGTTGCGATTTTCTCTTTTTGTGATTAAAATTGAGTGATATGTTAAATATTAAAAGTTATTACCGAAAAACTATTGATTTAAAAACCAAAGACACTGAGAAATGGTCCTATAAACAACTTTACCAATATAAAAGATTACCAGGACTACAAAAATGCAGAAATATAGGCTTTACTTATCCAAATGCACCTGCTGGTTCAAAAGTTAAAGTGCAGAGAACCTCACAGCACAACATGAAGTTACCTTCAAATATAATATAAATGCCTCAGCTTTCATGTAAGAAAAAAAAAAAAACTATTAATACTAGTACTGTGTGCAGGCAGTCTCTCCTGAAGACTAAATTAAACAATAATTATAAACTAATAAAATAAATGGCTCAGGCTTCATAGAAGAAAAAAAACAATTTGAACAGAATCTCACAGTATGATGCTGAAGCTGCCAAACAATGGAAAATAAAATACCATTTTGGCAAAAATGTTGGCATCCATTAATTTCTTGTATTAAGTAAAAAAAATAATGTAAAGTGCACACAGTCCTTCACTGTAAACATAACACACTTTCAGTAACAGAATTTAAGCCTATATAAACACTGACTCGCACGCAGTGTTGCCAGATACTGCTGACGTTTTCCAGTCCAAAATATGTTCAAAACCCGCCAAAATGCACTTGAAACCGCCCAATCTGGCAACACTGCACGCATGCTGCTTCTCTTGAACGTATACACGGAAGTAAGGCGGAAGGTAGTTTGTCGACGTCACCTCAAGACGACGCCAACGACTGGTCAAATTTGCGGGAAAATTGCGGTGATTGGATATAATTGCAACACCGCCCTGAATTCGCGGGGATTGGTTGAATTTGCGTTGAAGTTGCAAATCGCAACATCCTGGAGGCTCTGGGGTTTTTTTGCTTGGCCCAGACTCTGTCTCCTCACTCACTGTAGCTTTAGGTACTAAAAATCGATCCATTTTGTCTCTGGCAAAGGCTAGCTGAAGTTCGCTAAATGTCCGCAATAGTAACAGATGGTGCGTTCATGTGCTATGGGAATTATGGTAAATACCAAACGCCAACATGGAAAGCACACATGAACGCCCCCTCTTGTGGTATTTTCCACTGGGCAACTCGTAGAAAATTTTGATACACGAGTTGCCGAGATGAGATGAACTTTAACCTTTTCAACATGGCGGCGAGCGGTACAAGACTAGCTTATGAACCAAGAAAGAAGTGGTTTTCACCTACGGAAAGCTGACTCTCACCTTTTAAACGAGTCATGTTATGTATATTATATTATATTATTATAATATGTATATTATAGCCTAATACAAAATATTCTGTGGCTGTCCAAAGAACGCCAACAATGATCTAGATACTGGCTACTCTCATTGTGGCTACAGCCAAATTTCCAAAAACTGCGTGGCATTCAATGTGTTAAGAAAATCTCTACTTGTCATGATCAGGAAATATTCAGCATTATTTACCTTTTGACTTTTGATAACTCATATTCCTGCTGCAGCTGATGAACAAGGCAGTCTATAATTGTTTTAGCCAAATAACAGGCCTGATTCTGAATCTGGTCCACCATCTTTAATTTGTCAACAACAACAAACAAAAGCATGTGAACACAACGCACTGGTAAATACCACTTCCCAACTGGAAAATATCATCTTCCCATAGCACATGAACGCAGCATTATTCTGGTTTATGTTTCCTCACGTTGCGCCCCCCGGGGGGGCGCGCCCCACACTTTGAAAAGCCCTGCAGTAGAAGACTGTCTTCTTGTTAACCTCACTTGATCTGTCTTTATGGGAAAATATCAGACCGAGGTATTTTTGTACTGTCAAGACCTCGGTCTGATATTTTCCCGTAAAGACCGAGCAAGCGAGATTAATAAGTAGTTATTAGTATAGATACGGAGGTGATTATAGGAAATCATGCGCGAGAAATTTGGACTATTTCTCGATAATCACCTCGGCAAAATGGCGACCAATGAGCTCGTCACTGTAAATGAGAAAGAATTACAAAATGATGAAAGAAAATGAGTGCTGTTCCTAAAAGCACCAAAGATGCTGCGAAGAAGTTTGGTCTAAAACTATTCAAAGGGAAAATGGGATTGTGATTTATTTTATGTGACTCGGCCTGGATAAGTGACAAGTCTGCGCCGTGCCTTTATCACATTTGCACGCCGCTTTTGAAGATTGAAATGAACGATTTTTGAAGATGATTTTTTCAAATAATCACCTGTGTATTTATACTAAAACAATTGTCCACCTCAGGCTGGACTTGATCTCACCGATATTCACATCACCTTCAGCGAATAACTGTTAAACACCAGAACACACCCAAGTGGTTTATTCCTAAGAATGATATTGTTTTCACCGAGTCAGTTGGCTGAAATTAAACTCATCCACTCACACAGAGGAGCGGTGTTTGATCGCGGTGTCACTTTAACCGTTGAGTCCGTTGTTCGTTCTCGCGCTCCCTCACGTTAGTGGAAAACGAACATTTTTACTGATACGTTCATAATGTTGTGCACTTCCAGCATCGTATAAAAGTTTGCCAGTCGTATCTCACGCTCGCAGCTCTCGCGTCTCAGACGAGGCTCTGAAGTGCGTTTCCTTTATTTCTGACAGAGAACGAGAGAGTGGTGGAGCTGCTGCATGCCATTAAACAGAAAAGTGTGACTCTAGACACCATCAGGCATAATCCTTTCCCACTGTGTAAGAGCCCGCGGCACCATCAGTCTGGTAAGGTGTAAAAACACACACACACACACTCTGCCTATAAAGCTAATCATTTGTGCCAATCATGATAAACTACGGAAGCCGAGAGAGGTCCTTCATATAATCTTTTTTTATTCACCTTGTTATCCTGAGATAACGACATAATTAATTCAGGATGTTGAGAAAACAACATAATTAATTCGAGATCTCGAGAAAACAACATAATTAATTCGAGATCTCGAGAAAACAAGACAGTTATTCGGCGATCTCGAGAAAACAAGACAGTTATTCGGCGATCTCGAGAGAACAAGACAGTTATTCGGCGATCTCGAGAAAACAAGACAGTTATTCGGCGATCTCGAGAGAACAAGACAGTTATTCGGCGATCTCGAGAGAACAAGACAGTTATTCGGCGATCTCGAGAGAACAAGACAGTTATTCGGCGATCTCGAGAGAACAAGACAGTTATTCGGCGATCTCGAGAGAACAAGACAGTTATTCGGCGATCTCGAGAGAACAAGACAGTTATTCGGCGATCTCGAGAGAACAAGACAGTTATTCGGCGATCTCGAGAAAACAAGACAGTTATTCGGCGATCTCCAGAAAACAAGACAGTTATTCGGCGATCTCGAGAAAACAAGACAGTTATTCGGCGATCTCCAGAAAACAAGACAGTTATTCGGCGATCTCCAGAAAACTAGACAGTTATTCCGCGATCTCCAGAAAACAAGACAATTATTCCGCGATCTCGAGAAAACAAGACAATTATTCCGCGATCTCCAGAAAACGACAATTATTCCACGATCTCGAGAAAACAGCTGAGATTTCTAGCAGAGCTGCGCCCCCCTGTGGGTCAGACAACGAAGACTTAGAAATTGGCGGACATGTCACAGAGCAGAAACGTCTATACAGAATGAGAAATAACCCCAAAGTCAGCATATCACAAGTCTCTTGGCGCACCTGAATGAACCATTTCTCAGCTGTTTACTCGAGATCATGAAATAATTGTTTTGTTTTCTCGAGATCTCGAATTAGTTGTGTTGTTTTCTCAAGATCCTGAATGAATTATGTCGTTATCTCGGGATAACGGTTTTGTTTTCTCGAGATCCTGAATTAATTATGTCGTTATCTCGGGATAACAAGGTGAATAAAAAAAAGGATTATATGAAGGGCCTCTCTCGGCTTCCGTAATAAACAATTAAGTGCAGAACTATTTTGATTTATACCGCAGCGCTGTCGAATTCTCAAGTCTGATTAGAAGGTGTTGATTAGTTTTCTCTAACAGCACCACTGACAGTAGTTCAAATCACAGGTTTATTAAGGGTTGTTTTACAATCAGGGTACAAAGTTTGTGTCACAGGGGTCCAAAATTCAGATTGATTCAAACTGGTTCTTGTAACAGTTTTTAAGTGAAGGACGAGTTAAAGAACAGATTTCAGGTAATTTTTTGACGTGTGTATGGTAGTTTTGTGTAATCTGCTATAAGATAAAGAAGATTAAGTGTAGCTTTAAGCAGGGCTGGGAGAAACAAATGAAGTGATTCTCAGAGAGGACTATTTTTTTGACAGTTCAGAATCCACTGCTTCCATAGTGCTTTTAAATATAAGGCTGTAAGATTTGTGTTAGTTGTCTCTAATATTTATGTCCCAATATCTTGACCACATTTTAGGATGAAAATACCGTAAAATACCAAATAATAGCCGAGTTCCAATTAACCGCCGAGTTCCCTTTAACGGCCGGGTGTACGCGTGTGTTGTGACAAATAAAGGCCGGTTCCGAATACTCGCCAGGGTCTAAAAAAAAAAAAAAAAAAAGCGTCCGAACGTTCTATCTAGAATCTTGAGGCCCAGCACTTTTCTGGTTTTCTGGTGTTTAAACGATTTTGCATTGCATAGTTTTCTACCGAAACAATATGAATGAATGAATGAATGAATGAAATTATTTCTATAATACTCTTTACAACATTTTGTTACGTGATAATAAACATGCCATTTCAATGTTATAATCTTGGTCTACCGTAATATTCCTTGAGGAATGCAACTCCGTAACTTTTGACAGATGTCTTAGCCACCCCTTTGGGTATACCCAACGAAAGCCAGCGTGTGTGGTGACATTGAGGACTGCGGGTTTCCAAGGTTGGACTGCTGCTTCTGTTAAACGACCTAAATTGCCGAATGCATGCGTCAAAGCACACACTGAGTTTTATTAAAGACCTTATACCATTTCACTTGCCCTTACCCATTCGGATCTGGAAGACGCTTTACAAAAAAGGTGAGAGCGTTCTAACATGCATTTCAGTCTGCTCGCGGCCAATCTAATCCAAGGGGCCTTTTCAACAAGTAATCTGTCGTGCAAGTTGGGCAGAAGCACGCGTCAGGCAGCCAACATGTAGGCCTACAAGTCAGTAACCTATTCAACTAACTTTCATCCGAACTTTAAGTTTTCTACGGGGTCGAGCCACCGTACCAACTCACTCGGGGAATAGGCTCATATCCGCCAAATAGGGAGACGTCTTGGAGAGAAACGTGATGCAAGATGACAGTATGTAGCCACTGCAGGTCACTTATTTTTCAGCATAAGAAAAAACCCTTTGGTTTGACACTTCGCACCCTAATTATGTTGCTTCAACGTCGCGCCCTCCATGCAATTTCAGATTGACAGACATCGCGAAGCGCAAAGGGTGGAGGCTGCATGGGTGAGGGTGATAGCAAGTGACCATAACTTTGCAGAGTAATTAAATCACAGTGCTGCGCACAGACAATGGTGTGGTTTCTTGATTATTTTGTAAAGCATGCGCTTAACTAGTCATTAACAGGAAAAGGTGTGTGATTTATCCTTTATCCACCCCGACTGTGCCATGCGAAGATGCATTCTGCGTCTTCAAAATTCCCCGAAGTCGGCACCGTGCTATCTGTAATCTAACTCTAAACAAACTGTAAGTTATACTGGTTAAAAGTAGGCCTATCTGAGAATGATTTTTCCCCGTTTTGAGGTAGATTTTGGGGAAGGTGTTTGTGAAGAAGGAATTAATCGCCTGTTCCAAATAGCCGCCTAGTCTCTAATACGCGCCGGGTCTCTTACGTGATTGAGACAAATAATCGCCCGGGCTATTATTTGGTATTTTACGGTAATCATTTTAGATATCGGTATGTTATTTTGTATTGAAAAATTAGCCGTCTCGGAGAGGACATTTTTTGGACACAATTCCATACTAATTTGATCAAAATAGTCTGAAAACTTACTGGCATTCAACATTAAAACTTAACTATGTTTCCAATGATATGGAACCAAATATTTGTTTTATGGTATAAAGAATGATGTAAGTGCCTCCCTTTTGGAGCTACCTGTGGTCAAAAAAGCACTTTTTCTAAATGACATGAGTAATTTTGCTAAATATGACCTATATTGCCATACATTCACCAAAAATAACGTTATCACCAATTTTTTTTTTTTTTTTGCATGGTAAATAGAGCGATCACAGGGCTACAATAAACAACCAAGTTTAGTATTTAGTCAGGCCTTTTGATATTGAAGATAATAAGTGTTAAATGTGATTTTTAGCTTGCCTACCCTGATTGTAAAACAACCCTTAAGCCTAGGTCACAACCGGACGTACGATTTTTTGGCCGTGCGATTTTTGGCGTTTCCCAAATCGCTGCGTTTTTTTTTCGTGGAGAAAGACGCACGTTGGCCGTAAGTTTGTCTTGCAACCTGAAAAAACCGTAAGCGCCCGTAGAGTTTGTTTGACATGACAAAGAACCTCTGCGGCTGGTCTACGGCTCGAAAATCAGCACGTCACACGCGCGCCCTCCGTGCGTTTTTTGCACGTAGACCGGCCGTAGGATCACGTACGGCTGGTTGTGACCGAGGCTTTATATTAAACACTTTCGTTCTAATACGTTACCGTTTCTATAGTAACGACTTACACAGGCACTTGTCGGGTGGACGCTGCACATGATTTAAAGGGCCCTAATTGTGAAAAACCCTATAATAATAATTCTTGAAAAAATAAGATACGTTCTTACCCTCAAATACTTTTATTCCGTATTTTGTTGCTTTTTTTCTGTATTTGTTGGGGTTTTGTTTTTGAGTACAGTTTTTATTTCGTCCTCAGTTGGTTCAGTAACGCGCACCGCCATTTTGTTTTTCTCTACTCACTGTAGGTATATGAGCTGATATCCTAGTAGTAGAGTAGCCAATCAGAGCGTGCGATTGCGCATATCCAGTGAATGTGGATAGAATAATAACAAATAGGCCTTTTCTTAATCGAATTTAATGAAAATTTGCCTCCATTTGCTTCTCTTTTCTTTACTTTCCAGCAGTCTGTAAAGAAAAGAAATAAAGTTATGCTTTCTTTATCACACACGTGTGAAATTCCTCTCTGCATTTAACTCATGTGAAGCAGTGAACACACACATGCACACACACACACACACACGTACCCAGAGCAGTGGGCAGCCATGCTAACAGCGCCCGGGGAGCAGTTGGGAGTTCGGTGCCTCGCTCAAGGGCACCTCAGCTCAAGGCCGTCCCATATTAACCTAACCGCATGTCTTTGGACTGTGCAGGAAACCCATGCTAACTCAACACAGAAAGACCCCCGCTAGCCGCTAGGCTCGAACCCAGAACCTTCTTGCTGTGAGGCGACCGTGCCGCCCTAAATAGAGAACCCTGATTTATTGATAAATCTGTTTGTACAATCAGTCACACAGCAGGTCTAACATTTTAGATTTTTTTTTCATGGCATTAGAGCTGTGTTACTTCCATCTACGATGAAGTCTCACGCTTTCCTGATATTGTACATTATTGAAAAACTAAGATTACGCAGTCTGATAATGATCACCGTTTTTTATTTCATCGATTCAAATTTGTACCGCAATTTATCGTGGATGATATACCGCCTGCTAATTAGCTAGCTTGTCAATCTTGATTTTTTTAACAACAACGAGTGATGTCTTTGTGTTTGCGCACCACGATGAGGAAAACAATATGGCGTTAGTGCTGCACTCGCTGCTCATGTCTCCAGTGTCATCAGTTCCGTTAAACCAGATGGTGTATATTGCGTGCAGTGACAGCTCCAGATGTTGAAAGTTGAATTATTCTTGGTTCCTTTTCTTTCCTAATGAACACTGTTGGAATTTCTTAGAAACACGCGTTTTATTTTTCTCCTTCAGATTCCTCCTCATCCCAGTCTCCGGGCCAGTCAGGTGAGTCAGTCAGTGCCAGACCCCCAAGTCCTTCACCTCCGTCCACTGGACCCCCAGCTGAGCCTTCCTCCGCCCCGCCTCCCGAGCACCTCAGACCCTCAGTCTCTGAACCGCTCAGACCGAAGGACACGCCCCTTCCCCTGCCATACGCCGATAAAAACCGAAGCAGCGACGTCATCCTCAGCAAAAAGCCCTCCAGCCTTCTGAGTAGCGTACGTCCTCCGGCGCACCCTAAAGACGGCGGGGGCAGCCTGAACGGCCGGACCAAGACGTGGGAGAGCTTCACGGCCGAGGAGTTTGCCCAGCAGTTCCACGAATCGGTGCTGCAGTCCACTCAGAAAGCACTGCAGAAGCACAAAGGTGGGCTTTTTCTCTTCTTGGTTCTGTTTGGATTACATTAACAGAGGCACCAATTTTTACAGTTTCGATGTAGAAGGTAGGATTTTTTGGATCCATTGTAATAAAAGAGAGACGTGAAAACTAGCTTGAGATTTAAGACCGATTCCAGATCAGCTGAAACAGTTGACTTGTCTCGTGTAAGGTTTATTTTAGAAATTATTTCATCTGGGGTTTAAAAACATTTATTAAGAGGTGTAATTTTTCTTTAACGCCAATATACTCAAGAACATGTTCTCTTATTTGAGCAAATATCTGAAGTTTAAATTGTCTAATATTAATTAGTTTATATATTTTTTTTAAACCTGTCCATTCTTCTCTCCTTCCACCAGGTGGCGCCTCGGCCATCTCCGAGCCCAATCACACCATGGACTCCACAGTGCACTACAACATCCCGGAGCTGCAGAGCGGCGCGAGCCGCAGCACACACTCTCACACACACCCTCACATACACCCCGCACTCCAGCCCAACGGTCTGCACTGCCCCCCCACAGCCCGGAGAGACGGCCCATCACGCCCCGAACTCTCCACCGAGGAAGACTCGGACGAAGGGGATGAGGAAGAGGAGGAAGAGGAAGAGGCTCTGGGACCCAGGTGGAACGGGATCGAGTCCATCTTCGAAGCGTATCAGGAATATGTCGAAGGTGAGCGAGTTAGTGATTATTAGACCTGTCAGATTCAAAGACATTTAATTGGCATGACGAGCTGGCGAATGGAAGTACAGGTCACTCACTAAATGTCACATTCTCTCTGTCTTGTCTGTCCTCTGTCTGCGTGTGTGTCTCTCTCTGTTGTGTCTGTCCTCTGTCTGCACGTGTCTCTCTCTCTGTCTTGTCTGTCCTCTGCCTGCGTGTGTCTCTCTCTGTCTGCGTGTGTCTGTCTGCACGTGTCTCTCTCTCTGTCTTGTCTGTCCTCTGTCTGCACGTGTCTCTCTCTCTGTCTTGTCTGTCCTCTGTCTGCACGTGTCTCTCTCTCTGTCTTGTCTGTCCTCTGTCTGCATGTCTCTCTCTGTCTTGTCTGTCCTGTCTGCACGTGTCTCTCTCTCTGTCTTGTCTGTCCTCTGTCTGCACGTGCGTCTCTCTCTCTCTCTGTCTTCTCTGTCTGCACATGCGTCTCTCTCTCTCTGTCTTGTCTGTCCTCTGTCTGCACGTGTCTCTCTCTCTGTCTTGTCTGTCCTCTGTCTGCACGTGTCTCTCTCTCTGTCTTGTCTGTCCTCTGCCTGCGTGTGTCTCTCTCTGTCTGCGTGTGTCTGTCTGCACGTGTCTCTCTCTCGGTCTTGTCTGTCCTCTGTCTGCACGTCTCTCTCTCTGTCTTGTCTGTCCTCTGTCTGCGCGTGTCTCTCTCTCTGTCTTGTCTGTCCTCTGTCTGCGTGTGTCTCTCTGTCTTGTCTGTCCTCTGTCTGCATGTCTCTCTCTGTCTTGTCTGTCCTGTCTGCACGTGTCTCTCTCTCTGTCTTGTCTGTCCTCTGTCTGCACGTGCGTCTCTCTCTCTCTCTCTCTGTCTTGTCTGTCCTCTGTCTGCACATGCGTCTCTCTCTCTCTGTCTTGTCTGTCCTCTGTCTGCACGTGCGTCTCTCTCTCTCTGTCTTGTCTGTCCTCTGTCTGCATGTCTCTCTCTGTCTTGTCTGTCATCTGTCCGCGTGCCTCTCTCTGTCTTGTCTGTCATCTGTCTGCATGCCTCTCTCTGTCTTGTCTGTTCTCTGTCTGCGTGTCTCTGTCTTGTCTGTCCTCTGTCTGCGTGTCTCTCTCTGTCTTGTCTGTACTCTGTCTGCGTGTCTCTCACTGTCGTCTGTCCTCTGTCTGCACGTGTCTCTCTCTCTCTCTGTCTTGTCTGTCCTCTGTCTGCGCGTGCATGTCTCTCTGTCTGTGTGTCTCTCTCTCTGTCTTGTCTGTCCTCTGTCTGCACGTGCGTCTCTCTCTGTCTTGTCTGTCTGCGCATGCATCTCTCTGTCTTGTCTGTCCTGTCTGTGTGTGCACGTCTCTCTCTGTCTTGTCTGTCCTCTGTCTGCGCGTGTCTCTCTCTCTGTCTTGTCTGTCTGCGTGTCTCTCTGTCTGTGTGTGTCTCTCTCTCTCTCTGCCTTGTCTGTCCTCTGTCTGTGCGTGTGTGTCTCTCTCTGTCTTGTCTGTCTCTCTCTCTCTCGCTTTCTGTCTCTCTCGCTGTGTCATGCCTCGTCTTGTTGGTTTCATCTCAGAGCAAAATATCGAGCGTGAGGTGCTGCACAGTCAGTGCAGGAAGCTGGAAGCCCAACACTACAACCTCAGCCTGACTGCTGAACAGGTCTCTCACTCCATGGGGGTAAGTGTGTCTCTCTCTCTCTCTCTCTCTCTCTCTCTCTCACACCCCTCTGTTCCATCTCGGTTCTCTTGCCGTGAGTTCTGTAGCGACGCAGAATCTCTTCTCCTGTTCATTTAACCCGTAAATACAGTCCCAAATCAGAAAAAAGGTGGGACAGAGTGGAAAATGGCAATAAAAAAAAGGATCAGTCGTCCTGCATGAAGTGCGGCACAAATTTAAATCGGAACATTTTCTTCTCGAAGAATCCGGCCACTCGTGAACAAAACAAAGACGCCGCTGAAAAACGACAGACGTTTGAAACCCTTCAGTAAACAATGCAACCATATGTTAATATGCTGAAGTACCTAAAGATGGAATAATTTCTCCGTTTTGTCGCAGGAGCTGATGGCTCAGAAGCAGAAGCTGGCAGCTGAGAGGGAGAAGCTGCAGGCCGAGCTGGAGCACTTCAGGAAGTGTCTGAGCGTGCCACATACAGCCTGGAGCAGGGCTCACTTCAAGGGATATCCTCCCAGGTGACATCACACTGACTCACCTGACCTTCATCCACCCCCCCTCCTTTCCCCTCTTTTCTAACGCCCCAGACTCCCCCCCGCCGGTCCTCCACAGAACGAGGGCGGAGGTGGAGAGATGGTGCACTGTGAGCACATTGAGAAGGACGGATGCTTCAACGCCAAGCCCACACTCTGACATAAAACGTGCCATTGAGGTCTCGGACAGGTGCCACGCCCATTACCAACTAACCAACCCGCCTGGATCTCGCAGGAACGTTCGGTCCACAACACACACACATATAGGTACACACCTCACTAGGACAGATCATGTAGACAAACCGAATGGTCATGTGACTCCTCAAAATATATATATACCGTCATGGCAACCGCACCATCTCACCTGGAGATCTGAGGAGCCTTCAACTGGAAATGCACTTAAGAGACAAACCCAGAAGAACTACCTGGAGGTACTGTGTTACTACAAGGAACTCCTTTTGAAATTAGGGAAGAACTTCAAAGAAAAAAAAAAATTAAAATGCACATTTTTGTTGCGGGGGAAAAAAAAATTTAAAAAATGTTAAGGAAAGTTTTATTCAAGAAAAAAAAATTTTAAAAAAAGGTGCTTCAGCCTTGTATTGTAAATATCGAAACAAAATGGAAAGGAATTTTTGTATGTTTTTATTACTTACTTTAATTGTTCTTTGAAGAAGAAGAAAAAAAAAAGAAGCCTGCCATTTTTAAAAAAATAATAATTATGCACATGCTTTTTAGGGCGTTAAGCTGGAGCCTTGCTTTTAGTGTTTGTATTGCTGCTGGTCAGGATAAAGGACGGAGGAAGAGCTCAGTGTACACCTCCGGTGTGTGTGTGTGTGTGTGTATAGCCTACCACAGTAGCATCCATCCCCAAAGGCAGCGTCACGTCTAAAGAAGAGCAGAACGTCAACACTCCCCCTCGATCACAACCACAGGCTCGTGATCATTTTTATTTTTTTCTTTTTACAGTCGGTCAAACAGCATGCATTCTCTGCACTCAGTCCCTTTTTTTGTACCTTAGAGTTTGTGAAAGAGACATTTAATCAGCGAGTACTGTGCCAAAGGTACCCACAGAACCATGCCATTCGTAACACGAGAGCTGACGGCCAAAAAGCAGATTTCATAGCAGCGGAGTGTCAAATGTTGCAAGATTCACTCCAACGTCGTTAATGAGCATCAAATATAATCATTAATCACAGGATGTGTACACAGCGTGCCTGTGTGTGTCCTCAGGTTAAAGCTACTTCTCACACACACACACACACACAAGAAATGTGTAGCCTAAAATCTGTGTAAATCACTCGTCTAGCAACGGAGTATATAAGACGCCATTTTGTCCACAGCTCCTGATCGATCCAAATATCAAAGGGGCGACAAAATGGTTCGAATTTTTTTTTTTTTTTAATTTCAAGTCTTCATTTGAACTCTATCCATAAGATGAAAAATTTAATAAGTCTTGTAACACTAGAGAATGACCAAGGAATATCTCTACACCTTTATCCTTCATCAATAATGCCAGGCTCTAGACATGAATATGCATGATATGCAAATAAGAAACATCCCAATAACCTAATAGCTAGCTGGCTAGATGATAATTAACAGAATATAAAATATAACTAATATTACAATCCTTATCCTTTAATAACGTGCATATTGATATCGAACACGACTGGTGCAACGCTATGGCTCGGTTAGTGACATCACAAATACAAGCATAGCCCCGCCCATAGATTAGATTAGTTTTATACGGCTGTTCGTTTTAAATATACAGACAAATTTGACTGAAAGCCCAATCTATATATATATTAAAAAAAAAACCTTAGATCTGCTTTTAGATATCACCGAAAGAATCCTAATCTGCTCGCTCAAGCGATTCAGCCTCCTTATTAACGCTCGCCTGTTTTATCTCCTCTCCTAACTTCTGCACCGTTACTCGTCGTCTCTGTTTTTATTCTCGTCCTGTCAGCAGTAGGCCAAAGCAGCAGCCGCGATCAGCAAAGGCTCACACGTCTATCAATCATTTCTCAAAACGTTAATAAATCGGGTCGTTCAGCTCGTCACAGGTTCACGTTATTAGCACTCAGGCTCACAGGATGGACCGCTTCTGGAGGCGGTTCCATGTTTACAGACCCGAGGCTGGCCCTAAAGAGCGTCCATCATGTGCAAGTGTGTGTACTTGAGTGCATTTGTGTGCTTGAGCGAGCACTACCACTGCCTGTCCAGGAGCACGGACACGCCCTCTCTCCATCTCCCTGTCTCTCGCCCAACTAGCGCGCGCACGCACACGCAGTAGCCGCCCCGCTCCGCTCCGCCCTCGCCCCCGAACCCAATGGAGGATGTCTAGATGCTGTGAAATCATGTTTTTAAGGAAAAAAAAAATGTACTTGTTTGAATTCAATGTAATGTAATATATTCTTTGTTGAATGTAGTAATTAGGTATTTATGAATATATTGCTGTAATTTCAGACAAAAAAAATAAAATGCTTCAGAACTGAACAATGGTGTCGTATGGATCATTTTAATCTCGTTTTTTTCCCTTTCCAAGTAGGAATCGTATTTAAAGCTGGATACATGTTTCAGACACACCCTCTGTCCTGCTGTTTAACCTTTTCCTTATAGCAAAGATTTACGCTTCATATTGAAGTATAAAATTAGGTGCAGTTATTAATGCAGTTCAAAGGATGTCCAGTAGAGGGCGAGTGAGTATTAACCTCCATTCACACTAGCAAGCAGAGATGGGACCAAGTCACACATGTGCAAGTCTCAAGTCTTAACCTTCAAGTCCCAAGTAAGTCCCAAGTCTTTTTTTGTCTTGGGCAAGTCAAGTCAAGTCCTATAATAAGTGAAGTCAAGTCACCTTAGGCGTATTGGCGTAATTTTAGCAGCAGAATATGAATTTAATACATTGAAAAGGCAATACATAAGTAAATATCAGTAAACATCCCTGGCACATGTGCCCAACCTGTTAAATATTTGCATTTTAAATACTCATGTTCTGTAAAATACATAAAACAAAACAGTAATAATGTCACAAAGTTATTTATTGATGGCAAAATTGATTGCAAGATTGAAAGCCAACTAAGGCTACGTTCACACTGCAGGCTGAAGTGACTCAAATCCGATCTTTTCGCCCATATGTGACCTGTATCCGATCTTTTATTGACAATATGAACGACACAGATCCGATTTTTTCAAATCCGACCCAGGCCGTTTGGATATGTGGTCCTAATTCCGATTCCTATCCGCTCTTTTCATATGCGACTTCAGTCTGAACCGCCAGGTCGCATTCATCTGACTTACACGTCATCAACAAGCCACAAACGTCACTATTCTGCGCTGAAGTAGGCGGCGGGTCTCTCAAAAAAAGTTACAACAACATGGCGCATAATCACGGGCGCAGATAGAGGGTGGGACTCGTCCCACCCAGATTTAAATTCACCTCGCTCGGTCCCCCCCACTTATAGGGAGGAAAAACCGTCTATGCTGTCTTTCTTTGCATAAGGCAAACCTCACGGAAAAATCAAAAGACTAATTATCATTCGGTTTATTGAGGTGCACAGCAGTGTATACATAGTTGCAACAACTCACAGACTGATATTCGGTTGGTTGAGCTGCGCAGACTGCACAGGTTGCGAGCTCGAGCTTGGTTGCTATGGTTACTAACAACAAGTTTGACAGGCATATCGGGGTTGGGGATGGTTTGCTGGCAGCTTTGTCCCCCCCAGTTTTTTGTCCCTCCCAGTTCAAAAAACGTATCTGCGCCCCTGCGCATGACATCAATGCGAGGGACGCTTCGGGCTGTGAAGGTTCTGAATCTTCTCAATGGAAGGACGCAGAGGTTAGGGAGCTGATTTCCATTTGGGGGGATGCAGCTATTCAAGCTAGATTGGATGGGTCATACCGCAACCGGGCGGTTTTACTTCCGTAAACACTGGCCATGCTCACTGCGTGTGATGTCATCGTATCCTGCAATGCGCATGCGGAACACTTTTAGGTCGCTTTTCGTTCATACTGAGGATCACATACAAGTCGCATATATTTGTTAATGTGAACGACCTCACAAAAAAATCGGATTTCACAAAAAAAATCGGAATTGAGCATTAAGCCTTGCAGTGTGAACGTAGCGCAAGTTTCTCACATCGTCATCAGCCAACAAGAAAAATAAACAGAGAATTGGCATTCTGTTACGTGCGTAGTTAAAAGAGGGTAGGACGACACCTTGGGTTAACGGGCATGAGCTCCTCCAATCACGTCAGATGAGATGATTATTATTAATAAGATACATGTGGAGAAACCTGAAGTGACTTCGATGTATGTTTGCGCCAGTAAAAAAAAAAAACCAAAGGATAGAGAAATGTGTCAGACATAATTTAGGTCTCAAAAAGAAGACCTGTTCGCCCGTGCAAAAGTGACATCATCTTACCCCATATGACAAGCTACAGAGGTGTGTGCAAAAGCGCTCTCTCGCTCTCTCCCTCTCCGAGGCGCCTCAGCCTGTGCGGAGCGGGGACATATAGAACGACTTTGGCGCGGGAGTCTTGGTTCCCGCTATAATAGATTGTTACGAAAATAAATGTTAAATGAAATATGCATCCCGCGCGTTCCTTTCCACAGGAACTTTGCTCACAACGTTTCGGTCGTGGCTAACGCACTGTCCTCCTTACCACAAGTGCAACGTTTCGGGAACAATACGGAAAGGACAGTGCACGGGATTCATCTTTCCTTGAACTTGACTTTTTAAATTACCTCACTGGGAAATATCCGATGCACCTGTTCAGTTACAGAGTTGTGCTCTCTAAATTGTAGTCATTCAAACCATTGTTTTGGCGGCCTGGTAGCCTGATATACTAAATGTAAATTTGTGGTTTGGATGACTGCACAATTTATTTTCGTAACACTGTGTTACAGCGGGAACCGAGACTCCCGCGCACAGTCAGCCTATCTTGCAGAGTTTAGTATTGCTGCTAGCCTGTATTCAAACAGCGAGTGGCATGCCGGGGAATCCAAATCGTGGCGCTTTTTTCAATAGTGCATGATAGGCAGTGGGACAGAGTTTTCTTTTCTTTTTTGATTGGGTAGTGTGACGAAAAAAATGTGCAGGTTGCTGCACTGCTATTTCAAACGGCTATGATAAACTCCCCTGCCTCTCTGCCCTATGGATAGTCTGGCTAATGTACACGAACACACTTACACGAATTTGTACTGCTCATGAACGTGTACATGTTCACAAGCTGACCATTAGCTTCACCCTGAAACAGAACAACAGGGTAGGAAGCTGCTTATGTTATTCAGCATCACGACTGCAAAGTGCACAATCAGCTTACTACTACTGATATACAATATCCAGGGATGAGAATGAGAAATTGTATTTTCAGCTGAAAATTTAATCAGGGGTCTGGGGGCCATCGGCCCTCAGCCAGGTCCAGGGCGGAGCCTGATCGGGGGTCCAGGGGGCCGAAGGCCCCCGGAAGCTAATGAGTTTTATACATTTTAGACCACTAGAAATGGTCTCAGATTGCTCAGTTGAATAATATTTTCAGTCCAAAGAAGCTTGAGTTTTGGACACTAATAAACAAAAATAGTCTCAATAATGCTCAGCTAAAAAGAATTTTTAACTTCATGCTAGAATGAAAGGAATGATGAATATAAATTAAACACAAAGACAGAATATCTGACATAATCCTGTAAATGTTTCAGTTACTTTATTAAAGAATGCAGTTGCCTCTTTTGCAGTGAACTTGTCTCAACAGAAACACAATTTCCCTGTTGAACAGTTCTCTCAGCTCCCTTTCTTCCCTTCTGAAGCATGTTCAATCAAAGCAATGCACCCGCGAGAGCCATAATTAATAATGTCATTGCAGTAGATACATTGGGCTTTGCCGGGAGCGTCACATTTTCCAATGAAATCGGACAATTTCTCAGCTACGTCTTCAGTGGTTTTGCCGATTTTTATCTTCAAAGTTACAGTTCTCTCTAACCAGTCCCAACGGAATTTATTCTTCACGTCTTTATCTATCACCTGAATAAGCGATTCGTTTTCTTTTGTGATAATTTTCACCATTTTGAAGCTCTTATTCGCTGTTACATCCTCAATCTCCGGCCTCGTGGAGCGCCATGTTGAAGGAGTAAGAAAGCGAAATGCGAAGAACCAATCAGAACGAAGCTTACATGTGACATTTTGGCCTTTCCTATCTATGCTCGTTTACCATCGGTCAAATCGCGATATTTCTCTCTCAACGGCCAATCAAATACAGTGTACGTTCTGAACTGCCGATGTAAACAGAGCCTTGTTCCTGATGGTTGACCGGGTCAACACATACCTAACCCCCCCCTAAATATTTTCTCCTCGGATTTAGACGATTCACAAAAATGACCCCTGGGTTGATAAAATCCGCGGAATTCCGCGGATCCGCGGAAAATTCCCATCCCTGAATATCATTAAACTTGACGTAACTGCATTGCTTACCAGCATTCACATAAGAATTTCACAATAATAAACTGAATCCCTAGCTACATCTGCAACGGCTAAAATCCTCCTACCGCTCACTCTCGTGGCTAACATTGGCTAACGAGGAGTTTAGCTGCCATCACCAAATAACAACACATTAATAAACCTACTGGGCAGAATGGAGCTTCAAATGCCGGATGGAATTGGAGGTCGTGGTCTGGCTGTCAGAAATCGTCACGTTGCAAATCTTGCACTGCGCCGTTCGTCGTTTACCTTCTAGGCAGTAGCCCTTGAAGCCGAAAGTGATTACTCTTGGGATGGCTGACATGATGATATGATGTGAAATCTGTGAACACATCGTGGCATGGGGCGTGCCGGTATATAGCCCACGCAGAGAGCGTGCCTGATGGACAGGGCGGTGACAACGCAACGGCAGTGCAATCAAAATTACTGAAGTATGTGCATATTACATTTTATTTTCACAATAAAAACACGATGGAAATAACACTCAAGTCATCGTGTGTCAAGTCAAGTCAAGTCCCGAGTCTTAAACTTCCAAGTCCGAGTCAAGTCTCAAGTATTTTCATGTTTTAAGTCAAGTCACAAGTCATGAAAACAGTGACTCGAGTCGACTCGAGTCCAAGTCCCCAAGTCTCAAGTCCCCACCTCTGCTAGCAAGCGTTCATTTTCTATGCAAGTATCGTTTCCTACATGCAAGCTGCGATTTCAGTGACAAATCCAAACAATTAGCTTCAACCTATCCTTCGCTCAATTCTCTCGAGTTCTAACCTGCAGTTAGTTCCCATTTCCTCCACAAAATAACGGAGGAAAAATCATGACTTCATTTTAGCCCCGTCTATCAGATACGACTTAAACGTGACCAATAAATAAAGCTCGACAGGAAGTAGCAGAGATCCCTACTGAGCGTATGTAGCTAGTACGTAGCTATCTAACCTGAGAACGAAGCTAGAATTAAAAAAGTTGGTTGTTTGATCTACACGTTACGTGCTCAGCATCAGGTTTGGTTAAGTGAAGAAACACACATGCCATGTGATTAGCGTGAACGATTTCTTGGACCAATCAATCACTAATCATTTGAATTTGTCGCTAGTGTGAATGTAGGCAAACACTGGACTTCCCTTAAAGTTAAGCACACGTCTCCGTACAGCTTGGTGACATTTTCGTGTTACTTCTGCAGGATTTGTTTAACAAATAACCCAAAGGCTGTTACTTGCTCATCAAGCCGCACCACTGAAGCGTCCACGAAGACAGACATCGACGTAAACGAACAGCCGTAATAAACACTTAACACTGCTGCGATGAGTCGCAGCCGGAAACCGTCACTTCACCTCACAGGATTTGACATTAAGGACTGCCCGATTGCCCAGGGCAAGTTGGAATGAGCATATGTTACGAATTAGCACCACAAAAATGAGGCTTTTTGATCTTTTATTTCAGTTCCTACAAGCGTCCTTCATTATGTATCCGCCGTTACGTCTTGGCTGTTTTCTTCATCTCGGTTTCATTTACTGCTTTGCAAGTTATTGTATATCCCCCCGCTGTTGTAGTATGGTACGCGTACTGGTTATAGACCCCTTGTGCATGACGTCATGCATCACGTGATAATTACAGCTGAGGTCAGACAGACACTGTCTTTCGTGCAAGCAAGGCTTAATCTGTCTTCAACATGGTTAATTTTTGCGCTGTTTTTGCTTGTTCAGACAGAGGAATAGATAAAAGGCATTACCGTCTCCCCGCTATCAAGAAAAACGTTAACAAATAGAAGCAAATGCTTCAAGAACAACGAGGAAATGAGCTCAGGCTGAAAACTCCAGAGAAATTCACGATTGTATTTAAAATGTATTTTACAAAAACAGAAAGTCGGACATGAGGACGGAAGAGTTTGCTTAAGAATCTCGTTTTATTTTTTTTCTGCTCGCATTCGAGTCAGCTCCTTCATGAAAGCGTTTGATTTTCTTAAAGGTGAAGTCGCTTCCTTATTCGACACAGAAATTGGTTTCAAACAACTCCGGCATAAAAAAAAAAAAACCTCAACAAGGAGCGACATGCGCGATAAATCCTGAAAGAACAGATTAAGAGCAGAAAGAGCTGGAGCTTTGTTTCTGCTATCAGAGGAACACAGTCCTGTGCAAAATATTTATATCTGTTTGTTTGTTATAATCATCCACCTCTAAGTTTATTTAAAAAAAAAAACCCTCGCTGTGTCATGACAGACCAGCTGCACTGATTCAGTTCCAGGTTGCCAGGTCTGTATAAAACACTCACAACCCACACACTAAATGATAATTTTAAATAGGGCTGGGTTCAAAAGATTGATCCACGATCCGATATCGATTCACGTTCAAAAAATACGAAATCGATTCAAAAATGTGTGGATCGATCTCTTCCAGGTGGCTATAGGCACTATTTTCTCGACCGCGCAAGGACCGATATAAAAAGCGGGTGCCAGCAAACGAAACCGAAACTTAAGAACGCGAGATGGCTGAAGCTGCGCAGCTAAAATCACCGCCTGGCCTGAAAGCTATTGTATGGCATTACTTTGGATTCAAACGTTACGAGGACAGAGACGAAGTCGACAGAACAAAAGCAGTGTGCAAACTGTGCCACATAGAGGTAAAATACAGTGGCAATACAACCAATCTCCGCAACCACTTATCCAGGCACCACGCCGACACAGTTTCAGCTAAACCTGCGGCGAATCAAACTGCACTGGAGAAGGCATTTGGTGTTAAATTACATGCACAAACACGTATGGGGCTGTTCCTGTCAACAGGGACAGTTTTTACTTTAAAGTGACAATCCAGCAATATCTAAGTAAATCGATATCGAATCGGATCGTGACCTTATGAATCGGATCGATCCGGGAAATCTGGATCGATTCCCAGCCCTAATTTTAAACTCAAACATTATCCTGTCTGTCATGAGGCAGCACCGGGTTTTTTTTTTAACCTAGAGGTGTATGATATAACAAAAACAAACAAAAAAATCTCAAACAGAGTACTGTTCAAAAGTCTTGGCACCCCACTGTTTTCTTCATACAAACTTTGTTATAGATTTCTATTTTATGATTTCTACATTATCGAGTAATGAACCTACAGTCTGAGAGAGTTCTACACAAACACACTGAACTTTACAACAGCTGCACGCACGTGAAATGGAAATAAAAATCGACTAAGGCAGGAAAAAACTATTTTGGATAAAATTGTTATTGTTCATTACAAGTAAAAAGCAACCAATAACCAAACTTCAACTCAATGTGTGATCTTCATTCTATGGTTTTCCTAAAAAAAATAGTGCTCGCAAAATAGGGGGCGAGTGAGAAAAGTGGAAGTTTACCCCCCAGGGCAAGTGGGTTTAAAAGTTAATGTCAAGCCCTGCCTCACCTCACCTCACCTCACCGCCCTGATACACCGCACAAACATCCTGGTTAATAATCCTGCGATTTCCCCGAGCCTGAGCCGGGCTGCAGGTTGGAGCGCAGTTTGTACATGTAGTTCAGAGAATCCAACAGGAAAGTGCGTGTGGTGTTGATCTCCATCAGAGTCAGATTATCCAGCTACACACAGAGGAGAGACAGAGAGAGTTAATTCCTGGATGATTTCCCACAGTACAACACTATAACAAAAGAATTCTTCTGATATGCGATTTTTGTCCTTTTCAGGAAAATCAAATGTAAACTAAAGGTTAAAGGTGCAATAAGCATTTTTTTTTTTAATTTCTTACTTATACAAAATAAGCTGTAGAACATGCTGAAAAATTATGGGCCTTTTCCACTACCCTTTTTCAGCTCACTTCAGCCCAACACGGCTCGCGTTTCGACTACCTCAGAGCAGCACGACTCAGCTCACTTCAGCCCTACTCAGCACCCAAAACTCGCACGGTTTTGGAGTGGGGCTGAAGCGAGCCAAACCGAGCTGAGTGGGGCTAGGGGCGTGAGCAGACACTCCCCTGTGCACTGATTGGTGAGGAGGAGTGTCCTCACATGCCCACACACGCCCCGCGAGCACGCTGGGATCTGTAAACACCGTAAACCCGGAAGAAGAAGAATTACGACAAAGAAGAAGATCAGAAAACTAGAAGACCAACCCAAGCGAGGAAAGGCCAGCCAGTGGTCCATCGTGGAGACACAGACGTTTCTCTGTGTTGTGGCTGAGGAGCACTAACGACTCCATGTCCTCCATGTTTATTGTTTACTATCCGGGTCGTGAGACTACCGCTTAAAAGGTCACTGATGTCACTGTTTGTGCCGCCTAACGACATCACGTGACCTCCACCCACTTTCGCTAACTCCACCCAATGTGTCCACCCACTTCAGCACGGTTGTAGTCGAAATGCAACCCCAACAGCCCCACTCAGCTCGACTCAGCACCGCACGGCTCAGCCCGACTCAGCCGCGTTGGTAGTGGAAAAGCCCCATAATTGTTTAAGCCATGGCCTCAGTACAAATGCATAAAGCAGCTGAGAAAACTCGTTTGGAGGGAAAATGGGGCGGAGCTTCATGAACATGGAATGTAAGGTGGGCTCAAGAAATAAAAACATATGCACATCATTCAAATGTCAAACCCACCTTGTGCTAAGGTCACATGTAGCCGGTTGATCCGTGAGAACCGTGGGTATTCCGGCAGATTTCGGAGGCGATCCGTTGCGTAAATGGGGCGGAGTAAATATGCAAATGAAAGCATGGTAGCTGCGACGGTAGTGACGGAAGACTAAACGTTGGCAGCGATGTACAGATGACTTGCAACCACGTGATCAAAACGTGCTATGTCACGAGCGTCCGCCATGATGGCGGATATACAAAGCAACTAGGATGGCAGCCGCTGAAAGCGTGTCTGTAAACAAGGCTGAATTTTCTCACTATTACCACGATTTGAACTGTTAGAAGACAGACGTGTAGTTTTGACCCATATTATTTATAAAAAAAAAAAAGTCAGGATTTTCTGAAGATAAGACGCTTCTAACAACCATCAAGTACGCATACAGGTCATTTCGTCCAAAGCCTTTTTCATACGCACAATCAGTTATTTTATATTTCGGGTATTTATTTGTTAAAAAGGAGGAATTCTTAAAGGGATAGTTCGGGATTTTTGACATGAATCTGTATGGCATCCCCATCAATAGTGTCGTGCAAACACACTGACTTACCCCTGACAGCATCCTGTGAGTCCAGTTCTTGTCCAGTTTTGGTCCAGACGAAAGTAGTCCGGCAAGTTTGTTGGGGTCACGAAAGTAAAACGTTTTTCGTCTCAAAACAGTACAGGGAGTGCAGAATTATTAGGCAAATGAGTATGTTGACCACATTACCCTCTCTATGCATGTTGGCCTACTCCAAGCTGCATAGGCTTGAAAGCCTCCTACCAATTAAGCATACCAGGTGATGTGCATCTCTGTAATGAAAAGGGGTGTGGTCTAATGACATCAACACCCTATATCAGGTGTGCAAAATTATTAGGCAACTTCCTTTCCTTTGGCAAAATGGGTCAGAAGAGGGATTTGACGGACTCAGAAAAGTAAAAAATAGTGACATATATTGCAAAGGGATGGAGCACTCTTAAAATTGCCAAGCTTTTGAAGCGTGACCATCGAACAATCAAGCGCTTCATTCAAAATAGTCAACAGGGTCGCAAGAAGCGCGTTGAAAAAAAAAAGGCGCAAACTAACTGCCCGTGAACTGAGGAAAGTCAAGCGTGAAGCTGCCAAGATGCCACTCGCCACCAGTTTTGCCATATTTCAGAGCTGCAACATCACTGGAGTGTCAAAAAGCACAAGGTGTGCAATACTCAGGGACACGGCCAAGGTAACAAAGGCTGAAAAACGACCACCACTGAACAAGACACACAAGATGAAACGTCAAGACTGGGCCAAGAAGTATCACAAGACTGATTTTTCTAAGGTCTTATGGACAGATGAAATGAGAGTGAGTCTTGATGGGCCAGATGGATGGGCTCGTGGCTGGATCAGCAAAGGGCAGAGAGCTCCAGTCCGACTCAGACGCCAGCAAGGTGGAGGTGGGGTACTGGTATGGGCTGGTATCATCAAAGATGAGTTTGTGGGACCTTTTCGGGTTGAGGATGGCGTCAAGCTCAACTCCCAGTCCTATTGTCAGTTTTTGGAAGACACCTTCTTCAAGCAGTGGTACAGAAAGAAGTCAGCATCCTTCAAGAAAAACATGATTTTCATGCAGGACAATGCTCCATCACACGCATCCAAGTACTCCACAGCATGGCTGGCCAGAAAGGGTCTAAAGGAAGAAAGATTAATGACGTGGCCTCCTTGTTCACCTGATCTGAACCCCATAGAAAACCTGTGGTCCCTCATCAAATGTGAGATCTACAAGGAGGGGAAACAGTACACATCTCTGAACAGTGTCTGGGAGGCTGTGGTTGCTGCTGCACGCAATGTTGATTGCAAACAGATCAAAACACTGACCGAATCCATGGATGGCAGGCTTTTGAGTGTCCTTGTAAAGAAAGGCGGCTATATTAGTCACTGATTTTTTTTTTTTGAATGCCAGCAATGTATATTAGTGAATGTTGAGTTGTTATATTGGTTTCCCTGGTGAAAATAAATGAGTGAAATGGGTATATGTTTGTTTTTTGTTAAGTTGCCTAATAATTATGCACAGTTATAGTCACCTGCACACACAGATATCCTCCTAAGATAGCTAAAACTAAGAAAGCCCTACTCCAACTTCCAAAAATACTCAGCTTTGATATTTATGAGTCTTTTGGGTTCATCAAGAACATAGTTGTTTTTCAATAATAAAACTAATCCTCAAAAATACAACTTGCCTAATAATTCTGCACTCCCTGTACGTGTTCAAAAGAGTGATATATTTGCATCACAAAACCGTTGCCAAATAAAAAGTCAGACCTCGAAATCACTTGGCACTATTTTCTCTCCCTTCTTATCACTGCGCGCTGCCGCCAGGTGACAGCGAAACGCAGACCCGCTAAGCTGGTGGGAGACCAAGGCTGCACTCTATCCACGGCTTACACACGTGATGGCACGGAGGATGTGTATAGTGGCAGCATCTGTCCCCCCAGAGAGGATCTTTTCAAAAGCAGGACAGATTATAACTGAGAGGAGAAATAGAATCAGAATTAACTAGTTAATTGCAGCAATTAAAGGAATAGGTAGGAAAAGGAAGGCGCAGAGACACCGCGCAGCGCCTGAAAACGGGTTTTCAGGCGCTGCGCACCCGTTTTCAGGCGCTGCGCGGTGTCTTTGCGCCTGCAGCGGTGCTTTGCCTGTGCTGTGGCTGAAAATAGTTCCAGATATAAATTGGTCTAGTAAATCCCTTCGTGTTAATTTGCACTATGTGTACTCGATGTGACTGTACAAATCATGAGAAATAATTATAAACAATCTTGAGTTATTTAATTCACTTTTGCAACGACAATGCTAGCTGGACACGCCAGATTACAGTGACTACGCTAAGCTAAGCTAACCAGGGCATTTATAGATCACAGGCTATATACACCAATCTTTGAGTCAATTTACTACCATTTAATACCTTTTTTTACTACCTTCAGATTTTTTTTACAACCACCACGACATCAAATTGCACCAAGTATCAATCAGAAAGATTTTGTGACATGCACATAGATTTTGTCATCCAACATCCCTATTCCCTGGTTCGAGTTCAGAGACTGGTGCTTTGAAGCCGTGTTAAGGCACCACAGAGTCTCCGCCCGAAGCGTGGCATTGCCTCCCAGCACAATCTTCAAGTCTTGAGTCGGGTCCACGGGTCTGGTCTGCTCGTGCAGCTGCGGTGGTGTGGCCGTTGGTATAGCACTAGCACTAGTGCTAGCTGTCGAGGTGATAGACTGTTGCTGCCCACGACCGCGCATTCCCCTGACGTGTTTCTCCGACTTCATGTGCGACCTGAGCGCATTAGCCCCCATCCAATTAATATTAATGATTTTGAGGCATACTTTACAGTATGCCTGCCTGTCGTTCCCGACGACAGGCCTTATCCAAGCTTGGATCCCGGAGCCAGGATCAGGAAAACTTACATTTCCCCATTTCTAAACTTTTTGCCACCCGCTAGAATTCGATGAAGAGATACTGGTTCACTTAGCACTGCTTTCCGTCTCCACTTGGACTTAGCTATGCGCACGCAGACGATTTCAGATTTCTATCGACCAATGAATACAATGCATTGATATGACGTCAATATCAAGTTCATATCACACATTCATTTTTGAAGTAGCGGCGCAAGCAAGAAAGGATTTATTTTATTTTGCCTATTTCATCAAAATGAAACCAGTCATTGTCCAAAAGAAAAAAATAATACCTATTCTTTAAAAATAATACCTTTTGACCAAATTTATCACTTTTTAAGGCCATTAAATTTTGCGTTTTTGATTTATCACTTTTTAATACTTTTTAAAACCCCACGGACACCCTGGATCAGGACAATGGCTGGGTCGGCTACAAAACGCTTTGGCTCACTCATCCAACTCTAGGGACTGCAGGGACTGACTCACTTTCATCTGGGGGTGGCGTACTCCTTTAAATCAAAAATAAAATCTCAGGAGCCGAAAGAGCCGGCTCCTTATAGTAAGAAGAGCCAAAAGAGCCGGCTCCCGAAAAAGAGCCGAAATTCCCATCACTAGTAAACAATGAATGAAACAGCCGTGGCTGTCACCTGGCGGCAGCGCGCAGTGATACCGAGGGAGAGAAAATAGTGCCAAGCGATTTCGAGGTCTGACTTTTTATTTGGCAACGGTTTTGTGATGCAAATATATCACTCTTTTGAACACATACTGTTTTGAGATGAAAAACGTTTTACTTTCGTGACCCCAACAAACTTGCCGGACTACTTTCGTCTGGACCAAAACTGGACAAGAACTGGACTCACAGGATGCTGTCAGGGGTAAGTCAGTGTGTTTGCACGACACTATTGATGGGGATGCCATACAGATTCATGTCAAAAATCCCGAACTATCCTTTTAAAGGAATCTGACTGAAGCCAAACACATTTTTGTAAAGCAAACGAGTGCCATAGTATGGATCATATTAAATCTTTAGACGCCAAGCAGCGCTCCCACAGGGGCTTCGTTCACGAAACCCGGGCCGAGGCGCGGTCCTACCAACCCGAGACCGTGCTCTTTCCAACGGGGAGATTTAGAGAGAGGTGGCTGTAAAATTTGGCTTCGCTGTGAGCTCCGTTGGCCGAGTTATTAATTTTTTAAAGCCGGCTGGATCATGTTCAATCTTTAGGCGCCGAGCAGCGCTCTCGCGGGGCTTTCATAATTGATAGCGCGTATGAAAAAGGCTTCGGACTCCTCTCCGTACTAAGCCTCAGTTTTTCCTCGTCCTCTTTCCGAATCACGGACGAAATTCTAAAAAATCGGAACATGCCACGGTCAACAGTACTGTCGTGACCGCAACCATATACAGCACAAAAATATGGCAGAGCTAAAAACGCTTAAAGCAGTGGAAAAACAAAGAGTGACTATGTTTTGTACGGAATGTCGCTTGATGCCTCCACCCATTTGTATCTCCACCAACATGGCCGACATCCGGGTTTCTATTTTGCTCTGACGTCATTTGCAAGTCATACGGCCTTACGGCAATGCGCACGGTTTTCACAGCTGCAGTACGGCATAGCCACGGCAATACGAAATAAGCCACGCCCCCTAGGCGATTTTTTTTTTTTCACTTTCTGCAGAATGGTGTTCTGAGAATATTTTGAGCCCGATAGCCCACGCGAGTTTCATGGATGCCTTCACGGTTGCGACAGAAGCCACACCATTCCAGGTGTCAAGGTAGCTCCCTGGCTCTCGCGTATCCTGACGGAAGGGCCCGGAACACCCCTAGAAGGCTCAAAATCGTCTACCATGAAGGCGTTGTCCAAGAAGTGACTTATTCATCTTTTATTCATCAAACGCAGTGAGGCAATAACACAAAGCAACAGACTACAAGATTTGTGGAAATAACCGAAAGAGAGAGGAGGGGCCTCAAATAAATAAAACTCAACCGTTAAAGAAAGGTTTAAGAGGATGGTCTTGTTAAATTAATGGCGTTTTTTAAGCGAATAAAGATATTTACGGACGTAAATAACGTTTGCATAAAGTTATAATCAGAAAGTTTAGAGCGCCTCTCCGTGAAGCTCCGCCCACAGGATCGGGAGCATCTGTATGATGACTGACAGGAGGACGACACCAAGCACCCAAACACTCGTTCGGGGCCGGAAATCAGTTTTCCGAACGCGTTTTCTCAGCCACCTGATATACTTGCGCTTTAGCCACGGATTAAATAACTATTTTTCCATCATGTTCTACAAATCTTCCAGATTATCAGTACAAGCAAGAAATTTACAAAAAATTGACTATCGCACCTTTAATTAACGCTTCATTTATAAAAATACCGTCGAGTCAAATTTCCATCCTGAAGAAATAAAATGACTCGTTTCGGATCAAACACTGAAAGAAAGAAATCAGTCGAACCAAAACTCTACGTCTGGATCAGAGGTTTTATCGTACAAACGTAAAAGTGCGTATCACTCAATTTTAAATGACTATAATAAAACAGTTTTTTTTTATTAGATAAACCCTTACGATCAAATTTACGCAGAAGGAGTTACAGGAAAATAACATCCAACGTCCTTTTCGCTTCGCTAATGTTCGCTTGAGGCCACATTACTCCGTCACGTTAGCTTCAGCGAAGTATTTATTACTTAAAGGTCCCATGGCATGAAATTTTCACTTTCTGAGGTTTTTTAACGTTAAAATGAGTTCCTCTGACCTTCTTAAGTCACCCCAGTGGCTAGAAATTTCATAATGTGTAAACCAAACTATGCCCAACATTTGAGAATGGCGCGTCAAAACGGCGCGTTGAGAAGCTCTTCCCTTTACTACGTCAGCAAGGGAGATGATCCCCACGCCCCCCCCTCTGGATTCCCACCCACTGTATGGATTGCCCCGCCCAGTTGTAGTGAGGAGACCATAGAGGACACAACAACATGGCATCACCTAAGCGAGCGAAACATGGAAGTTGCGCTGTACATGGATGTGACAACACAGAAAAGAGTCTGTTTTTACTGCCGATGGGAGAGCCCCTGAAGACGCAGTGGCTTAATTTTATTTACTTCAATAATACGCCGTCGAGTCTACCTAAGACGGTGTATGTTTGTCGGAAGCATTTTCCTGAGGAATGTTTCCACAACTTGGGACAGTACAGGGCAGGTTTTGCACATCAACTGTCACTGAAGCCTGGGTCCGTGCCAAGCATCCCTGCCGCATCAGCAACAAACACCGAACAAGTAAGTGTATAACTTAAGTCGTTTTGCCGTGTTTTAAAATCGGTGCCACGTTAGCCTAGCAATGGCTACATTAGCTGTGCAGCTAATGTTTCCTGCAGTTAGCCAGGTAATCTGCGCTACAAAACTAAAGAGCATGCAGCATGCTCTGTTAAACTGAGTTTAGTCTGGAAATTGACTGTAACTTATGAGCTTATGTTTGACTATTGCTCCGCAATGCATGTCTTCTGTTGGATAAGCGATATGTTGTTGTAGTTGCTGCTACTATCCTGTTTGGTTATGGAGTGCGTGTTCAAGCCTAGGGTATTATACGTTCGTAAACTACCACTCCGAACACTCTCACTCTCTGTTCTCTGTGTCACGTTGAGTTTACGAAAGGAGTCCGAGGGAGAACGGGGTTTTGTCTTAGCAGCGTGGCTACAGGCGCTGATAGCAGCGAGTATGTGTGTGCACAGCTTGGTCAAGCCCCTCCCCCTCCCCCCATGGCCAGCCCCCACCCTCTACCCTTCCCCGCCTCCTGCTTCTCATTAGCAAAACAATGCACTGGGAAAAGCGCTGAAATGGGGCTTTCTCCCAGGAGGCTATATCTACGTGCCGAGGGTTCATTTCGAGAAAGGCTGCGGATATAACATCCGGAAACCTCCACGAGCCCGTTTAAAGCATCAACAAACCACCATGCCATGGGTCCTTTAATAAATTTACACCAAGTATTATTGTGAAGGTATTTTTACATGATCGTGTTTGAAGCTTTTTTTTTTGTCTGTATTTAAAAATAATAAAAACAACATGATGTAACACTGTGTGTGTAAAATGGAGTACGGGTTATTTGCTCCGTACCCTGGCGTGAGCCTCCTGTTGGCTGATGAACCTGTCAGCGGACAGACGCAGTTTTGCGATGCGAGTGTCCCAGATGTCTTTGACCAGAGTCCGGATCTCGTCTGCTCTCGGGATGTTGTCTGCAGCACTACGGAAAAAAAATAAATAACGTCTCAGTCCAGAGATTCCTCTCGTAAAGTTTATTTCAACACTAACGAACCACAGATATCATCATATCAACATGTTACTAAACCAAAGAACACAACTGTTCGGCACTGGCTGCTTATTATTATTATTATTATTATTATATTTTCACTTCAGTGTAAATGGGATCTTGAAATTGCTTAGGTTTAGTGAACACATCGTACTAGTAGCTAGACAAGGGTCATTTCTTGCTCACTTTTCAAGATATCTAGATGAAAACTGGTGCGCAAATAGATAGTGACCGTCTGTGATCTCCATATTGTCCATGACGACATAAAAATTTCAGGAACGGCTATAAATGTGACCAACTGGTACAGCAGGCTTTCATCTAAACCGGGGAACAGGGGCGCTGCGCCCTCTTACTCTCGGAGTGCGCCCTCTTACCGAAATGCCGATTGAACCCCAAGTCACACTTAGGCCATGCACTTATATACTAATGCACAACATGCAATCTTTCTCAAAACGATCTTTTCTCCGTGAAAACATCCCAGCAACACCACGTGACAATGTGTCTGATCATCAAATACGTTATAATTACTCCAAAAATATTCCAATCATAGTAGATACACCGCCAGACGGTGCAAAAACAATCCGAATTGGCGTTTTCCAGACTGAGGCGCCATGTTGTTTAGTTGTTTACTTGTCGCGGCTGCTCTTGCAAGATTTGACCTGGGTTACGTACAAGGTCAGCTGACTTGTAGAGCGAGATTTCTTGAGACTGAATGACCTTTCACCCACCGGCGCGGGAGCTTTTGACAGAAGTAGTTCGCGAGTTGTTTTTGTTGACACTTGGGCATTTAAAGATGTCATCCCGCGGCACGAAACGGAAGAAAGCCAAAGACTGTCCGGGGCAGAAGAAGATTACTTCTTTCTTTTTCAATGTTGACAGACAATTCGTTACAATTTCCCTCTCAGATAGCTTCAGAATGTCCCATTGGAGCCTCAATTTTTCAAAGGCTTTGCACGGCGGGGGGGGGGACGGACAACTGGCACCATCCCCCCCCGTCGCTTCGTTCCCTCGCCATGGTGAGCGCCCTCATACTAGATTTTTCTAGAAAAAACCCTGTACAGTACCAGGATAAGCTAGACAAAATTATTTCACGCCATCTTCCATGGCCCTTATGCCTTAATACTTTTTTTTTTGCACTCATTTGACCTCTGACCTTGACCCTTTGCCAGAATTAGATCAAAGGTCACTTATGCGTGTAAATCGCTACTCTGCCCTCGTTTTTTTCCATGAATTTTCACCCAGTTGGGTACGGAGAACCTACAGTGGTGCTTGAAAGTTTGTGAACCCTTTTGAATTTTCTATATTTCTGCATAAATATGACCCAAAACTTCATCAGATTTTCACACAAGTCCTAAAAGTAGATAAAGAGAACCCAGTTAAACAAATGAAACAAAAATATTCTGCTTGGTCATTTTTTTGTTGAGGAAAATGATCCAATATTACATATCTGAGTGGCAAAAGTATGTGAACCTTTTCTTTCAGTATCTGGTGTGACCCCCTTGTGCAGCAATAACTGCAACTAAACGTTTGCGGTAACTGTTGATCAGTCCTGCACACCGGCTTGGAGGAATTTTAGCCCGTTCCTCCGTACAGAACAGCTTCAACTCTGGGATGTTGGTGGGTTTCCTCACATGAACTGCTCACTTCAGGTCCTTCCACAACATTTCGATTGGATTAAGGTCAGGACTTTGACTTGGCCATTCCAAAACATTAACTTTATTCTTCTTTAACCATTCTTTGGTAGAACGACTTGTGTGCTTAGGGTCGTTGTCTTGCTGCATGACCCACCTTCTCTTGAGATTCAGTTCATGGACAGATGTCTTGACATTTTCCTTTAGAATTCACTGGTATAATTCAGAATTCATCGTTCCATCAATGATGGCAAGCCGTCCTGGCCCAGATGCAGCAAAACAGGCCCAAACCATGATACTACCACCACCATGTTTCACAGATGGGATAAGGTTCTAATGCTGGAATGCAGTGTTTTCCTTTCTCCAAACATAACGCTTCTCATTTAAACCAAAAAGTTCTATTTTGGTCTCATCCGTCCACAAAACATTTTTCCAATAGCCTTCTGGCTTGTCCACGTGATCTTTAGCAAACTGCAGATGAGCAGCAATGTTCTTTTTGGAGAGCAGTGGCTTTCTCCTTGCAACCCTGCCATGCACACCATTGTTGTTCAGTGTTCTCCTGATGGTGGATTCATGAACATTAACATTAGCCAATGTGAGAGAGGCCTTCAGTTGCTTAGAAGTTACCCTGGGGTCCTTTGTGACCTCGCTGACTATTACACGTCTTGCTCTTGGAGTGATCTTTGTTGGTCAACCACTCCTGGGGAGGGTAACAATGGTCTTGAATTTCCTCTATTTCTACACAATCTGTCTGACTGTGGATTGGTGGAGTCCAAACTCTTTAGAGATGGTTTTGTAACCTTTTCCAGCCTGATGAGCATCAACAACGCTTTTTCTGAGGTCCTCAGAAATCTCCTTTGTTCGTGCCATGATACACTTCCACAAACATGTGTTGTGAAGATCAGACTTTGATAGATCCCTGTTCTTTAAATAAAACAGGGTGCCCACTCTCACCTGATTGTCATCCCATTGATTGAAAACACCTGACTCTAATTTCACCTTCAAATTAACTACTAATCCTAGAGGTTCACATACTTTTGCCACTCACAGATATGTAATATTGGATCATTTTCCTCAATAAATAAATGGCCAAGTATAATATTTTTGTCTCATTTGTTTAACTGGGTTCTCTTTATCTACTTTTAGGACTTGTGTGAAAATCTGATGATGTTTTGGGTCATATTTATGCAGAAATATAGAAAATTCTAAAGGGTTCACAAATTTTCAAGCACCACTGTATTTGGGGGGCTTCGAAACAGTTCACACCGGTTAAGCGATATTTTTAATGGCCTATATCTCAAAAACAGAGCAAGATAAGGCTGTAGTTACTATTACCCATGAATAAGAAGTCATATATGGGCTTTCATTTGGGAACACTGGTTTTGCTCTGGAGTGACCTTGACAGGTCAGATCAATGATCTGCGTATTTTAAATGGCCTGTATCTAGAAATTGGTAGAAGATAGGACTTTAGTTAATATTTACCATTCAATGGTCTACAACTACAAAAGGGTGCAAGATAATCGGCCCTTAGTTACTATTAATTAGAGATGAAAGTGGAGCAAAGAAAAAAACCCTGAACTTTTGAAAGTCAAACTAAGATTTGGGGGAGGGCAACGTCCCCCGAAAATATTTTAATAACAAACACGTAAAACCCTGCATTCTAGTGCATTTTAGTACTTATTTTCACTAAAACAAGTTATAACTTTTAATCCTTTTTCTTTTCATGTACATTCAGCGGTCTCAAAAGTAGCCGGTCACCGGCGGCAAATCGCCGTCTGTGGCTTGTTATGCCGCTGGCTATTGTCAGTCGAGTCACAAAATTTAATATTAAATATTTCTGACAGCAAAAAAAGTTGTGAACGTAAATTACATCCACTATGTCATGCATGTCCGTTGCCGCGTCAACTGTGTTTACATCCTCGATACGAGTGCAGCCATTACTGCCGCCTGTGTTGCCGGATTGTGTTTATATCCTCGACACGAGTGCAGCCATTACTGCCGCCTGTGTTGCCGGATTGTGTTTATATCCTCGACACGAGTGCAGCCATTACTGCCGCCTGTGTTGCCGGATTGTGTTTACATCTTCGACACGAGTGCAGCCATTACTGCCGCCTGTGTTGCCGGATTGTGTTTACATCTTCGACACGAGTGCAGCCATTACTGCCGCCTGTGTTGCCGGATTGTGTTTATATCCTCGACACGAGTGCAGCCATTACTGCCGCCTGTGTTGCCGGATTGTGTTTATATCCTCGACACGAGTGCAGCCATTACTGCCGCCTGTGTTGCCGGATTGTGTTTACATCTTCGACACGAGTGCAGCCATTACTGCCGCCTGTGTTGCCAGATTGTGTTTATATCCTCGACACGAGTGCAGCCATTACTGCCGCCTGTGTTGCCAGATTGCGCGTTTTCCCGCCCAATTTGGGCAGTTTTAAGTGCATTTTGGCGGGTTTTGAACATATTTTAGGCTGTAAAACGTCAGCAGCATCTGGCAACATATTTTTTTTACTTAATACAAGAAATTAATGGATGCCAACGTTTTTGCCAAAATAGTATTTTATTTTCCATTGTTTGGCAGCTTCAGCATCATACTGTGAGATTCTGCTCAAATTGTTTTTTTTTTCTTCTACGAAGCCTGAGCCATTTATTTTATTAGTTTATAATTATTGTTTAATTTAGTCTTCAGAAGAGACTGCCTGCACACAGTACTAGTATTAATAGTTTTTTTTTTCTTACATGAAAGCTGAGGCATTTCTATTATATTTTAAGGTAACTTCATGTTGTGCTGTGAGGTTCTCTGCACTTTAACTTTTGAACCAACAGGAGCATTTGGATAAGTAAAGCCTATTTTTCTGCATTTTTGTAGTCCTGGTAATCTTTTATATTGGTAAAGTTGTTTATAGGACCATTTCTCAGTGTCTGTTTTTTTAATCAATAGTTTTTCAGTAATAACTTAATATTTAACATATCACTCAATTTTAAACAACCCCCGCGCCTCCCCCATGGGCTGCCCCCATAGTCTCCAAAATTTCTGTGGGAAACACTGGCGTGCGTAACAACGCTAATCAAGCTTAAGCTAGACGACCCGCCTCAAATACCCGTCCCGGGTAAATGTTATCCCAATTTTAGATGGCCTGTTCCAAACCATCCCGCCCCATGAAAAATTCGTACTTGCATCCATCTATCTATCTATCTATCTATCTATCTATCTATCTATCTATCTATCTATCTATCTATCTATCTATCTATCTATCTATCTATCCCTGCACACTTTGCATGCATTATGTCTGCCGCTGGTAGACATTTTACCATTTTGCACCCTGCTGTAAATTATTTGTACCCTGCTATTCTCCCAAACTTTGAAGCCCCTGACATTAATGATGAACATGTCAAAAATATCAAATTTAATTCCCCTAGTTAATGAGTAATTTTCAGGAGTGCATTTAGAAAACGCGGTGATTTTCCTACCTACACAGTTCATTACTTTGAAAAAAAAAATCACACAGTTGAAGGTAAACTCAGCAAAATCCCAAAACAGTCCTGTTAAAAAGTAAAGGTCTGTTAGAGTTTCTAAAGCTTTCAGGTTTCAATGTTGGGGACGTTGAGCCTCGTTTATCAATCTTTTAGTAGAGTTGTGCGTTTGCAGAAGCTAAAGTGAACTAAACATTTCCAATTCAGATTTATGCGAGGGGCGGCACGGTGGTGTAGTGGTTAGCGCTGTCGCCTCACAGCAAGAAGGTCCGGGTTCGAGCCCCGTGGCCAGCGAGGGCCTTTCTGTGTGGAGTTTGCATGTTCTCCCCGTGTCCGCGTGGGTTTCCTCCGGGTGCTCCGGTTTCCCCCACAGTCCAAAGACATGCAGGTTAGGTTAACTGGTGACTCTAAATTGAGCGTAGGTGTGAATGTGAGTGTGAATGGTTGTCTGTGTCTATGTGTCAGCCCTGTGATGACCTGGCGACTTGTCCAGGGTGTACCCCGCCTTTCGCCCGTAGTCAGCTGGGATAGGCTCCAGCTTGCCTGCGACCCTGTAGAACAGGATAAAGCGGCTAGAGATAATGAGATGAGATATTTATGCGAGTTGAAGCCAATTGTTTACATTAGTTTGTATTGTCTGTAAATTTAAACACACCAATGAATACCAAATTTCTCATATAAATCAGGGGCGTAGCTAGGATTTTTCAGGGTGTGTGTGTGTGTGTGTCACACACTGACTGGCAGCCTGAGTGCATTGTGTAACAAAAAATAAATTCCCATTGCTGGTTTTAGGTAGCTTAGACTACGTTCAGACTGCACCCTGAAACGACCCATATCCGATTTTTTTGCCCATATGCGACCTGTATCCGATTTGTTATTGACAATCTGAACGACACAGATCCGATTTTTTCACATGCGACCCAGGCCGCTTGGATATGTGGTCCTAATTCCGATGCATATCCGTTATTTTCACATGCGACTGCAGCCTGACCGGACAGGTCGCATTCATGCGACCTACACGTCATCAACAAGAGACAAACGTCACTATTCTGCGTTGGCTAATCCCGCCTCTTTGGTGGAAAACAACAACATTTGTACAGTTTTCAGAATTTAAATAGACTTTTATAGAATTGATCAAGCTAATGGTGGATTTGGTAGGGACCTGGATGTTGATCTGTTAGCCTAATTAAATAAAACAGTTTCTATAACTGATTTATAGCTTAAACCATCCTGTATTACAAGATTATAAGATTGTTCTGGAAATTTCCAGTAATTTGACACCTTCGGTCTCATTAGTCTGCTGTTAATCAGATTATTGTGAGAGTTCCGCATCGCCAGGTCTCGCCTCATCTCCATCGCAAACTGCACTGGTGTTTCTGCACCTTGAGCCAGCGCTGAGAGAAGCTGCAGAATTCAGCTGGCTATAAACAATCTAAATAAATATTTATAAAAATGTAGAAAAAGTTTATTAATATGACGAAATAAATATGTGCAAATTATTAAGCCTGAATTAAGAGTTTGGTAATACAGCGGCCGTATCCCAAATGACTGCCTACTGAAGCTCGAGTGCACTATATAGAGTTTAAAAATCCATTACTTCCTAGTAACATGTAGTGCACTTATATAGAAATTAGAGAGACATTTAGGAGTCAACCCTCGTTACCAGGCTACACGTTTTCATTTCAGTTCAGAAACAAAAACACACACGAGACCTCACACTTTAACACTAACCAGATAATTAAACAAACAAACAAAATCATTAAACATGAAGAGTGCACTTTTTTTTTGTTTACGTATTACGTAGATGTGCTTATTACGTGTCAATTTGCGCATGCGGGACACTTTTGGGTCGTTTTCCGTTCATATTGGAGATCGCATACAAGTCTCATATAATTGGTAATGTGAACGGCCTAACAAAAAAATCGGATTTCACAACAAATCGGATATGGGTCGTTTCAGGTTGCAGTCTGAACGTAGTGTTAGAAACCGGCTCTTCCATTATTGCTGTTTCTTCCACGTTTTCTTGATGTTGTGTTCTAGAAACGGCACTAAGGCTACGTTCACACTGCAGGCTGAAGTGACTCAAATCCGATCTTTTCGCCCATATGTGACCTGTATCCGATCTTTTATTGACAATATGAACGACACGGATCCGATTTTTTCAAATCCGACCCAGGCCGTTTGGATATGTGGTCCTAATTCCGATCCCTATCCGCTCTTTTCATATGCGACTTCAGTCTGAACCGCCAGGTCGCATTCATCCGACTTACACGTCATCAACAAGCCACAAACGTCACTATTCTGCGCTGAAGTAGGCGGCGGGTCTCTCAAAAAAAGTTACAACAACATGGCGCATGACATCAATGCGAGGGACGCTTCGGGCTGTGAAGGTTCTGAATCTTCTCAATGGAAGGACGCAGAGGTTAGGGAGCTGATTTCCATTTGGGGGGATGCAGCTATTCAAGCTAGATTGGATGAGTCATACCGCAACCGGGCGGTTTTACTTCCGTAAACACTGGCCATGCTCACTGCGTGTGACGTCGTCGTATCCTGCAATGCGCATGCGGAACGCTTTTAGGTCGCTTTTCGTTCATACTGAGGATCACATACAAGTCGCATATATTTGTTAATGTGAACGACCTCACAAAAAAATCGGATTTCACAAAAAAATCGGAATTGAGCATTAAGCCTTGCAGTGTGAACATAGCGTAAGACTTGGCTTCGAAGCCACAAAATGCAACTTTGATGGGAAAAAATATATAATAAATTGCTCACCTCTCTTCACGTCGAAAGAAGGAGGAAAGTTTTGCTTGTTTTGACATGGTGAATTATTAACACAAGAGAAAATACTTGTAATCTGCAACTAAAAAGACTGCAGCTACACCGGCAGCTTGAACACGCTTTCTAGTGCGACTGTGTTGCGCTTGCGCAGAACGGTGTCAGTCCTGCACGCCTAACGAGCTCCGGCACGCGCGCCGTTAACAAAGAACACCTGTCTTTAATCAATGAACTATGTTTGGGCTATTTAAGGACTGCGCCATGCAAGGACGATGCGAAGTATTACACCGCGTCTAGAAACGTGAAAAATCCGAAAAATTAATTTCTCCATTCGGAAAACCAGAGATTTTCAAGAGTTTTGTCAAATATCCGGATAAATCTGGAAGACTTTCATCCCTGATTAATCATGAATAGGAAGTCGTACGTGGCCTTTCATTTGGCACCACTGGTTTTGCCCTGGCCTCATTTCTCTCAGTTCTGTGACCTTGGCCTTTGTCCCAAGGCCTCAGGTGTGGCAATGGGATACCATTGGGCACTTGGCACAGTACCTCGAGTTATTATTGGCAGAGAAGAGTCAGAATAACTTCTACATCTGCACGACAAAAAATTATATCTTAAGAGAAAATATATTTAATATGGGTGAATTTATCTAATATTTCTAATTAGAAGATTGTTAAAACTCAAATATAAAGATTACGTAGCTTCCTTTTCGACGCTTTTCTTCATTTCAAGCTTCAAATGTTCTTATTCTACTGGCAGATAATTTTGCTTCTTTCTAGAATTAAAAGCTTAAAATTAGCAAAAAAATGTATAATTTAAGTCATAATAATATTAATAAAACATTACTTTTGATTATTATAACTTTAAGATTTGAATATCTTCATTTAGATTTTTTCAAAATTTCTTAATACACGTAAAACACTAATGTACACGTCTTTATTACTCTAGTTTATTATTTGCTCATCATTATTATTTTTATCGTTAGAGCATTAAGACTCTGTGAAATGCTTCGAAATAAATTATTAAATTACCAAAATGATCTGCCAATACAATAAGACAGTTTAAAGCTTGAAATGAGGAAAAGCGTCTAAAAGTAGGCTAAATAACCTTAGAGTTCGAATAAACTTCTAATTAGAAATAGTGGATAAATTCATCCATATTAAAGATATTTTCTCGTAACAGGAGATTATTTTTTGCAGTGTGTCGTTCAGCCTTTACCCCGATTGCTCATTCTACGCTCCCGGCTGTCTGTGCACTTGACCTTTTAAGGAGTTTTGTGGGCGTCGCTACATGCAAATGAGCCGAATCCAGAACAAATGTGGCAGATCACGGAATCCAGGGACACGTGTCCGCCCGGGGGCATTGTGAGTTATTGACAGATTCAGAAAGTACAGTTTCTAAGCTTTCCAATGATGCCTTCCATGTGGAGATCTGACAATATTTGAAGAATGTGTGGCCTTTTGAAAGTGTATACTTCTTAAAACAGGAAAGGGAGAAAATCGCCCTCAAAGTTTTCCATCTCAGCTACTCTGGGTGCAGGGCGGGCACATAATGCTGCTCATCTGCATGACATTAAGGAAAGCCCTACCCCCTACGAGCTAGCACGATGCTACTTTCATGTAAACAAAGATCACCACGTCAATTTTCCTTCCATGCAAAGTATGCCCAACACAATTATGAAGTACAAAAATAAGTCCTAAAGTATACTTTAACGTTTTGTGGTTGAAAAATTACTCACACCGTAAGAAAGAAAGATAGCACGATGATGACACAACTAACACAACGCTAGTTTCATGTAAAGCCTCGGTCACAACCGGCCGTACAGTACGCGCTCCTACGGCCGGTCTACACGCAAAAAACGCAAGAAACACACGGAGAGCGCGCATGAAACGCACGAGAGCGCGCGTGTGAAACACACAAGAGCGCGCGTGTGATGTGCTGATTTTCGAGCCGCAGACCGGCCGCAGAGGTTCTTTGTCATGTCAAACAAACTCTACGGGCGCTTACGTTTTTTTCAGGTTGCAAGACAAACTCACGGCCAACGCGCGTCTTTCTCCGTGAACAAAAAAAACCCGCAGCGATTTGGGAAACGCCAAAAATCACACGGCCAAAAAATCATACGTCCGGTTGTGACCTAGGCTTAACCAAACCACAACACTCTCAGTTACATGCAAAAATAACCACACAGACTTAGATTAATAAACTCACCCCATCAGAAAGAGAAACGGCGCCTTGCACACACCAATGCCTCCGATGGAATGTAATCCTAGAACGGTCCGTGTATCATCCGATCATTCAAGTATTCCATTCAATCTGGAAAACGAGGTTGCGGGTTTTTTTTTGCTAGAAATGGTGATCTCCGATGTAAATAAAGTGTCTGTTTGCTTCGCGGTGTTTCAGCTCCTCTGCGCTCTGTTTAGTAACTCATTCCATAGTGAAATCACACGCCTGTATGCAGTTAAGTAGCCACGAGCTCAGCCCGTATCATACAGCTGATTCGCGGAAAAAAAGACAAAAGACTTAAATCATCATGTGAATGGCCCATATGGTAATTTACCCACACCCCCCAGCAGGCTACAGTCCTGACAAAAACGAGACAATTTGCAACAAAAAAGGTATGCTTTTCCAACAAAACAATCTATTATCTGAAATACTGATTGCATTCTTCAAGATCTCAACTTGCACATGATGGAAAAAAACAAAAATCACAAATTTCGAAAAAAAAAAATGCTTCTTTTGCGATCATCTCGGATTCGTTTCGGCCGACATGTGTCCCTGGATTCGGTGAGGGGTCACAAATGATCAACATACGCACATGAGTTCGAAGAAAATCAGCGTTTCTGATTTGTTTACATCCAGCAGAAATTTTCACTTCGGTTTGACTTGTGCAAAAATAAACAAACATTCACACACAACTTTTTACTAAAAGAAAGATTGATAAACGAGGCCCGGGATCTCTCGCCTGAACTCATTTCCTTCTTTCCTGCAGGCTTTGAACTTAAAAAAAAAAAAAAGTGTATAAATTTCCTCACTCGTTTAGCAGTAACTTGGTCAGTTCCATGTAGTAAGGGCTGGGGATCGGGGTGAAGGCGTCTTCTCGTCTCTCCTGCTCTCGGATCTCCTCCAGTTTATCTACAAGAGGGGGCGGGGCATGGATTTCATTGGACGCAGGAAAGGATGAGGTATCATGAAAATATCTCGAGTGTTTTTGTCTTACCGGCGTCCATCCACTCTGGAGCAATGATCCTGCACTTCTGTCTCTGTTTCAGATTGAGCGCCAGCCACAAGGGCACCTCGACCGTCAGCCCCGGGTTAAACGGTCCCAGGTCTCCCTGCAGGAACGGCAGGAAATGGGACGTTTAATATCACACACACAGCTCGCTGTAGAACACAACAAACCAGCTGTGATTGTACTAGAACAGAACCAAGCGTGTATAAAAGAGAAATCTTATTTTACTGTAAGAAATAGCTCAGGGCTGGACGTGTGTAACGACGCAACATTGACATCATGATAAATTCTGTCGTGATACACTTTCTGAAACATCGCAGGGACTGGATTATTTAAAATAACTTTTTTTAGTTTAAAATAACAAGCAGAAACTATTTGGAAGATTTGATCTTTAATCTTAAAATTCTGTCCTCAATCTTTTAATTAAATTTTTTTTTTAAATTCCTATAATGTTTTAAGTAATTATTTTCATCGAATTGAAGTAAAAGCACTCAGGTTTTTTTTTTTTTTTTTAAATGTAACAGCAAAAAATGCTTCCCCCCTCCCTTTTTGCAGTTTGATATACATCACATTGCACATCATGTATGTATTTAAATATCATATGATATTTTTGAGGCAGCACGGTGGTGTAGTGGTTAGCGCTGTCGCCTCACAGCAAGAAGGTCCTGGGTTCGAGCCCCGTGGCCGGCGAGGGCCTTTCTGTGTGGAGTTTGCATGTTCTCCCCGTGTCCGCGTGGGTTTCCTCCGGGTGCTCCGGTTTCCCCCACAGTCCAAAGACATGCAGGTTAGGTTAACTGGTGACTCTAAATTGAGCGTAGGTGTGAATGTGAGTGTGAATGGTTGTCTGTGTCTATGTGTCAGCCCTGTGATGACCTGGCAACTTGTCCAGGGTGAACCCCGCCTTTCGCCCGTAGTCAGCTGGGATAGGCTCCAGCTCGCCTGCGACCCTGTAGAACAGGATAAAGCGGCTAGAGATAATGAGATGAGATGATATTTTTGATCATATCATCCAGCCGTTTAAAAAATAAAAACTTATTATGACTTGGTCTACTCGTTCATTCCCATACACTTTATTTATAACAATATACAATACAGTACAATATATGAGGATGTTTTAAGACCCTAATGAAGTTATTTATGAAGTAAAAACGCCTGTTTTAAGAGTGACTTAAGCATTATAATAATTTAAAAGAGAAGAGTTTGTTTTGTTAGTTAATTTGTTACAAGGGATTTTTCAAACACACACCTGGCAACCCAACAAACGATTGATTGATTTTTTTTAGTAAATTCAGTGCGAAAACATACAAACAATTGTGAATACATTAAAAATACATGGAAGACACAAGAAAGTGAAAATACTTATTTTCATTGTGGTCCATTAAATCAAGTGACAAAATGAAGGGAAATATAGAATTGAAAATTTAAATAAAGAAAAATACGGTGTGTGATGACAAAACAACACGAGTAGTATAAATAAATACAATCTCATCTCATCATCTCTAGCCGCTTTATCCTTCTACAGGGTCGCAGGCAAGCTGGAGCCTATCCCAGCTGACTACGGGCGAAAGGCGGGGTACACCCTGGACAAGTCGCCAGGTCATCACAGGGCTGACACATAGACACAGACAACCATTCACACTCACATTCACACCTACGCTCAATTTAGAGTCACCAGTTAACCTAACCTGCATGTCTTTGGACTGTGGGGGAAACCGGAGCACCCGGAGGAAACCCACGCGGACACGGGGAGAACATGCAAACTCCACACAGAAAGGCCCTCGCCGGCCACGGGGCTCGAACCCAGGACCTTCTTGCTGTGAGGCGACAGCGCTAACCACTACACCACCGTGCCGCCCTCTGTACAAAAGTACTTGGTGCAAAATACGAGTAAATTATTTGGTTTTTTTAATCTACTGTATTATTTTGTGCTTATATTTTTTGTGCAACTTTGTTCAAATTTATTATCGTTATTATTTTTGTAACCATTATTAGTAGTACTTTTATTAAGTATTATGCTACTCTTTTTATTATTGTTTACATATCATTTTGTATTTACTATTTACCCCTATTTTTGTCATTTGATTCTTGCTGGACCACAATGGAAATAAGTGTTATACACTTTCTTGTGTTATCCGTGTATCTTAATGTACAATATATTTTATGTATTTTGTGCATTATTTTACTAAATAAAAATCAATAAACAAATACCTGTATCAAAATTAACAGGACAAAGACAATATAAAATCAGAGGACTAGTTAGATGATGACATCATAAAAACGTCAAGTTCTTCCTCTAAAAGCTGTTGAGATGAAAAGGTTTGGACGAGTTGTTTGAAAGCACTTTTGGAAGACTGAGACCGTATATGACCAGGTAAACCATTCCAAAGGCAAGCACCAGTACATGTGAAAGAGGACTGTCCAAAAGATCTAACAGAGAGAGGGATAAGCAGAGAGACGGGGCCCGAACGGGTATTATGGTGGGAAAAGTTTGGAATAAAGTTAGATTTTGTGGAGCATTACCATGAATAATATTGTGCATGTGATATAATTTAAGCTGCTTGACTCGTAAGCTCACTAGCAACATCCTGATTTGCTCAAACTCAACATGGGTCCTTGACCCCTATATGGGTCCGAGGAGGGGCATTGAGCAGGTATCAAACCAATTTGTTCTGAGTGGTCTGCAGCTCTTGCTTTTTCTTGGTAAGACCAGAGTACCAGGAAGTACTGGCATGGTCAAAATGCCACAAGAAGGTTTCTGGGAGCCTGTGGAATTGTTTGTTTGTGCCAGAAAGCCGGTTCAGTGTCGGGTTTGTGCCGGAAGGCCTCAATGCCGGGTTTGTGCCGGAAGGCCGGTTCGGTGTTGGGTTTGTGCCGGAAGGCCGGTTCGGTGTCGGGTTTGTGCCGGAAGGCCTCAGTGTGGGGTTTGTGCCGGAAGGTCGGGTTGGTGTCGGGTTTGTGCCGGAAGGCCTCAGTGTCGGGTTTGTGCCGGAAGGCCTCAGTGTCGGGTTTGTGCCGGAAGGTCGGTTCGGTGTTGGGTTTGTGCCGGAAAGCCTCAGTGTCGGGTTTGTGCTGGAAGGCCTCAGTGTCGGGTTTGTGCCGGAAGGTCGGTTTGGTGTCGGGTTTGTGCCGGAAGGCCTCAGTGTCGGGTTTGTGCCGGAAGGCCGGTTTGGTGTCGGGTTTGTGCCGGAAGGTCTCAGTGTCGGGTTTGTGCCGGAAGGCCTCAGTGTCGGGTTTGTGCCGGAAGGCCTCAGTGTCGGGTTTGTGCCGGAAGGTCGGTTTGGTGTCAGGTTTGTGCCGGAAGGTCTCAGTGTCGGGTTTGTGCCGGAAGGTCGGTTCGGTGTCGGGTTTGTGCCGGAAGGCCTCAGTGTCGGGTTTGTGCCGGAAGGTCTCAGTGTCGGGTTTGTGCCGGAAGGTCGGTTTGGTGTCGGGTTTGTGCCGGAAGGTCTCAGTGTCGGGTTTGTGCCGGAAGGCCTCAGTGTCGGGTTTGTGCCGGAAGGCCTCAGTGTCGGGTTTGTGCCGGAAGGCCGGTTTGGTGTCGGGTTTGTGCCGGAAGGCCTCAGTGTCGGGTTTGTGCCGGAAGGTCGGTTCGGTGTCGGGTTTGTGCCGGAAGGTCGGTTCGGTGTCGGGTTTGTGCCGGAAGGCCTCAGTGTCGGGTTTGTGCCGGAAGGTCTCAGTGTCGGGTTTGTGCCGGAAGGTCTCAGTGTCGGGTTTGTGCCGGAAGGTCTCAGTGTCGGGTTTGTGCCGGAAGGCCTCAGTGTCGGGTTTGTGCCGGAAGGCCTCAGTGTCGGGTTTGTGCCGGAAGGCCGGTTTGGTGTCGGGTTTGTGCCGGAAGGTCTCAGTGTCGGGTTTGTGCCGGAAGGCCTCAGTGTCGGGTTTGTGCCGGAAGGCCTCAGTGTCGGGTTTGTGCCGGAAGGTCGGTTTGGTGTCAGGTTTGTGCCGGAAGGTCTCAGTGTCGGGTTTGTGCCGGAAGGCCTCAGTGTCGGGTTTGTGCCGGAAGGCCTCAGTGTCGGGTTTGTGCCGGAAGGCCTCAGTGTCGGGTTTGTGCCGGAAGGTCGGTTTGGTGTCGGGTTTGTGCCGGAAGGCCTCAGTGTCGGGTTTGTGCCGGAAGGTCGGTTCGGTGTCGGGTTTGTGCCGGAAGGTCGGGTCGGTGTCGGGTTTGTGCTGGAAGGTCGGGTCGGTGTCGGGTTTGTGCCGGAAGGTCGGGTCGGTGTTGGGGTTGTGCCGGAAGGTCGGGTCGGTGTTGGGGTTGTGCCGGAAGGTCGGGTCGGTGTTGGGGTTGTGCCGGAAGGTCGGTTCGGTGTTGGGTTTGTGCCGGAAGGTCGGGTCGGTGTCGGGTTTGTGCCGGAAGGTCGGGTCGGTGTCGGGTTTGTGCCGGAAGGTCGGGTCGGTGTCGGGTTTGTGCCGGAAGGTCGGGTCGGTGTTGGGGTTGTGCCGGAAGGTCGGGTCGGTGTTGGGGTTGTGCCGGAAGGTCGGGTCGGTGTTGGGGTTGTGCCGGAAGGTCGGTTCGGTGTTGGGTTTGTGCCGGAAGGTCTCAGTGTTGGTTTTTCTCCCTCACAGTCCTGATGAAAAATGCCACCTAAATATTTAACTTGGTACTCAATAGTAAATTAAAATGTTAAATTATTTGTATTTTACGCAACATTTAAGCATTTTGTTCAGCACGGTGGTTTAAATATCTAATCAGAATACCGTTTTACATTTATTAGATAACTATTAATAAACAGCTCGATTTCCAGCTCGCGACAGTGAATAACTTTACCTTGCAGCAGCTGCTGATTCGACAGAAATATTTCATTTACTCACCCCGATTAAATACATTTTATCAAGACTAAAGTTGGGGATAATCTTCACCATTTCCTTCTCAGCGAGAAATTCCACTTCTAAAGGGTCCATCTTTATTATTATTATTTTAATTGCAAAATATTTTCTGAGCAGATTCTCACGACAGCCGCCAAGAACTGTTTTCCCGCCGGTTATTTGGCCATGTTGGATGACGTACACGGTCACGTGGTTTGCAGTTCATGCATGATTCCGCCACCAGAGGGAGACAAAGCTAAAGCTAGGCAGCCATAGACCAGCTGAGTGCAAAAGTTTACGTCCCCATCAGTGGTTTCTGGGTGGAAAAAGAAAAGGAAATGTTCACGTTTGATTTATTTACAAAGAAAATCCGAGAGTTGAAAAAGAATTGTTAGTGACAAGATAACAGGAAGACAAAACAAAATCAAGAGAAGAAGAAATGTAGAGAAGAGCAGGGGAAGAACTGAGTCAAGCAGTAAAGAACAGGGGAAAAACAGAAAAAGGTCCAAGTAAAGAACATGAAAATAATCAAGATGTAAAGAACAGAAAAATAACCAAGTAAAGATGTAAAGAATAAAAAAACAAGAACAGGAAAAGGACCAAGTAAAGATATAAAGAACAGGAAAAGGACCAAGTAAAGATGTAAAGAAAAAAACAAGTAAAGAACAGGAAAAGGACCAAGTAAAGATATAAAGAACAGGAAAAGGACCAAGAACCAAGTAAAGGGCAGGAAAAGGACCAAGTAAAGATGTAAAGAACAGGAAAAGGGCCAAGAACCAAGTAAAGAATTTTAAAAAACAAAAACAAGGACAGAAAAATAATCAAGTAAAGATGTAAAGAACAGGAAAAGAACCAAAAACCAAGTAAAGAACAGGAAAATAATCAAGAACAAAGTAAAGAACAGAAAAAAAAAATCAAGTAAATTTGTAAAAAACAAACAGAAAAGGCACCAAGTAAAAATGTAAACAGGAAAATAATCAAGTAAAGATGCGAAGAACAGGAAAAGAACCAAGTAAAGGAAAGAAAGTTTTATCTTCACCTGTAGGTCTCCAGATGATCTTCAGATGTCACAATTATTAGAAATTTCCATTTCAATAAATATCATTTTGATTATTTCTGTATCAGTCTGAACACACACACTACTTTTAATATTTTGAATACTTTTTTTGCCTCTTACTTTCTGTAAGTGATGGAGCCAGAGATGGAAATCTTCACTGAGAAGAAATTAAGATCATCACAAACTTTAACGTTGCTAAAACTAATTTCATTGGGGGAAGTAAATGAACATTGTCTACACATGGACCAAGAGCTAACTGTCTGTACGGTGTGCACTTTATCATTTATCACACATTCGTTCATCTTGAGGAACATCGATCAGGGTCACAGGGAGTCTGGAACCAATCCCGGGACCGTTCCCAGGGACGAGGTGAGAGAGTTCACTCTGGATATGATGCCAGTCCATCACAGGGCACCATATGGACACACAAACACACACTTAAGGGTATTTTAGCATCACCAAATCAACCCTCTGGCATGCTTTACAGACATCACTCATCCCCAACACTCTCTCACACACCTTCCTGTTTGAAGAAAAACAAACAAAAACCCAAAGACTGTTGTTTAAAAACATTTTATTCTGTTTTCTTTTTTTTTTTTTTTTACAAAAGTTCAATTTAATCACCATGATCTCAGATTAATTAAAACAAACAATGCTCCTATCAGTCATGAATATTGCTGCACTATTTTAACTTTTTTTTTTAAAACACAAACTGCGCCTTAACGAACTAAATCCAAACACAGAGCTTAAAAAGTGGTTTATATATTAAGACTAATTTTTTTTCCTAGTGTCACAAATTAAAACAGTGAAATATATTAAATCATGTTCATGTCATGAAGTGGGAGACTGACATTATCTCTGAAGGATTCCATTATTAACCGTCTCTGTGAGGTGGATGCAAACAACTTTTTAAAAATGTACTGCTGTATTTTGTAACGATCTTAAAATAAATTTAAAAAAAGTTAATAAACAAAGAAATCAATCCAATTCTTCAAAATGGTACATTTTAATATTGATTTCAGGACATCCAAGCAGTAGAAAACTTCATTAGCGAGTATGTAAAGCTGGTAAGGTGTGTGTGTGTGTGTGTGCTGATTCATAAAGTAATTTGTCACAAAATGCGAAAAAGCAAGCATGTAATGGTGCAGTGACCTGTTCATACTTTTACCCATAAATCAAAACGAAATGCTGTGTGTTAGTGGGTCTATAAAGACATTCGATAAAGTTCACGCTCCTCGTAATCTCTCACAGCACGTGACGCACTAACGTCCTGCTTCAGAAATAAACAATTTCACGTGAGCTTTTTCCCCTCCACGTGTGAATCAGAATACGGTAACGAGAACGCGACCCATGTTGGCGTTGATGACTTGATCGGGTAAAACGGCTCCCGCTGGATGACGGGTTCAGCACAGATGCAGCACTGATTTGTTAATTTCGGGGTTCGTCCAGTCGTTCCTGAGGTCGTCCAGGTGGTTGTCAAAGTCTATGAGGTTTTCGTAGGATCTGCTCTCCAGCAAGGCTGATGTGATCTTCTGGGCTTCTGTCCAGTCCTCGAATGAATCTCTGTAACGATAAGGAATTTAATAAAATGCTCCGAGACATGCCGTTATAGGAAAACCAAAACGTCGAGGGCGTAGTAGCTCATCTGGCCTGCCATCAAAACACTCAGAACGACCAAAAAGAACTGAAATGTGACGATGTGAGAGAGGACCGACCTCCACGACAAACTGTTCACAACAGGAACATCAACAAAGGACTAAATTTTGTTCCCCGAGGGAAGATCGACCCAAAACATCAATCAGAACTGAATTTGCATGATCAGCGAGAGAGGATTCTAATCAGAAGAAAACGTGTCAAGTTGACCTGATTAATTTGTTTGCAAAAAAACTGACAATACAATGACCAAGTGTTGTACAGAAGGTCGAGTTCTTTCAAATAAAACAATCAGAACTGAAGGAGGAGATATGATTTCACTGAAAATAAACAAAGTTAACGGGAAAAAAAAAATCAACAAACAAACGACCAAGTTTTATTCCTCAAGGGAAGCTCGACCCAAAACATCGATCAGAACTGGAATCGGATGAGAACTGCGAGAGGAGATACAATTCGAATGAGAAGCCCCAAAACTCATTAAGGTGACCTAATTAGCAGTTCGTTGGAAAAACTGATCATACAACGACCAGGTGTTGTACAGAACATCGAGTTCTTTCAAATAAAATAATCAGAACTGTAATCCATTGAGAACTGAAGGAGGGAGGAGATACAATTTAACTGAAAATAAACAAACAATTTGTTTACAACAGGAAAATCAACTAAGAAGCGACCGGGTTTTGTTCTATGGAATCAATTTTGTGCCAAAATGTTCATACAATACTTTTGAAATATCAAACAAAAACGACAAATCAAAATACAAAAGTCAATTTTTTTTAGACTGGCAAACAAATTATTCGTGTAATCGTGCAAAACATGAGTCTATAGAGATCTTGCAGTCACGTGACCGGAAAGTTAACAGCCGCCATCTTGTCGGTAAAAAACACAGCTGAATACTTCTGCACTCGTGTACAGAATGGATCAATTTCAACCGACGGACTACACGGCTCATTTTTCTAATGAACAGATAACTAGATATATGTTTAAAATAAACGACCTACAGATTAGTGACCCTTATGGCTTACCGGATGGAGTTTTCACGACCGTGTCAGTGGATTTTGAACTGCCAGAGGTGGAATACCCAGACGTGTATAATTACCTCATTAACTTTCCCTCGCTGTTCAGTGGTGAAGCACTGAACGGGTCATTGGACGGGTAAGTCACTTAAGTATTGAGTATAGCACTGACCAGCCGATTACAGAATAGAACAGAATAAGGTAATTCCAGCTGTAATTCCAAATCGTCCGTCTTGTTTACCATGGATCTGGCGTTGGAGAGGTAGAGGCTTAGCAGTGGAGGTTTGAGTGGCTGTTTTCTGAGCTTAGTCAACAGGCCGGCTCTGCCTGCAGCCTCGCTTTTGCTTCCTCTCCTGACACCGCCTCCTTCGCTTTGCTTCCGATAACAATCCACGGAGACTCCGCTGGTCTCGCTATCTCGTCCGGAATGCTTTTTTTTTTCTCGTCCGGAATGTTGTGCATGCGATGGAAATCGCTACAAACAGTCATTTTCTGCTGGAAACCAATGTCCAGTAAGTCCATACGGTTGTAGTGGATATTGAAGTCCGGTACAGACGAACAACACGCAAAAATACACACAAAAAACGTGCACAGGTAGGGAGAGCTTGTAGCCGCAGCCGTTGTAGTAGAATTGTATATAGTAGGGTTTTCCAGAAGAAAAGGTAGAAGTAAAAGCAGAAGTAGAACCAGAAGTAGAAGGCGGAATATGGCGTTTGACCGACACGATGGCGTCTGTCACAATCTGGATCGGCTGTGACGTCACATGCAAGTGCTCCATAGGGACAGTTTTTACTTTAAAGTGACAATCCAGCAATATCTAAGTAAATCGATATCGAATCGGATCGTGACCTTATGAATCGGAATCGGATCGATCCGGGAAATCTGGATCGATTCCCAGCCCTAATTTTAAACTCAAACATTATCCTGTCTGTCATGAGGCAGCACCGGTTTTTTTTTTTAACCTAGAGGTGTATGATAACAAAAACCCCGCTGGTCTCGCTATCTCATCCGGAATGTTGTGCATGCGATGGAAATCGCTACAAACCGTCATTTTCTGCCAGAAACCAATGTCCAGCAAGTCCATACAGTTGTAGTGGATATTGAAGTCTGATACAGACGAACAACACGCAAAAACACACACAAAAAACATAAAAAACGTGCACAGGTAGGGAGAGCTTGTAGCCGCAGCCGTTGTAGTAGAATTGTATATAGTAGGGTTTTCCAGAAGAAAAGGTAGAAGTAGAACCAGAAGTAGAAGGTGGAAATATGGCGTTTGACCGACAAGATGGCGTCTGTCACAATCTGGATCGGCTGTGACGTCACATTCAAGTGCTCCATTACTCTTCAGAAACCTTTTATTTTTGTTCCGCGTCTTTCTCAGTTTTGTTTGACGTAATTTATTTTGGTTGCGATTCCAGCTTTCTCGTTTGCGCTCCCTGACTTTTTGCTTGCAGTTTTGGCACAAACTTCACGTGTGGGTGGGCTGTCCAGGAATGCATTCCCATTGGCTAACTTGTGTTTGATTGACAGCTACGCTCAGCCATTCCCTACTCGGATTCTGGCGGACTGTTTGACGAGTGACCGATCCATTGACGGTAAACAAGGATCGAGTGGACTTCAGTGGCGACTATGATATTGAATTAATTCAACAAAGTGTAAGTACGGGACAAATGTGTTGTATGTGTTGCAGTAGTACAAAACCCAAGTAGGAAATGGGCGCAACAGCCTCCGGGGGAATGGCTGAGCATAGCTGTCAGTCAAACACAAGTTAGCCAATGGGAATGCATTCCTGGACAGCCCACCCACACGTGAAGTTTGTGCCAAAACTGCAAGCAAAAAGTCAGGGAGCGCAAACGAGAAAGCTGGAATCGCAACCAAAATAAATTACGTCAAACAAAACTGAGAAAGACGCGGAACAAAAATAAAAGGTTTCTGAAGAGTAATAGACTGATATTTTGCACGATTACATGAATAATTTGTTTGCCAGTCTAAAAAAAATTGACTTTTTTTTTGTATTTTGATTTGTCGTTTTTGTTTGATATTTCAAAAGTATTGTATGAACATTTTGGCACAAAATTGATTCCATATTGTTCCTCATGGGAAGATCGACCCAAAACATCGATCGGAACTGAAATCGGATGAGAAATCAGAGAGGAGATACAATTCTCGTGAAAGGCCTGGGAAATTTGTTAATTTAGCCCAATTATGAACTCGTTAGCAAAAAATTTGACAAAACAACGACCGGGTTTTGTACGGAGTGAGGAGTTCTTTCACACAAAACAATCAGAACGGAAATCCATGGAGAACTGACGGAGGAGATACGATTTAACTGAATTGTGGACGATGGATGCTGCACCATGTTTAACCTAAAGCAGGGGTTGAAACACTCGCCAGCCCGTCTCACTAGTTGATTTTTAATCTCGTGTATACATGAAGCACCTTAGTATACGCCCTAACGTTCACTAAATCAAACATACCGACACTGATTCAGTGTCTAAAGACAGAAAGCAAGTCAATAGCAGTACGAGAGTGAGGAAAGGGGGCGGGGCTTTCAAAAACACACACCTGTAGCATTCATTCCAGATTCAGCTTGCGTGTTAGAAAGAAAAGAAAAAGAGCTTGCTGTATGTGATTTTTCCATCAGGGAATCACAGGCACACGGTGATGTTTGAGGTTTTAAGTAACGCCACTCACATGCTCGCATCTCTGCACTTCCACTTATTGTCCGAATGATCGTAGATGGAAAGAGCTGGTATAGAGCATCCCATGGTAAACTTGCTGTTGTCCACCTGAGAGAGTAAACACAGCAGGAGGATCAGTGACCCACATTTTACTCACATCTGTATTAGATCTAGAAGAGATAATATACATCCAAGGTTTTTCAACCACATCTGTGTCAATGAATCAGTACAAAACTGTCAGGGCCCGCTCCAACAACACCAGTAACTATAACTCCAATCTATAGCTGGATTTAGTTCCAGTCTGGAGCAGAAACACCACCACCATAATCCCTGACTAAAACGTCGCTTGGTCCGGACACTCAGGGAAATAAACGCATGCAACTTAGGAATAGTCATGGAAGCTTTTTCCAAGTAGTAGCACATTATTCCGGGTCATACTGTACAGCCTGGACTTCAAAACGACCCAAAAAATGAATACAAAAGACGTCATGTTACGGATTGTAATACGGATGCTAATAATTTACGGATTGGTCATGGATGTTTCAGTATATTACAGATTGGTTACTGATTTCATACGGATGATGCATCATGGATTTAAAAAAAAAAAAAGTCTAAAACAACTAAATGTTTGGGCTACTGAAGTTCATAATTAAAATACATCTTATCTGCATTTATATGTTTACTTTCTTAATTTACTATTGATATTATTTCACAGAAAATAATCACCGTGAATAAAAGATCCGTGCTTTGTATTTTTTTTTTTCCCGTGAATCCGTATTCCGTGATGCAACAAGGATGTACAAAGATACCCAGGAAAAATAGGACGTGCTCAGATAACGTCACGTGTAATCTGACCAATTCCCTGATTGGTCAGATGTTTTATCGGATCAGGTCCAGGCCTGGAAAAATCGCTCCAGAAGCGATCTCAGTGATAGGAATAAACCCAGGCCTGGGCTATAGGGATCGTTATCGGTCTGGTGTGAGCACCGAACATATAAACTGCAGCGGACCCATTTATTTATAGTTATAGTTATTGTGGGACCGGGCCTTAAGAACTTCAGAACAGTTTCAGTAAGACTCTCTCACATTCTCATCTCATCCACAATATGATTCTCAAATTCTCAATGCGTGTTACATCCTGTAGTCACGTGATGCACTTTAACTGGCAAAAATGAAGGAGGAAGTAGAACAGATGACGGTGAGAGTTTTGAGTAAACGCTCGTTCTTTTTTCAGAACGCTGAAATTCCAGTCGTATCTGTGCGTCAGACGCAGTTACAGTGAAGGATGGATGATAAAATGATTATCGAGCTCACAGTGAGAGTCAAAGCGCCAACGTTCCATCCAATCCTGTGTTTTAGCTTGAAAACCGAACTGAGCAGACTAAAATAACAGACCGAGTTTGGTTTGATATATAATACAGATTTAGAGAAACGACCCAGTATATGATTGTTATGGTCTTCTAAAAACGAACGTTTCTACTGTAGCATGTCATGTCACAAGTGAACATGCTGTTGCTCGAGGTCTCTGAGGAGAGGAGATGGAGATCTGATGAGATGAGACGAGACATTCTTTCCTCATGCTGCACCTAAAACGTATTATTGGAGTGCGGCTGATGACTTTATTTCCTCTCGATATGTTTGTGTATCAGGATTGTTGCAGTACTCTACAAAGGGTTTAACTAGAGATATTGTTATTTAACAATTATTCAAGGTTTACAATATGGCACAAGCTACTTCTGATAAAATCGCGCACTCCGATTGGTTCCTTGGTGGGCAGAATTTTCCCGTAACGCCTGTAAGCAATTACAGACTTTCCTTCCAAGGCGCCAGCTTTCAACGTTGCAAAACGCAAACAAAATGACAAAAAAAAAAAAAAGCTGAATCGGAAATCAAAACAGAATCAAAAACGGCCGAAAGACAAACAAGTGTCAGCGAGTTATTCAAGAAATGAGCAACGAAGAGCATCAGAAACCGCTAACAGAAATGTAGTTTTGAAACCGCTAGCCGTTTATTCTGCATGCGTGACTCAACTACGTTACACATATGACATGACTGATTGAAAGCAACGTCACAATCTATTTTAATCTCAGAAATAAAAAAGCTATATAATAAACTCCTTATTAACCTCACTTGCTTGGTCTTGATGGAAAAATATCAGAATGAGGTCTTTTTGTCCTGTCAAGACCGCTGTCTGATATTTTCCTGTAAAGACCTCGCGCTCGGTTAATAATAAGTAGTTATTATTTTCTTCGCGGTCCAGTTTCCATCAAATCCTGTGCTCTGATTGGCTGGCGAGCGGGTCTTGTATCCTATGGTACGGACCCCGGTTACGGACCTCTGGTGACTCGCTCGTTCACAACAACAAACATAGTAGCATTTTTGTCAACATTTATCTTTTTTTAATAAAATGTATTTAAAAGATGATCAAAAATCTTATACATTTTCTCATCTCATTATCTGTAGCCGCTTTATCCTGTTCTACAGGGTCGCAGGCAAGCTGGAGCCTATCCCAGCTGACTACGGGCGAAAGGCGGGGTACACCCTGGACAAGTCGTCAGGTCATCACAGGGCTGACACATAGACACAGACAACCATTCACACTCACATTCACACCTACGCTCAATTTAGAGTCACCAGTTAACCTAACCTGCATGTCTTTGGACTGTGGGGGAAACCGGAGCAGACAAAGCAGCGAAAGCGAGTTTTACTACCCTGAGGAAGACGAAATAAAAGAAAACATTTCAGGAGAAAGCTAAACCTGTAACTTGCTAACGCCGAGCAAAAACATGGCTGAATCCTGAATGACTCCTATGTGTATAAATAGGGGACTACATAGGTGGCAAAATGTAGTTTTTTTCCTGGCATGGAAGTGCACTTGTATACCGAGGAGGAAGCAATTGGCATTACAGCCGTGAATGAGGATTCAAAATAGCATTAATTTTACAGCATGGATAGCGATAACGACAGCGTTCACAGCGAAAGTGAGTTTTACTACCCTGAGGAAGAAGAAATAAAAGAAAATATTTCAGGAGAAAGCTAAAAACTTTTAACTTGCTAACGCCGAGCAAAAACATGGCTGAATCCTGAATGACTCCTATTTGTATAAATAGGGGACTACATAGGCGGCAAAATGTAGTTTTTTTCCTGCCACAGAAATGCACTTGTATACCGAGGAGGAAGCAATTTGCATTACAGCCGTGAATGAGGATTCAAAATGGCGGCTCGGCTCGGTTTTCCCTTTCAGGCGCTCTCGTTTTCTGTTAGAATTTGGTAAAGAAAAAAATAAATACATTATTTACCAGCTTAAGGTCGGTCCGTATGGTGAAATACCGTGACCTCAGCCTTGAATACTGACCTCGGCCCAGAGGGCCTCGCTCAGTACTTTCAAGACCTCGGTCACGGTATTTCACCATACGGACCTCCCAGCTGGTAAATAACACACACACATATATATATATATATATATATATATATATATATATATATATATATATATATATATATATATATCTCCACTGAGCCTGAGGCAGATAATCGTTTTAGTACAAATACACAGGTGATTGTTTAAAATTTTTTTTTACATCATATTAAAAAAATTATTTTTTCAAACTTCAAAAGCGCCATGCAAATGTAATAAAAGCGCGGCGCAGACTTGTGTCACTGATCTACGCAGAGTCACATCAAATACTTTGTTTTGAAATCGAGAAAATGAATCACAACTCCACCTTACCTTTGAACAGTTTTAGACCAAACTTCGTAGCATCTTTAGTGCTTTTAGGAACAGCGTTTCATCATTTGTAATTATTCCTCACTTACGGTGACGAAGCGACTGGAAGCCATTTTGCCGAGTCGCTCAAGGTGATCATTAGAAATAGTCCAAATCCCTCGACCAATCAGAGCACATGATTTCCTATAATCACCTGCATATTTATTCTAATGATATTTATTTTATTACCTCTGCACTATGGTAGGCCTACAAAACGTTACATTTCCAAAAACGTCAGAGCCTCACCAAATACTGACTTTGCTTGCTTTACTGCTCCTTTTATAATAATCAGAAATGTTAAATTTCATTATTTCCGAAGGCACGCATGACACAGTGCTGTACACGAGAGTTAAAAAGCTATGTCGTAGCTAAGGCGCTCAGGTTCAGACCTCACACTATAAACGTAAACCATCGAGGTGTTTCACACCACCATGCACATTCCTGTTACACACAGCTACACACCCAACAAAAATGTTTTTCTTTTTCCAGGTTATAGATTAATCAGTCAACTGTTAAATTAAAAGCAAAGCTTGGACCTGAACCCTGTTTAACCTTGCAGCTTTGCGTCAAGAAAAATGAGGTTGAGAAAATCCCGGAGTTTCCCTTTAACACAATTAAAATGACTCACAATGATCATCGCTGCTTCGCTGAAGTTCTCTAAAATCCTCGTAGCGACCTTTTCAGCAACCTGACTCGGCCTGAGGAGGGGAAAAACGTTTACAAAACACACATGACTCTCTGACAGCTTTCATTTATGTTTCTTCATTTGGAAAGACATTATTTAAGGTTATTTTACAAGCATGACCAAAAATAAGAGGTTTCTGATCTAGAACATGACATGCTTCTTAGAGTTTAGAGATTTAACTGGATAATATTGACATTGTGATAAATTACCTCACAGTATGCTTTGAGATGCATTATTTAATAAATCGTTCACAAACCTTAGACAGATAGATGGATAAACTTTCAAGAATGATATTTTCGTTCATGGAATTTATTATTATTATTTTTTTTTTTACCTCGCATCCTTGATGCGTTCGTTGGCTTGATAATAACCAGCGATGACGTATTTGTTTTCTTTACACCATGTATCAATCTGGAAAAACACACAAACAAATACGACTCAATTCAACTATTCAAACAAAGACAGAAAACGTATGGTTCTGCTGTGAGTCCTTTTGTGCACTGTGGGTTTCGTCTGTTGACTTTTTGGCGAAAAAAATTATTAATTCCATCCACAAATGCATTTCACATGCGTCGTCTCAATCACTGCTGATGAAAATATCAGAAATCACATCTAAGGGGCGTCACTGTCTGATCACCTGACTAGCACGACTGTCACTGATCATCCTCTTTCGGCTGCTCCAGTTAAGGGTTGACACAATGGGTCTGTTCTGAATAGGTTTTACACTGGATGCCCTTCCTGTCCTGATGTGACCCTCGCCAATCTATCCGGACTCTGGACCGGTGTTCTGATAAACGGTCCTACATCCGCGAAGCGTCCTATGGTAGGAGGGGATGTCAGACATGTCTGTCGAGCAGTCCTACACTGCAGGAAATCCTACAGTGTGATTCAACTTTAACTTTTAGTCATAGTTCACGGTTTTTCCCTCTGCAAAGAACATGCTTCTACACTGATACAACGTCCACCAACCCTGTCAGAATTCATATGAATGTAGGACGTCCTGACAATTCAAACGACTCCGTCAGAATATGCTTTTACATTCATATGAATCTAGGACGCTCTGACTCTTCAATTGACCCTGTCAGAATATGTAGAATTAATAGTTTTTTTTGTCACTATTCACAAGTACCATTTGCTCTATTAAAATGAGTGTAGGACGTTCTTACAATTCAAATGACGCCGCAGGACGTTCTGACAACTCATATGACCACGTCAGAATATGCTTCTACTGTAAGTAGGACGTTCTGACTATTCAAACTACAACAGCTGATCGGATAGGTCAGAAGTTGAAGCGCTTTGGTGGAAGATCGTGAAGGGGAGATATTTCAGATGTATTGCAAGACTCACGCAATGGTTAGAAATCAGCATTATGTCAGATTAAGTAGTAAAGACTGAATGCATGCCGTTAACCTGCACCGTTTATTCTGCACCGTTTATAGTAGGGATGTTAACCGTTGACCGTTTGACCGGTGGTTGACCGAATCAACGTTAACCGGTTAAATTTTTTTTGGTTGTCGGTGACAAAAAAAAAAAAAATCAATCGTTTTGAAGCTGCCGATTTTGGAGCGGAGAACCTGGAATTCTGTGTTTGTAAACGCTTGGGGCATGCCATGCGGTGTAAGGACGACAGCTGACAAATCAGAAACACCCATTCAGTCATGTCCCGCCCCAGTTAAAGACAGCTGACAAATCAGAAACACCCATTCAGTCATGTCCCGCCCCAGTTAAAGACAGCTGACAAATCAGAAGCACCCATTCAGTCATGTCCCGCCCCAGTTGAACACAGCTGCCCCAGTGTTGCCAGATTGGGCGGTTTTAAGTGGATTTTGGCGGGTTTTGAACATATTTTGGGCTGGAAAACGTCAGCAATATCTGGCAACACTGGCTGCCACTCGGCGAAAGAAAAAGTGTAGACACAGGGTTTTTAGCTTACAAATTACTATTCTGTTTTTATTATTATTATTATTATTAGAAGGCACATCGAGTTTAGTCCTGCCTTGGCCAGTGCATTCTGAAAGTATGTTTCGGTCTGTAGCCAACAATGCATGTTATTGCAGATCATATCTCTCCACACAAACTAAAGGCGCAGATGCCGACTTTTTCACGGCTTTTTCATGGACTGTAACGGCTTTTGTTTATGTAGTAATTTTAATACAGAATTTACTCTGATTAAATTATTCAGACACTCCAACGCCCCCCCCCCAAAAAAATCGGATCTGCACGAGCCGTGAAAAAGGCGCGCCGTTTGCATCCCTGTTTAAACTCCTAGGTTAACCGACTAATGAGGCTCGGTGGTCGGTCAAGATTTTTTTTTAGTTTTCGCCATCCCTAGTTTATAGCACAGCTGATGTAGGACAAAAATCTGTTCAAATGCCAAGAAATGACGTTTTGTGCTCTGCGGATGCGCAGTGGGGCTTTGTAGGACGCATTGACATGTAGGACAGTTTATCAGAACACCGGAACTAAGCACACACTGTTTTGTGGAACATCAGTGGCTGGGTATTTTTACCTAATCTGCATGTCTTTGGACTGTGGGAGGAAACTGGAGGAAACCCATGCAGACACGGGGAGAACATGCAAACTCCACAGAGAAAAGCCCCTGTCAGGGGTGAGGTTTGAACCTGGAACCTTCTTGCCGTGAGGCGACCGTGAGAACCACTGCACGCCACTGTGCCCACCCATGACTGCCACTAATAGTTCTGGCTATTTTTGGAACGAAGCTGCCAGTGGAAAAAGCAAGTTTGTGGATGGTGTTACAAAGATCATGTTTTAAAACAAATAATCTAAAAAAAAAAATTCCACAAATGTTTCCATCACCAGCTGTAAAAAAGGAAGTACCTTAGTACCCACAGGGATAAAGATACAGTCGAGCGGTGGCTACAATTAATCAGACACCTTTTCAGATTTACCAATAAAAAAACAATTGTACAAAGCTGAGTTGCAGTTACAACAGTTATTATTGGTTAATTAATCAACCGGAAGACCCGCCTCGCCCTTTGATCTTCTTGTCTGATGACAGCTCGTGACCTGAGATGGATTTTTTTTTTCAGCACGATTAGCAATTTTTCAGAAAACCTGGACGTTATCATCGCAGGCAAGCGTGGTGGAAAGATCATGGACATGTTTTTACTGATCAAATTCACCGATATTTCATGATCTCTTTGTTGAAACCTACTTTGTTTCTTACTCTTTCATTTGACAGTCGCCATTTTGTATCTAAACGTGCGTTTGAGAAGTCACGTGAAGTGCAGATAATGGTGGTGAAAGTGATCACCATTATCGACACCCTGTGGAATTAAGGGACATTTGCAACGATTCTGGATCGATCTTTGTGTAGCATTGTTGAAGTCGATGAAGTACTTGATTGATTCATAACAGAATGGAATGTTTATAGAGGATTTGGAATCAGATTGCAATAAATAGAATTAGAATTAAAGTTCCAAGCATATTTTTAAAAAATTACATGCTTGAAATATTTAGATCTTTCTATGACATTCAGAAAATATATATTTGTTGCAGTTTGTTGTAAATATCTACCACATATTACAATATCAGTAGACATTTTATATTTTGGCTCGAGGAATGACATGCGACTTTTGACCTGGATTTTCATGGGGTTACAATCTCAATTCCCTGTTGTCGTTTATTGGTAAACTACAAAACTAGAAAATTAATACAAAACAACGAATGATAAATAAAATGTGATCTACAAAAATACTTTGAAAGTGGGTAGAAAGTGGAACAAAAAGATCTTCTGACGCAGGTTAAACATTATCAGTTCATTTGGTTACAAACATTAGAATTACTTCCTCATTGTTAACTTAATACCACATACCAATTATTAATTATTTATTTTTTTAAATAAATAATCATCTGGATGGCGATAACCGTGGACAAAGCTGTCGATAACTGTGGAACAGTGCCGATAACTGTGGGCACAGGTGCCGATAATTGTGGAACAGTGTTGATAACCGTGGGCAAAGCTGTCGATAATTGCGGAACAGTGTCGATAACTGTGGGCAAAGCTGCCGATAACTGTGGGCAAAGCTGCCGATAACTGTGGGCAAAGCTGCCGATAACTGTGGAACAGTGTTGATAATTGTGGAACAGTGTCGATAACCGTGGGCAAAGCTGTCGATAATTGTGGAACAGTGTCGATAACCGTGGACAAAGCTGTCGATAATTGTGGAACAGTGTCGATAACCGTGGACAAAGCTGTCGATAATTGTGGAACAGTGTCGATAACCGTGGACAAATCTGTCGATAATTGTGGAACAGTGTCGATAACCGTGGACAAAGCTGTCGATAATTGTGGAACAGTGTCGATAACCGTGGACAAAGCTGTCGATAATTGTGGAACAGTGTCGATAACCGTGGACAAAGCTGTCGATAATTGTGGAACAGTGTCGATAACCGTGGACAAAGCTGTCGATAATTGTGGAACAGTGTCGATAACCGTGGACAAAGCTGTCGATAATTGTGGAACAGTGTCGATAACCGTGGACAAAGCTGTCGATAATTGTGGAACAGTGTCGATAACCGTGAACAAAGCTGTCGATAATTGTGGAACAGTGTCGATAACCGTGGACAAAGCTGTCGATAATTGTGGAACAGTGTCGATAGCCGTGGACAAAGCTGTCGATAATTGTGGAACAGTGTCGATAACTGTGGGCAAAGGTGCCGATAATTGTGGACAAAGCTGTCGATAATTGTGGAACAGTGTCGATAACTGTGGGCAAAGCTGTCGATAACTGTGGGCAAAGGTGTCAATAATTGTGGAACAGTGTTGATAACTGTGGACCAAGCTGTCGATAATTGTGGAACAGTGTTGATAACTGTGGACCAAGCTGTCGATAACTGTGGACCAAGCTGTCGATAATTGTGGAACAGTGTCGATAACTGTGGGCAAAGGTGTCGATAATTGTGGACAAAGCTGTCGATAATTGTGGAACAGTGTCGATAACTGTGGGCAAAGCTGTCGATAACTGTGGGCAAAGGTGTCAATAATTGTGGAACAGTGTTGATAACTGTGGACCAAGCTTTCGATAATTGTGGAACAGTGTCCATAACTGTGGACAAAGCTGTCGATAATTGTGGAACAGTGTTGATAACTGTGGGCAAAGCTGTTGATAACTGTGGGCAAAGCTGTCGATAATTGTGGAACAGTGTCGATAACTGTGGGCAAAGCTGTCGATAACTGTGGGCAAAGGTGTCAATAATTGTGGAACAGTGTTGATAACTGTGGACCAAGCTTTCGATAATTGTGGAACAGTGTCCATAACTGTGGACAAAGCTGTCGATAATTGTGGAACAGTGTTGATAACTGTGGGCAAAGCTGTTGATAACTGTGGGCAAAGGTGTCAATAATTGTGGAACAGTGTTGATAACTGTGGACCAAGCTTTCGATAATTGCGGAACAGTGTCGATAATTGTGGAACACTGTCGATAACTGGACAAAGCTGTCGATAATTGTGGAACAGTGTCGATAACTGTGGACAAAGGTGTCGATAATTGCGGAACAGTGTCGATAACTGTGGACAAAGCTGTCGATAACTGTGGGCAAAGGTGTCGATAACTGTGGGCAAAGGTGTCGATAACTGTGGGCAAAGGTGTCGATAACTGTGGAACAGTGTTGATAACTGGACAAAGCTGTCGATAATTGTGGAACAGTGTCGATAACCGTGGACAAAGGCGTCAATAACTGTAGCCACCACTCTAGTAGGATTATAAACTGGTACAAGATGATGATGATAAAATGGTGTATTGATGGTACTGATGGTACTCCATACTGAGACCCTGACAGTCTGGGTCAGGAAGAAATCAGTTCTGCAAAAATCCATCCCTCATAGCAAAGGGTTTCTAGTTGCAAAAGTATGTGCACCCCTGTTGCATCATCATTATTATTATTATTTCCATAAAGCATGGCTTTGGTTTGATTGAATAATTATGAATACTGTACAAGATCCTCCTTACCAGAGACAGGGCCACTTCAAGCATGGGTGCCAGAGCTAAAGAGCCGTGAAACAGAGGTACACAGTCCACACACAGGACCCACAGCCCGGCCTGGCTCTCTTTCTTCTTCTCCTTGTGTCTCTCAGCCACCAGCAGTCCGTTGACGGCGCACTGAGGATACTTAGCCGCGTGGAGTAACATCTTACAGTACGCCTGAGTGGTCAGTTTTATCGGCATCTCCGCTTTGTAAAAACCCAAACGTTTGGCATATATAGTAAACTGGAGTGTGTGAAAACCCAGAGCTGCTCTAATGACCGAGCTGAGGCTCTTTAACCAACCAACCGCCTGAGGCGACGGCTCTCACAGAAACGCACAAGTTCGCCTATTAGCTCGCTAGCTAACTTATTTCTCCCTTATCTTTCCAAATTCATTCCTACTTCCAATCCGTATTCTATAACTCTTATGTTTTCTCTAAAGTGCTCCCTAAACGATTTCGTATCAATCAAACAATTTTGTTTCTATATGAAATAAAATAAAATCACAAAAACCTGCTTTCCGAATCATAAACTGGCTCAAACGGCTGCTGCTTGGAGGTTTTTTCCCCCCCTTCCTATAACCCACCCATATTCAACAAATTACTCGACTTTCACTTTGATTGGCTGAGAATTTGTACTCGACTTTCACTTTGATTGGCTGAGAATTTGTACTCGCAAATAATCTACCAATCAGACAGCACTTAGTATGAAAGACATTCATTCACAGCGCAGGAGGTGGGATTTAGACCAGTATACCAATACGGGTAGGGAATTTGTAATGCCTTGCCTGCAGGTGCTGCCTGGACACCGGTACCGTAAAGTATTAGATGTTTTGCGACACGACAACGACACTCAACCCACGCTTAACACCGATCAAAGGTCAGTTTTTCTCGGAATGAGTAGGAACGTAGTAGATTTGAAAACAATATGTGTTTAAACGAATAAGATAAACAGTGCAAACGTTTTAATATTAACACAGCCTCTTGAATAAAAAAGGACATTGAAATTTGCAGTATTCATGGCTTGTAATTGTAGATATAGTTATACAGTTTTATATAAAGGATACGAAAACATGGAAAAATAAATAAAGCCGATTTATATTTATATGACTAAACTTTTGTTTTTATTTTAGAATTTGTTGTTATAACATTTACTGCTTCGATCAACATACGAATCGTTTGTTTCTTTTTTTTTTTTTTGGTACTGTTTTACAATTTTACCCACAATGCTCAGCGCTGACGTATTTCCGGTCTGGATTTCCTACTTCCTCCTTTAGGCGGACGGCCAAAGGGAAGAGGTAGGTGGCTGGGAGATAAATAAGATTATGGTGGATTGTTTCGGATTAATTGTTGTTTCTGTTTATGCTTTTACTCTAAATAATTTTCTACAGCGGTTCCATGTAAATCTGTCCAGCTACGCAAAATGGCGGTTTTGTCATTTTTCGAAAAATCTCAACGTGACATTGAGCTGAGCACAAATTGCCGCATTGGCTTTGCTTGTATCCAGAATCGATGTGTACTTCCTTAATCGGTGCACTACATCTAGTGTCGAAACACTTCATATTTAGTGCACTAGCTCTATGTCTAATCGAAAGGTGTTTGGAAGTGAGCCGGTTTTGCTTCCTGAATGAAGTCAATGTTAGCCGGATTTGTGAAGCTTCTAGATCAGAATAGCTAGTTAGCTTTAGCTGAGTGTATCATGGATGTGTGTGCTAATGAGCTAAATTAAATTATTAATATCGACACCATACAAAGTCACGAATTTGTTGATTTTGTGCTCGACCCAAATATGACCTTCGGGAAGCTAATGCTAGTTTTGCTAAGTTAACACACAGTACATGACTAGCAGTACTATACTGTTTAACGTTGGAAGAATAATTCTCAGCCAGACTGGGTTATTAAATACTGTTTAAATTGAATTCTTCCCACACACTTAATTATATTACACGGTTAATGAGTCTTCCATAAATTATTGCATCTCTAAGAGCCCACAATTACATTAATTAAGCACTGCTGTAGACTATCTACAGAAAGAACTTTATTTTTTTAACCCTTACCTACTTCCTCAAAAGGTTTTGTTTTTTTCCAGGCTGCCATGTTTTTAATGACTTGCCTGGTTAAATAAAAATGTCATCCATGTGCTGTTTGACATACAATACAATATATATAGTACGTACGTACTTAAGCCCATAGCCCCTGATGGGGTATCGGCCATCAACGACCACTCTCCGTTTGTCCCAGTCTTGGGCGATGATCTTCTCCAGTTCCTTCCATCTCTCGGTCCCTGTGCCAGCTATTCTGTAGCCTTCCGTCCTGGTGGTGATGTTTGGAGGCTTCCTTAGGGTGTGTCCCGGCCATTTCCTTTGCCGGATGTCTCCCCACTGGTTCTTGTCCTGTCATTTCCCATAATGCAGCATTTGCAGCACAAAAACATGTCGTGGTCATGTTATATTTTGTAGAGTTTCTAGCTATGTCCATGCCATGAGAAAATACACCTGTTTTTATTGCGTGCGTATATATGAGGGTAAGTCAAAAAGTTCTAAGACGAATTGGGGGGGAAAAATCTTTATTTATGAAAATAACAAAGCTATTTCTGTACATATCGTCCATTTAAGTCTAAACACGTCTGCAAGCGGTGTTTCCATCGGAGAACTCCTTCTTTGGAGAAGTCTGGGGGATGTCTTTCATACCTTTTAGAAATCCTAACATTCTGTCTTGGACTCCGTTCAGACTGCACCCTGAAACAACCCATATCTGATTTTTTTTTTGCCCGTATGCGACCTGTATCCGATTTGTTACTGACAGTCTGAACGACACAGATCCGATTTTTTTCACATGCGACCCAGGCCGCTTGGATATGTGGTCCTAATTCCGATGCATATCCGTTATTTTCACATGCGACTGCAGTCTGACCGGACAGGTCGCATTCATGCGACCTACACGTCATCAACAAGAGACAAACGTCACTATTCTGCGTTGGCTAATCCCGCCTCTTTGGTGGAAAACAACAACATTTGTACAGTTTTCAGAATTTAAATAGACTTTTATAGAATTGATCAAGGCGGCACGGTGGTGTAGTGGTTAGCGCTGTCGCCTCACAGCAAGAAGGTCCTGGGTTCGAGCCCCGGGGCCGGCGAGGGCCTTTCTGTGCGGAGTTTGCATGTTCTCCACGTGTCCGCGTGGGTTTCCTCCGGGTGCTCCGGTTTCCCCCACAGTCCAAAGACATGCAGGTTAGGTTAACTGGTGACTCTAAATTGAGCGTAGGTGTGAATGTGAGTGTGAATGGTTGTCTGTGTCTATGTGTCAGCCCTGTGATGACCTGGCGACTTGTCCAGGGTGTACCCCGCCTTTCGCCCGTAGTCAGCTGGGATAGGCTCCAGCTTGCGTGCGACCCTGTAGAAGGATAAAGCGGCTAGAGATAATGAGATGAGATGAGATTACGTAGATGTGCTTATTACGTGTCAATTTGCGCATGCGGGGCACTTTTGGGTCGTTTTCCGTTCATATTGGAGATCGCATACAAGTCTCATATAATTGGTAATGTGAGCGGCCTAACAAAAAAAATCGGATTTCACAACAAATCGGATATGGGTCGTTTCAGGTTGCAGTCTGAATGTAGTGTTAGAACTTTTTGACTTGCCTTCGTATATCAGTTGCTCTGAGCATTACCAGGGTCCGGTGTAAAGGCTTTGATTAAAATGACCACGCGTTGGACCAAACCTGGTGTAAAATATCCAAAAACAACCTGACCTGTTTTTATTATTAAATATTCCTTAAATTTCAAAATGCAGGATGTGTTTGGCTTTATTTCCTGCACTTTTGTACAGTCAAGAATGAAATACCGTTCCTCCTAGCATATGAAAAGTACATGAATAACTATGAAAATAATTTGTTACAATAAGGACTTAACAAAAAAACACCACACAACCCCACGTTCACCCACACATCTAGCAGCAATTTTTTTTAAATTTTTATTCTTTTAAATGTAAGGTGTATGCTGTGGTATGTAAAGGATTTGATTGCGCTAGTGGAGAAGTACAGTGGTGGGATTGGGGGGGGGGTTACAAGAGTGTTCACGACCCTCACAGCCTGGGCGATAAAGCTGTTGAGAAACCCGGAGGTCTTAGTGCAGATGCTCTGTAGAAATTTCCAACATTTCTGCGCGTAGAATGATATGATGTATAACCACAGATTTAATTAAAAAAAAAAAAGCATTTTAGGTAACCTCAATGCTGAGGACCTGTAATATAATAATTATTAACTGTGTTGTATTTATATTTATTATTATTATTTTTTATCTCCCATATAGAATGCTGGCAACTCGAGCAATTCGTCTTGTTGGGAAACGAGCCTTGTCGACTTCAGCGTGCCTGCGTGGTCATGGTGAGTTTCTCTCACGCATCATGTTACTGATATCCTGATACTTCAATACTGTTCCATTTTTAATCTGTTGTAATAAATGGATCAAAACCCAGAAATCAGTGATTCTGCAAAACGTTGAATGGGAACTCCAGCGAGGCCGATGCAGGTCCGAGGAATTCACTAGAGACGATCGTTTGGAATTGTTGCATAACTAATTTGCCTTAAAAGGGAAGAATGTATTAGAGGAACTCATGAGGTGCACCTTTTACACAAGGATCAGTTTGACACCATTTTGTGCTCCTCGGACATCTCTCATCTCTGGTGCACAATTTAACACGTCATATATCTCACTAACAAAGCTAGAGTTACAGCTAGCACTTTTATGGCTCGCTAGAGTACAAAGTATATTATAGTTACAGTATGGACATCACATGACACTTTTGTTCATATCCGTACCAAGAAATGCTCTTTATAAAGCTTTCTTGACTTAAATGTGTCACTAAGAAATGTTTGCATCATCCTTGGGTGTTTTAAATCCTGACGTGGTAATTTTGAGACTTTTGGTTCTTCATGAGCACTTTTTTTTTTTTTTAAACAATTAGTAAAAAGAAAAATTCAAACACCTTTTAGAAAAGCCAAGGAAATGTTGCCTCCTGTTTCATTCCTGGTTCCGACTTAACATGTTAAAGCAGTAAAATATTGGTGTTGATGGTAAATTTTTCATGATTTGTTTTAAATAACTACAGTTGGAATGTTTGTCTAACAGGCTTGTTCTTGCTTTGCTTTATTTTTCTTTTAGGAGTCGCTAAGGTGGAGGACCCCACCCTCCCAGCATATTTTGACCGTCGTGACAACCCCTTGCCCGAGATTCGATATGTCCAGAACCTGAATGCGGCACAGAAGTCCCTCAAAGAGAAGGAGAAGGGCTCCTGGGCTGTGTTGTCCAACGAAGAGAAAGTTGCACGTACGTACATGCTAAGAACAACAGAAGAACAGCTCGTTACGTCTGGATCAGGTTTCCAGACGTAATGGTCAGTAATGGTTCAGTAATGGTCCCAGAGGATGTCGTGTTAATGATGGATGCACATGGAGTACACTACACATGGTTGTCGCCCCAACAATTATAAACTTTTTTTTTTTTTTTTTATTAAATGCCTTTCATGACTCTTTTACAACCCTGATTCCAAAAAAGTTGGGGCAAAGTACAAATTGTAAATAAAAATGGAATGCAATAATTTACAAATCTCAAAAACTGATTTGTATTCACCATAGAACATAGACAACATATCAAATGTCGAAAGTGAGACATTTTGAAATTTCATGCCAAATATTGGCTCATTTGAAATTTCATGACGGCAACACATCTCAAAAAAGTTGGGACAGGGGCAATAAGAGGCTGGAAAAGTTAAAGGTACAAAAAAGGAACAGCTGGAGGACCAAATTGCAACTCATTAGGTCAATTGGCAATAGGTCATTAACATGACTGGGTATAAAAAGAGCATCTTGGAGTGGCAGCGGCTCTCAGAAGTAAAGATGGGAAGAGGATCACCAATCCCCCTAATTCTGCGCCGACAAATAGTGGAGCAATATCAGAAAGGAGTTCGACAGTGTAAAATTGCAAAGAGTTTGAACATATCATCATCTACAGTGCATAATATCATCAAAAGATTCAGAGAATCTGGAAGAATCTCTGTGCGTAAGGGTCAAGGCCGGAAAACCATACTGGGTGCCCGTGATCTTCGGGCCCTTAGACGGCACTGCATCACATACAGGCATGCTTCTGTATTGGAAATCACAAAATGGGCTCAGGAATATTTCCAGAGAACATTATCTGTGAACACAATTCACCGTGCCATCCGCCGTTGCCAGCGAAAACTCTATAGTTCAAAGAAGAAGCCGTATCTAAACATGATCCAGAAGCGCAGACGTCTTCTCTGGGCCAAGGCTCATTTAAAATGGACTGTGGCAAAGTGGAAAACTGTTCTGTGGCCAGACGAATCAAAATTTGAAGTTCTTTATGGAAATCAGGGACGCCGTGTCATTCGGACTAAAGAGGAGAAGGACGACCCAAGTTGTTATCGGCGCTCAGTTCAGAAGCCTGCATCTCTGATGGTATGGGGTTGCATTAGTGCGTGTGGCATGGGCAGCTTACACATCTGGAAAGACACCATCAATGCTGAAAGGTATATCCAGGTTCTAGAGCAACATATGCTCCCATCCAGACGACGTCTCTTTCAGGAAAGACCTTGCATTTTCCAACATGACAATGCCAAACCACATGCTGCATCAATTACAGCATCATGGCTGCGTAGAAGAAGGGTCCGGGTACTGAACTGGCCAGCCTGCAGTCCAGATCTTTCACCCATAGAAAACATTTGGCGCATCATAAAACGGAAGATACAACAAAAAAGACCTAAGACAGTTGAGCAGCTAGAATCCTACATTAGACAAGAATGGGTTAACATTCCTATCCCTAAACTTGAGCAACTTGTCTCCTCAGTCCCCAGACGTTTACAGACTGTTGTAAAGAGAAAAGGGGATGTCTCACAGTGGGAAACATGGCCTTGTCCCAACTTTTTTGAGATGTGGTGTTGTCATGAAATTTAAAATCACCTAATTTTTCTCTTTAAATGATACATTTTCTCAGTTTAAACATTTGATATGTCATCTATGTTCTATTCTGAATAAAATATGGAATTTTGAAACTTCCACATCATTGCATTCCGTTTTTATTTACAATTTGTACTTTGGGGTGGCACGGTGGTGTAGTGGTTAGCGCTGTCGCCTCACAGCAAGAAGGTCCTGGGTTCGAGCCCCGGGGCCGGCGAGGGCCTTTCTGTGTGGAGTTTGCATGTTCTCCCCGTGTCCGCGTGGGTTTCCTCCGGGTGCTCCGGTTTCCCCCACAGTCCAAAGACATGCAGGTTAGGTTAACTGGTGACTCTAAATTGACCGTAGGTGTGAATGTGAGTGTGAATGGTTGTCTGTGTCTATGTGTCAGCCCTGTGATGACCTGGCGACTTGTCCAGGGTGTACCCCGCCTTTCGCCCATAGTCAGCTGGGATAGGCTCCAGCTTGCCTGCGACCCTGTAGAAGGATAAAGCGGCTAGAGATAATGAGATGAGATGAGAATGAGATTTGTACTTTGTCCCAACTTTTTTGGAATCGGGGTTGTATTATAAAGCACTTGGAGGATTTGTGGCCAGACAAGTTACGCTTAATGATTTAATGGTGCGAAGATCTCACTAGCTTACTTAAATCTTACTCCTCCAGCACTTTTAAACATCGTCTGTTGGGATTTTTGATACTACGAAGGTGCTTCTAAAAAGTTCTTGGCCTCACCTGCAAAAAAAAAAAAAAAGGGGTGTAACCCCCATTTTGGGGCATATAAAACCTTATCACTGTCCAGGAAAAACTCAAATGAAAAGAGGAAAGAAAGCTTCGAGGTGGCGTGCTGCTGCTCCAGGACAATGCGCCTGTCCACACAGCACAGACGAATCAAAATGTGGCTTTGAACTGTTGCCCTGTGCACCTTACTCACCTGACCTGGCACCGTCTGACTTCTATCTGTTTCCCAAACTGAAATCCCACTCGTGTGGTCACCGTTTTCATGATGAAGTCATCCATGGTGTTGAGGAGGATCTGGAGGATCAACCCTTTGCAAAGGGGTAGCGAAGCTTGAGCATCAGTGGACAGAGTGCATTGAAGTTAAAGGAGACTATGATGGAAAAATAATGCAAGAACAATCTTTCTCCTGTGAAGTTTTTGAAGTACCTTTGTACGTTAATAATGGGTTTCTTCAAGAGGAGGAGATTATAAAGAGCGAAGTCTTTCCATTTGATGTGATGCCTTTATTTTTTGCGTATTCCCAGACTTTATTTTGCATCTTTACTGATTGCTGTTTCTTTGCTCGTTGCAGTATACCGTATCAGCTTCAAGGACAGCTTTGCGGAGATGAATAAGGGTACAGGGGAGTGGAAGACCGTGTTCGCTGGAGTCTTGTTCTTCACTGGCTTCACTGGCCTGGTCGTGCTGTGGCAGAGGAAATATGGTACGCGTTCTCGTTAGCATTTATCTGATCCTCAGTACACTTCTGTATCGGCAATAATCTCGAGTGTAAATGTTACTGAAATAACCGTTTCGGTTTTGCAGTTTACGGAGATGTTCCTCATACCTTCGATCCCGAGTACAAGCAGAAGGAGCTCCAGAGGATGCTCGACATGAGGATCAACCCCGTCGAGGGCTTTTCTGCCCACTGGGACTATGAGAACAAAGCTTGGAAGAAATAAATTGTCTTTAATGTTTGTCAGTGGACCACTTTACACAATTTCTTGTTGAATATCCAATGTGCAGTTTGGTGAAAAGTTGATGTATGACTTTGTCTTTACCTCAGTGAATGCATCCTGGAAGACCACTTCCTCTTAAGGTTATTGTATACTATAAAGAGAATAAAGTTCTTAACCATCTTTGTGTTGTAGATTCTTATCCTGTTCAGAACATATTTGGTTAAAAGATTTAGTCACCAGGAGGATGAGGATGCTGGTAAATCAAAAGCCTCCTCCTTAATGGCTCAGCTCTGTCTTCACTACTGTGACTGTTACATAATCTGTGATCAATCCCATCCTCACTTCCACTCATCACTCATTTAATAAGCTCCACTGGCATTCTGTCCTTCTCTATTAGAGAACCATAGCCAGAGATTTGAAGGTTCTTGAAGTCTGTAGAGCTGCTGATTCTCCATGCTGAGAAGAACCTTGAAATGTGGTTCGGTTGCCAAGGAGCACCGGAGACTTCAATTTTCCTTTTACCCCACTCCTGAAATTGTGACTAATCCTTAAACGATCCTGTGTGCTCTTGCATGCATACACGCACACGGGCAACTATTCTCAACTTTTCTACAATATATATACACATGCACAAAAAAAAAAATTAGCATGGGTGATATCTACAAAGGGCGGCATGGTGGTGTAGTGGTTGGCACTGTGAATGTGAGCGTGAATGGTTGTCTATGTGTCAGCCCTGCAATAACCTGGCGGCTTGTCCAGGGTGTACCCCGCCTCTCGCCCATAGTCAGCTGGGATAGGCTCCAGCTTGCCTGCGACCCTGTAGAACAGAATAAGCAGCTACAGATAATGGATGGATGGATATCTACAAAATAATTTTTTAAAGGTTAATGTTTTTTTCCAATCTATTTCAACATTCAACAACATTTTAAATATTAAGTACAAAAGCTTAATATCAAATTGGTTGCTTTCAGTTTGTATTACATAAAGGAAAAAGATTAGTGTATTGCTTCAGTTATATATCACAGTATTAATATCTTTTACCACCCACCTTTCTCCTGCAGACACTATTGATCAAATCCCACCCCCTCCTACCCTCACACCTGACCAATCCCATCCTCTCCTGAAGAACTTTTCACTGATCCTGCTGTCTCCCAAAAGAATTTTGACCAATCCTGACCTCTCCCAAAAAGATTTGACCAATTTCACCTAATCCTGCCCTCCCCCAAAGGAATTTTGTCCAATCCCATCTCTTGCTGAATAAATTTTGTCCAATCCTATCCCTTGCTGAAGGAATTTTGACCAATCTCGCCCTCTTCCCCCCCCCAAAGGAATTTTGACCAATTCCACCTATAAAAAACAAATTTGACCAATTTCACCTAATCCTGCCCTCTCTCAAAGGAATTTTATCCAATCCCATCCCCTGCTGAAGAAATTTTGTTGAATCTTGCCCTCTTCACCCCCTCACAAATGAATTTATCAATTCCAATCTCTCTCAAAAGAATTTTGACCAATTTCACCTAATCCTGCCTTTCCTGAAGGAATTTTGTCCAATCCTGTACCCTGCGGAAGGAATTTTGACCAATCTCGCCCTCTTCACCCCCTCACAAATGAATTTTGACCAATTCCACCTTCTCTCAAAAACAAATTTGACCAATTTCACCTAATTCTGCCCTCTCTCAAAGGAATTTTATCCAATCCCATCCCCTGCTGAAGAAATTGTTAAATCTTGCCCTCTTCACCCCCTCACAAATTAATTTTGATCAATTCCACCCTCTCCCAAAAGAATCTTGACCAATTTCACCTAATCCTGCCTTTCCTGAAGGAATTTTGTCCAATCCCATCCCTTGCTGAAGGAATTTTGACCAATCTCACCCTCTTCACCCTCTCACAAATTAATTTTGACCAATTCCACCCTCTCCTGAAAATTTTTTTACCAATTTCACTTAATTCCACCCTCTCCCAAAATAATTTTGACCAATTTCACCTAATCTTGCCTTTCCTGAAGGAATTTTGACCAATCTTGTCTTCTTCACCCCCTCACAAATGAATTTTGACCAATTCCACCCTCTCCTAAAAAAAAGACTAATTTCACTTAATTCCACCCTCTCCCAAAAGAATGTTGACCATCCTGCATTTCCTGAAGGAATTTTGTCCAATCTCATCCCCTGCCGAAGGAATTTTGACCAATCTCGCCCTCTTCACCCTCTCACAAATGAATTGACCAATTCCACCTTCTCTCATTCTTGAAGGAATTTTATCTAATCCCATCCCCCGCCGAAGTAATTTTGTTAAATCTTGCCCTCTTCGCCCCCTCACAAATGAATTTTGACCAATTCCACCCTCTCCTGAAAAAAAAAATTGACTAATTCCACTTAATTCCACCCTCTCCCAAAAGAATTTTGACCATCCTGCCTTTCCTGAAGGAATTTTGACCAATCTCACCCTCTTCACCGTCTCACAAATGAATTTTAACCAATCTCACCCTCTTTACCCCATCACAAATTAATTTTGACCAATTCCACCCTCTCCCTCAGGACTTCTGACCAATCCTGTCCTGAAGGAATTTTAAGCAATTTCTTCCTCTCCTAAAGGAATTCTGTCCAATCTAGTCCATGGTGAATTCTGTAACTTTGCTCCCAGTGTTGCCAGGTATTACTGAGGTATTATTCTTTAATAACTAAAAATATGTTGTCATTCAGGGCGGCACGGTGGTGTAGTGGTTAGCACTGTCACCTCACAGGAAGAACGTCCTGGGTTTGAGCCCAGTGGCCGGTGAAGGCGATTAAAGTTTTCCGTCGTGTGACGGATTTCCGTCAACTGAACTCTCCCAAGGCCAAATGTGAGGTTGTTGCTGATCCGAGAATTAAAATGACGGGTGGTTGGGTAGAGATTGGGTTATAACACTGATGTGTTGCAACACCATCAACTATCAGCAGGGTTTATTTAACTTTTTTGTTTTTGAGCCATGCTTTGTGTCGTTCATTTCCTATGTTTGATCATGTTTAAACGTTCACTGTCTACAGTGCGGCATTAAAAAAACATGCGCTGTCAAAATTGGCAAAATACATTCCCATGCGCTTGGCGTGCTTGTGTCTGACCATTTCTGTTTTGTATTAAATTAAATCTTGCCAAAATGACTTAGTTCAAACTTGGACATATAGAAATAGAGCATGTTTAAAAAAAACGAAAAAATAAACCCCGGAAAGCCCGCTCCTCTGCTTCAGCCAGACTTGTAGACCCGACGGTGCAATGCTTGCAGACTGTCAGAAGTAATTAGACCTAAATTTATAGCTAACAAATCAGCAGACGCCCCAACAATTATTATTTTCGTTAGGCCAATGTGTAAGGTATGTTAGAACCGTGCCTTATAGCCTACGTTATATCACAATTTAAAGGACGTTTGAGGAGTTGGAGGCTGCGAGCGCAATGGTGTTCCGACATGCGCTAAACTTTATTCCCTGAAAATCATACACCAACGTTCAATGCCCCAAACAGTCAAAATGTCTAGAAGACTACGGTTAAATAATAATCATAGCCTAGTAAGTTAAATTACGTCAAAACATCTGTTTCTGGCCTATGAAATGATGGAGGAAAATGAAAACGAACGCAAAGTAGATAGCAGCCAACTTCACGCGATCTTTTAGGTAACTTAACACTCGTGTTGGCCACAATATTTCTCTTAATAAAATCTTGAATTGTTTTTGAAGTCGTATTCAACACAAAGTAAGGTCAAACCCCAATTTTAATTTAAGCGAAGATCCAAACTTTTTTCTATATTGACGTCGAGCACAGAGGAGCGTGTCATTCTGCTTTCGGTTTCGGCAGCATGGATGCGCTTTACATGAAAGAAGGCACTGATGTGTCTGCCATCGATAAAGGTGTAAAAAACAAGTGGAGGTGGGCTTGGCTGTATGAAATAGGTGAAAACGGAAAGCCATTTAGTTCATGGTGCAAAAAACTAAACATTCCAGGCGCTTGCATTTGTGTGGTTTGCCACAAAAAATAACATACGAAAGCAATGGAAAGAAAGTGCAATAAATTAAATATATTAATCCATTAATTAATTGATAATAAAGTTATCAGTTCTAAGTTAACCATTCTCAGAATTTCATCGAAATCCACCCATAACCCCCCCCCCCCCCCCCCCCCCCCCGTAAATTTTCAGTCAAATAATGTTTTTTTTGCTTTAATCCATGGGTGAAGGCCTTTCTGTGTAGAGTTTGCATGTTCTTCCCGTGTCCGTGTGGGTTTCCTCCGGGTGCTCCGGTTTTCCCCCACAGTCCAAAGGCATGCAGGCTAGGATAATTGGTGGCTCTAAATTGACCGTAGGTCTGAATGTGAGCGTGAATGTCTATGTGTCAGCCCGGCGATGACCTGGTGACTTGTCCAGGGTGTAGCCTGCTCCAGCTTGCCCGCGACCCTATAGAACAAGATAAGCGGCTACAGATGATGGATAGATGGATGGATGGATGGAAGGATGTTGTCATTCATAAATTGCTGTCATTGTTTCTTTGGGATATGGTGTTATTGTTAGATAAATCTCTGAGTTAGGCTGGATCACAATTATTTTCCCATAACAGCATGTCCTGGAGCAGCTTATTTCTGACTTCATGTAGATTTCCTGCTTGAAAACATGCATGTATAGAGTAGAGTGGGGGAAAAAGCCCCCGTGGGGTAATACGCCCCCGGCCTGTTTTACCCAAAATAACCACCAGATGGCGCAAAGTTACATTTCTATTGTTGCTATGGACTGGCTTGACAACGGGGATATACAAATATCCACTGTGGATCGCATATCAGCAACACAGCGGAGAGAAATCAAATTTCATGGAAAGTGATATAATTTTCAGATATCAGTAAAACTGTATTTAGATAGCTGCTATTTCGTCAGATATCACAGCTGTGTATGTGGTATGAGTAGACAAGTCAGTACGTTAAAAAAATACATTAGGTATAAAAAGTTGAATCACATTTTGAAAGTAAGACCCTTTTTTGTAAAAGTGTAGTCTGTGGGGTAAAACGCCCCCTTAATGGCGGGGTAAATGGCCCCCAGGGGGCATCGTTTCCTTTTATCATAATTACTGTATTTCATACATTTCTGAATAGCAGATACATAGTTTTTAATAACATCTCGCTTACCTGGTTGAGTAAAGCAAGTAATTAACCCCGCCGACAGTAGTCGGAGGGGTTATTATTAACCCCGCCGACAGTAGTCGGAGGGGTTATTATTTTCACCTGCGTCAGTCTGTGTGTGTGTGTATCTGTCTGTCTGTCTGTCTGTGTGTCTGCAAGATATCTCAAGAACCAATGGATCGATTTGGACCAAATTTTGTACGTGTTGCCAATCACCCAGGAAGGAAACCATTAAATTTTGGAGGTCAAAGGTCAAAGGTCAAGGTCATGGCAGAACTTCGAAATTTTCGCCCAATGTATTTTAATAGGGAAAAGGCGGGGTTTGCACTCGTTAGAGTGTCCCTGTCTAGTTTGAACTTAATATTAAAAATAATTGAAATAAAAAAAAAATTGAAATTAAAATGCGAAATATAATAAAATAATGCATCTATTCATTAATTCAGGGATATTTTCTGGTTTCTTTCACATTATAGGCTTAAGTAAACACTTTTGCTATCCAAACAGCTTTTTTTGAGTGAGGGGGCCTATGGACCCTTTTCACGTGACGTCACGACAAACGCGGCCGCCATTTTGGACATGTACTACCAGTAGTTTACCACAGCATTTACCAGCGCTGAGGAACGGCAGCAAAGAAAGTGTTTATTTTCAGCAAGACTTCCATCATGCCACTATGTTGTTGTGCACCTGGATGTAGTAACCATCAACCAACAAGGCAAGGGTTATCATTTTATCGGATCCTGGTAGATGCTGACCGACGGAGAAGATGGATAGCGGCATACCAACGCTTGTGTAGTGACCACTTTGTTGGAGGTAAGACAAATAAAATTAGCCAGAAAAGGCATTACATTGCTGTTAACATTCCATTCTAGTTTACTGTAATTATGATCTGGCAGCTATTTACACCGGATCCAGTGTAAATAGCCGCCGGAGCCGGCGCGTGCGCGCTCGCGGCCCGGCCGGACGTTGGCTCAGGCAGCTATTTACACTGGATCCGGTGTAAATAGCTGCCAGATCATAATTACAGTAAACTAGTAAATACAGTTTTCTGCATCTCGCTCCTTTTTCTTTATGTTTGTCCGCCTTCCTCGCATTCAAACCGATTTGAGCCGAAGTCCCACTACATGTCCAAAATGGCGGTCGCGTTTACGAAGGTCACGTGACTGAAAAGGGTCCATTGCCCCACCTCAGGGGGGCCTTTTACCCCACTGGGGGTGGGGTGGGGGGTGGTTAAAGGCCCCCTTGGCACAATGTTTGTTTTTGTTAAAAAAAAAAAATTAAGTATTAACTTTAGGCAAACTTTAGGTGGCATTATTGTTCATGTCACTGTTGTCAAAACTATGATTAAAACTAAACACATGGTTCATTTCAGCTTGGAGAAAACTGAATTTTCCTTAGGGGGGCTTTTTCCCCCATTCTACTCTACTCTACTCTACTCTACTCCAGAGCTGAGTGAAGCTTGAAGGAGCTTCTGAATGAGTGATATGAGAATCAGTATGGGTTCTATATGAAGTGTAAAGCAGGAAAGAAAGAAAAAAGTCAGAACATGGCAGCTTTTACATGATAAATGATAAGTGATAGATGCATGATAATAAGTTTGTAATGAGTGGAAAGAGTTAAGCAGAGTCCTGCTGTGATGTCACAGATTATTTTTAGTAAAAATACGGAAGCATTTTTTTTTTTAAAAGCAGCTCTACAAAATTAGACTTGCAGAACACTTTGACTTTAGGATTTTTCAGGCCTGTGGTTCACCAGGAACAACATTTTAACTGAGCAGTAGAGCCTTTTCCCTTCTACAGTTGTTCCATGTAGCCAAAATCCTGAAGTGAAAACGAGTGCTTTAGTCAGTAAGGGTGCTGTTGCTAAGCTATGCTAGCTTTCATGATCAGCAAATAATTCTTCATGTAAACAAAATCCTCCTCCAAAACCATGGGGAACGGAATGAGCAAGGTAACTTCAACTCAAAGTCTTTCTGAGGCCAGCTGTCGAGCTAATTTACTGGAGTTATTTCATAATACAATGTCTGTTAGCTCTGTGGTATCGGAGTAGTAACTAGGCTAAGGCTGTACTACAAATGAGTAGCCGCTCCCTGTATAAGTGCACTATGACATAATGGTGCCTACAGCCTCCTGAGTGCACTATGTAGCGAAAAGCGAGGTATTTAGGGTGCGGCTCGTGTTACTGCAAGCTCATGTTATGATAGTTTGGTGCAAGTGAAAATGGCAGAGATTAAATGTACATGTTAAATGTATAGAATATTATGTTTAAAATAATTTGCTTGAAGACTTTTTTAAAATCTAAAATGACTTATTGTTTACCCTTTTGAGTTACTGTAACTATTATTATTATTATTATTATTATTATTATTATATCACAGGCTGTTAATTTTGCTGCTTTATAAAAATATGTTTAAGTATATACATAAAAATATATACTACATCTAACTAATCTGAACTTTTTGCACAGGTTATTGACGGTCTCTATTTGGGAAATATAAGAGGTAAGCAAAAGAGGCAAATATCTCAAAAAATTAGAATACCATGAAAAAGTTACTTTTTTTCCATAATTTAATTCAAAAAGGTAAACTTTCATATATTCTATATTCATTACATGTAAAGTGAAATATTTAAAGCCTTTTTTGTTTTAATTTTGATGATTATGGCTTATAGCTCATGAAAATCAGAAATCCAGTATCTCAAATTATTAGAATATTCCCTAAGATCAATCAAAAAAAGGATTTACAATACAGAAATGTCCAACTTCTGAAAAGTATATTCATTTATACACTCAATACTTGGTTGGGGCTCCTTTACCATGAATTACTGTATCAATGCGGTGTGGCATGGTGATCAGTCTGTGGCACCGCTGAGGTGTTATTGAAGCCCAGTTGCTTTGATAGTGGCCTTCAGCATATCTGTATTTTTGGGTCGGGTGTTTCTCATCTTCCTCTTGACAATACCCCATAGATTCTCTATGGGGTTCAGGTCAGGCAAGTTGGCTGGCCAATCAAACACAGTAATATCATGGTCAGCAAACCATTTGGTAGTAGTTTTGGCACTGTGGGTAGGTGCTAAGTCCTGCTGGAAAAGGAAATCAGCATCTCCAAAAAGCTCATCAGCAGATGGAAGCATGAAGTGCTCTAAAATCTCCTGGTAGATGGCTGTGTTGACTTTGGACTTGATAAAATACAGTGGACCAACACCAGCAGATGACATGGCACCCCAAATCATCACAGACTGTGGAAACTTCACACTGGGCTTCAAACACTTTGGATTCTGTGCCTCTCCACTCTTCCTCCAGACTCTAGAACCGTGATTTCCAAATTAAATGCAAAATGTACTTTCATCTGAAAAGAGGACTTTGGACCACTGAGCAACAGTCCATTTCTTTTTCTCCTTAACCCAGATAAGACACTTCTGACATTGTGTCTGGCTCAGGAGTAGCTTGATATTAGGAATGCGAAAGTTGTATCCCCTTTCTTGAAGATCTCTGTTCGTGATGGGTCTTGATACACTGACACCAGCCTCAGTCCACTCCTTGTGAAGCGCTCCCAAGTTCTTGAATCAACTTTTCTCGACAATCCTCTCAAGACTACGGCCAGCCCTGTTGCTTGTGCACCTTTTCCAGCCACCCTTTTCAGCAATGACCTTTTGTGGCTTACCCTCTTTGTGGAGGGCATCAGTGATCATCTTCTGGACAACAGTCAAGTCAGCAGTCTTCCCCATGATTGTGGTTGTGTGTACTGAACTAGACCGAGAGATACACTGTGTTCATACTGTTTTACTCAAACTTGAAATGAAATATTCTAATATTTTGAGATGGGTTTTTGTACTGTATGCCATACTGATTAAAATTAAAATAGAAAAATGCTTGAAACATTTTAGTTTATGCGTAATGAGTCTATAATATATAACATTTTCACTTTCTTAAATAACTGATGGAAAATATTGAACTTTTTCACAATATTCAAATTTTTTGAGATGCACTTGTATATACAGTGCCCTCCACAATTATTGGCACCCCTCGTTAAGATGTGTTCTTCGGCTTCTAATAAATTATTTTTTTATATATAATAATATAGGACAACAATGCAGAAAAAGAGAAAAATCCAACCTTTAATTCAAGTGCATTTATTCAGTGGGGAAAAAATATCCCACATTCAGAAATAATTCTTTTACATGAAATTATGTGTGCCACAATTATTGGCACCCCTGATGTTAATACTTTGTACAACCCCCTTTTGTCAACAAGACAGCAAATAATATTCTCCTATAACATTTCACAAGATGGGAGAATGCAGAGAGAGGGATCTTCAACCATTCCTCTTTGCACGATCTCTCTAAATCATCCAGAGCAGCATTTCTCAACCTTTTTTCAGTCACGGCCCCCTTCAGAAGTATGCAAATTCTCAAGGCACCCCCATATAAAATATACGCAGTCACGCTGACCATACGCTGACCCCAACAGTGACGTTGTGACATGGGAAAGGGGGCCGTGAGACAAGTTTTGATGATGCATGAGGCGGCGATGATCTGCATTAGTATAACTGTCGTTTTTTGGAATTTTCATTCATTTTATTTATTTCAATGTTAGAATATATAATTTTTTGATGGCACCCCTAACGAGGCCAGACGGCACCCCAGGGTGCCGTGGCACCCTGGTTGAGAAAGGCTGATCCAAAGTCCTGGGTCCTCTCCTATGCACTGTCCTCTTCAGCTCACCCCACAGGTTTTCAATTGGGTTGAGGTCTGGGGACTGAGATGGCCATGGGAGGAGCTTGATTTTGTGTCTGGTGAACCATTTTTGTGTAGATTTGGCCACATGTTTAGGGTCATTATCTTGCTGAAAGTCCCAGTGACGACCCATCTTCAGCTTTTGGGCAGAGGCCACCAGATTTTGATTTAAAATGTCCTGGTATTTCAAAGAGTTCATGATGCCATGCACCCTAACAAGGTTCCCGAGGCCTTTGGAAGAGAAACAGGCCCACAGCATCACCGATCCTCCCCCATACTTCACAGTGGGCATGAGGTGCTTTCTGCATACTCATCTTTTGTGATGTATTAGAGTGTTTGTTGCCAAAAAGCTCTATCTTGGTCTCATCTGACCAAAGCACACGGCCCCAGTTGAAGTCCCAGTACCCCTTAGCGAACTCCAGACATTTACATTTATGCTTGTAAGTGAGAAAAGGCTTTTTCCGTGCATGCCTCCCAAACAGCTTGTTGGCATGTAGATAGCGCCTGATGGTTGTTATGGAGACTTTGTGACCCCAAGAAGCTACTCTTTGATGCAATTCTCTAACAGTGAGCTTTGGAGAACTTTTTACTTCTCTTACCATCCTCCTCACTGTGCGTGGTGGGAAGATAAACTTGCATCCTCGTCCAGGCTTGTTTGCCACTGTTCCAGTTGTTTTAAACTTCTTGATGACTCCTCTGACTGTAGATATGGGCAGGTGTAGGCGAGTGGCTATTTTCTTGTAGCCATTGCCTGACTTATGAAGGTCGACACACATCTGCCTTACTTGAATGGTGTGTTCTCTTGTCTTTCCCATGTTAAAGAGTGGATAAGAGAAATAGGCCTCTGTGTCACATCATATTTATACCCCAGGGAAACAGGATGTGATGAATTGCTAATTAAAGGTTCCTAGATACTCTGATCAACTTTATAAACTACAGTAGAAATGACAGAAATGCTTCAATTACATTTATTTTCTAGGAATTGTTATGGGTGCCAATAATTGTGGAACAGGTGATTTTATGAAAAATAATTATTTCTTAGTCAGGGATTTTTTTTTTAATTCACTTGAGTTAAGGGTTAAAATTTTCTACAATTTTCAGTGTGAGATTATGCTTCTGGAATAAATTTGCATTTATTTTAAGGCCTTTAACACATCTTAACCAGGGGTGCCAATAATTGTGGAGGGCGCTGTATATCTCATCTCATCTCATTATCTCTAGCCGCTTTATCCTGTTCTACAGGGTCGCAGGCAAGCTGGAGCCTATCCCAGCTGACTACGGGCGAAAGGCGGGGTACACCCTGGACAAGTCGCCAGGTCATCACAGGGCTGACACATAGACACAGACAACCATTCACACTCACATTCACACCTACGGCCAATTTAGAGTCACCAGTTAACCTAACCTGCATGTCTTTGGACTGTGGGGGAAACCGGAGCACCCGGAGGAAACCCACGCGGACACGGGGAGAACATGCAAACTCCACACAGAAAGGCCCTCGCCAGCCACGGGGCTCGAACCCGGACCTTCTTGCTGTGAGGCGACAGCACTAACCACTACACCACCGTGCCGCCCGGCGCTGTATATATATATATATATATATATATATATAAATACAGTACTGTGCAAAAGTCTTAGGCACATGTAAAGAAATGCTGTTGAACAAAAATGGCTTTAAAAAAAGAATGAAATTAAGTGTTTCAACATAAAAAAATAAATACTATAAAACAGCAGTAAGCCGTAATAAATTAATAAATGAAACAAAGTCAATATTTGGTGTGAGACGACCCTTTGCTTAAAAAAAAAAATAAAAAATAGTAAGTCTGAGGTCCAGTGAGTGCAGTTTTCAGCAGAAATGAGCTGTAGGTTTTACGGAGCATCTTGCAGAACCAGCCACGGTTCTTCTAGGCACTTTGACGGTCACACTCGCTTCTTCATTTTGCGCAAAACCCAGTCGCCTTCATGATGTTTTCTTTTTTTAAATCTGAAAAGTGCTTTCTTATGGAATATACTGCTCAGACATATTACAAACGTTTTTTTTTTCTGTAACATTTAATTTTGTTCTGGAACACCCCCCCCCCCCCCCCCCCCCCCCCCCCCCCCCCCAGAAAGTTTGGAACTCTAAAATGTTTTTGTACTGACTTGATAATGTAGAAGTCATAGCATAGAAATCTGTGACAAAGTTTGTATGTAAAACAAAACAAAACAAAAAACAGTAGGGTGCCTAAGACTTTTGCACAGTTCTGTATATTTCTGTATTCTTACAAAAATACAAATTTTACACTGCTGTGGAATTCTTATTATTATTAATAATAATATTGTTCTTTGCATTCACATATCTGTTTTTTTCGTTTTAATTATATCTAAATCACAACCACACGATTTATACGTTGTGTTTTTTCACACCAAATCTTGAATCATTATTTTTTGAAAATATATATATGTATTGGGCGGCACGGTGGTGTAGTGGTTAGCGCTGTCGCCTCACAGCAAGAAGGTCCGGGTTCGAGCCTCCTGGCCAGTGAGGGCCTTTCTGTGCGGAGTTTGCATGTTCTCCCTGTGTCCGCGTGGGTTTCCTCCGGGTGCTCCGGTTTCCCCCACAGTCCAAAGACATGCAGGTTAGGTTAACTGGTGACTCTAAATTGACCGTAGGTGTGAATGTGAGTGTGAATGGTTGTCTGTGTCTATGTGTCAGCCCTGTGATGACCTGGCGACTTGTCCAGGGTGTACCCCGCCTTTCGCCCGTAGTCAGCTGGGATAGGCTCCAGCTTGCCTGCGACCCTGTAGAAGGATAAAGCGGCTACAGATAATGAGATGAGATCATTCTTGAAAAATTAAAAAAAAGATATCCGTTCTCACCATGAAATACTTTTATTCCATATTTTGTTGCTTTTTTGGTATTTTTATGGTTTTGTTTTTGAGTAAAGTTTTTATTTCGTGCTTGGTTGGTTCAGCAACACGCTCCACCATTTTATTCTTCTCTGCTCACAGTATATGAGCTGATATCCTAGTAGTAGAGTAGCCAATGGGCGGCACAGTGGTGTAGTGGTTAGTGCTGTCGCCTCACAGCAAGAAGGTCCGGGTTCGAGCCCCGTGGCCGGCGAGGGCCTTTCTGTGCGGAGTTTGCATGTTCTCCCCGTGTCCGCGTGGGTTTCCTCCGGGTGCTCCGGTTTCCCCCACAGTCCAAAGACATGCAGGTTAGGTTAACTGGTGACTCTAAATTGAGCGTAGGTGTGAATGTGAGTGTGAATGGTTGTCTGTGTCTATGTGTCAGCCCTGTGATGACCTGGCGACTTGTCCAGGGTGTACCCCGCCTTTCGCCTGTAGTCAGCTGGGATAGGCTCCAGCTTGCCTGCGACCCTGTAGAACAGGATAAAGTGGCTACAGATAATGAGATGAGATGAGATATACATATTTCCAACCATATTAGCTATATAATTTTCCAGCTAGTATAAAAGTTACGACCGTTGTATTATCTTTTAAAATATCTCGATGCTGCACATAAAATGTACAGTATCATCCTTGATTTCGGTCTTTACACGGACAAGCACGTAGTAGAAATCATGTCGGCTCACGCCATCTGACATTTTGCTATTTATAGTTGTTCCTTCAGTTGCCCTTCAGATCCTCTGCAGTGCTACACTTAAAAATAGACCACAGAAAACTGATACGCGGAGCCCAGACTGTGACCTGGTACACATGCTATAATTCTAAATTATGATGATCTTAAACGGTTAACAAGATCAGACTGGAAGGAATCATTTGAAATGTGACTCGAGAGGTATAAAACTTGCTTCTTTAAGAAAGCTATTTATGAAAATAAGCAAAATATGTTCGATAACATCTAAATTTCTCTTCTCGTGCTTACAGGACAGTACTTATGCAAAGACTCAAACCTCTTCTCATGTCATCTAGCACTAGAGTACTTGGTATTGTAGTAAAACACTTGGGGGTGTGCTGTTTGAGGAAACTAACCAATGACGACAGCATGGTGTGATGAAGCAACGTTACTGTTACTGCCCTGAACATATGATATGACGACTCGCCATATGTTTTATCCATTTATAGTTACATTTAATTTTGTTGTGAGCGAAAGATCATATGATGATCTTTTGGTGTTGAATCACAATTCTTCCCACAAATCCAGTCGAGCTCATGTGATCACATGATTAGTTGTTCGTATCCTTGCCTGGATACAAAAATGTTATTCACCAAACTAAGTCTAGTCCATCTGCTTTGGAGTGTGGTGTTCCACAGGGCTCAGTGTTCGGCCCATTGTTGTTCTCCTTATATGTAGCACCAATTGAAGAAATCATCTGTCAACCTGGCCTTCAATCCATGATCTACGCTGATCGTACCCAAACATACCTGGTTATACAGAGATCAGATCAGCCATCATGTCTCTGTAAATTAGAGCTTTGTGCAAAGGACGTCATACAGTGGATGACTAATAACCACCGAGTTTGTAATTCTTCTAAGACCGAAGTTATTCACTTCTCATCGCATTAACTCAAGGCTAAAGGCCCAACTCGTGAATATCTGCATCCTGTATTCGCTCTGATTTTATTCTGAAAGTTCTGACTGGAAGTGATTCGTATCTCCGCCATTTTGATGCTCCTTTCAGTATGTTGATTTGCTCACTGTTATTCTTCATCCACCATGCTGTTTTCTGTTTACACCTCCAAGATCGGTACAGCATCCTCTGAGCATCATTGTGTGACAAGCAGTCACACTTTTGCTTCGTTCATGTGGAGTAGGAAAGTTTGGACAGCGCTGGTGTTTATTATTGAATGACATGATGTGTACGATTTGTCTGAAAAGCAGATCATCTGCTAAATTAAGATCGTCCACGATATAAGATCATCAGATCGTCCAGCTCTACATTTAATGCCGTGAAACATTCCTGAAACAAGTTAGTTCCTGTTCTTACTTATGTTATAGCAGTTGTAAACAGTCTTTCCCTCACATAGCCTTCCTTTTTTCTGTCTTGAATTTAATAAGACGAAAAAACACAGAGAAAACTCTTGTAGCGGAAAACTAAAGTTACAGATTTACCTCAGATTGCGACAAAACGTCAACACGAGACACTCTTTCTATAAATGTTAAATAAACCTTAAGCGAATGTTTTGACTACTTTATAACAGTCAGCCTAACTTTCGCTAAGCTATTTACACAATCTAGTTTAGGCTAATGTTTGCTAGTTTGATATAAATTTTATGCAAAGTAATAGTTAGCCTGAAGCTAGCTTGCTCATGAAGTTGGCTTATTTTTACTTAGTAGTTAGCCGAACGTTAACTAGCAGGTTTACAAAATCTTAGTTAAGGTAGATTAGCTTCCTTAGACCGTGCTACCTTATTTGACTACTAGTTTACACAGTGTGATGTTTAGTCAAATGTTAGCTATCTTGCTAGTGAAGTGCAAGTGGATAATGGTTTTAATTACTTCATAGTTATTCAAATGTTATGATTTTGTTCACAGAGTATAATAATTAGCTTAAGATTAGCTCACTGCTTTGTGCAGTCTGAGGTAAATTAATGTTCGCTAGTTGGCTGATGTTTTTATTACTTTACAGTTAGCTAAGACAATGTTAGCTCAATGTTAGCTAGCTGATTGTTTTTTTTTAATTTGTTTATTTTTACAGTGTTGCTTGAAAGTTTGCGAACCCTTTAGAATTTTCTATATTTCTGCATAAATATGACCTAAAACATCATCAGATTTTCACACAAGTCCTAAAAGTAGATAAAGAGAACCCAGTTAAACACATGAGACAAAAATATTATACTTGGTCATTTATTTATTGAGGAAAATGATCCAATATTACATATCTGTGAGTGGCAAAAGTATGTGAACCTTTGCTTTCAGTATCTGGTGTGACCCCCTTGTGCAGCAATAACTGCAACTAAACGTTTGCGGTAACTGTTGATCAGTCCTGCACACCGGCTTGGAGGAATTTTAGCCCGTTCCTCCGTACAGAACAGCTTCAACTCTGGGATGTTGGTGGGTTTCCTCACATGAACTGCTCGCTTCAGGTCCTTCCACAACATTTCCATTGGATTAAGGTCAGGACTTTGACTTGGCCATTCCAATACATTCACTTTATTCTTCTTTAACCATTCTTTGGTAGAACAACTTGTGTGCTTAGGGCCGTTGTCTTGCTGCATGACCCACCTTCTCTTGAGATTCAGTTCATGGACAGATGTCCTGACATTTTTCTTTCGAATTTGGTGGTATGATTCAGAATTCATTGTTCCATCAATGATGGCAAGCCGTCCTGGCCCAGATGCAGCAAAACAGGCCCAAACCATGATACTACCACCACCATGTTTCACAGATGGGATAAGGTTCTTATGCTGGAATGCAGTGTTTTCCTTTCTCCAAACATAACGCTTCTCATTTAAACCAAAAAGTTCTATTTTGGTCTCATCCAGCCACAAAACATTTTTTCAATAGCCTTCTGGCTTGTCCACGTGATCTTTAGCAAACTGCAGACGAGCAGTAATGTTCTTTTTGGAGAGCAGTGGCTTTCTCCTTGCAACCCTGCCATGCACACCATTGTTGTTCTGTGTTCTCCTGATGGTGGACTCATGAACATTAACATTAGCCAATGTGAGAGAGGCCTTCAGTTGCTTAGAAGTTACCCTGGGGTCCTTTGTGACCTCGCCGACTATTACACGCCTTGCTCTTGGAGTGATCTTTGTTGGTCGGCCACTCCTGGGGAGGGGAACAATGGTCTTGAATTTCCTCCATTTGTACACAATCTGCCTGACTGTGGATTGGTGGAGTCCAAACTCTTTAGAGATGGTTTTTTAACCTTTTCCAGCCTGATGAGCATCAACAACGCTTTTTCTGAGGTCCTCAGAAATCTCCTTTGTTCGTGTCATGATACACTTCCACAAACATGTGTTGTGAAGATCAGACTTTGATAGATCCCTGTTCTTTAAATAAAACAGGGTGCCCACTCACACCTGATTGTCATCCCATTGATTGAAAACACTTGACTCTAATTTCACCTTCAAATTAACTGCTAATCCTAGAGGTTCACATACTTTTGCCACTCACAGATATGTAATATTGGATCATTTTCCTCAATAAATAAATGACCAAGTATAATATTTTTGTCTCATTTGTTTAACTGGGTTCTCTTTATCTACTTTTAGGACTTGTGTGAAAATCTGATGATGTTTTAGGTCATATTTATGCAGAAATATAGAAAATTCTAAAGGGTTCACAAACTTTCAAGCACCACTGTACTTTATGGTCAGTTCTAGCTTACCTTTTGCTTCTGAGCTTTTACCTTCAAGCTATTTTATGTAAATGAGCAAATAAGTAAATAAAACAAGTGTATTCTTGCTAGTTGACGTTTTGTTTTTTCCCCCATCCACAGACTCAGAGAACCGAGAAAGTCTGTCTCAGAATGGGATCACGCACATCCTCTCTGTGTACAACAACGCCAAACCGGTACTCGAGGTAAAACTGTGCAAGGTTCTCACTCTGTTAAACTTGTCCTCTGTGCTATTTTTTTAATGTCCCCCCCAAAAAAGAAGTTGAAAATGGAGTGAAGTTATCCATAAATTAATGTTGATCAATGTTCGTGTTTTGGGGACTAATCAAATAAATACAATTTTTATTTGGAATTTTAAAGTGAATTAGAATTTTGGTACAAACAACAAGACAACTGATGTGTTGTATTCAAATTCCCAGATCGAGAATCTAAAAAATATATATATTAAAACAAAACCCCAAATGAATTACATACTTTCTATTGGTGGACAAAATAAGGATATTTTACTAGTAGGAAAACATTAGGTTTTTAAAATTGATTGCGTGTATTAGTACTCAAATTGTTTACATATTGTCCGTGACGGGGTGGAACAAGAAATGGCTCCCATATCTGAATAAACAGGATAATATATATATTATTTACCAGTTGGGAGGTCTGTATCGTGAAATACTGTGACCGAGGTCTTGAAAGTACTGAGCGAGGCCCTCTGGGCCGAGGTCAGTATTCAAGGCCGAGGTCACGGTATTTCACCATACGGACCGACCTTAAGCTGGGAAGTAATATATTTATTTTTTTCTTTACCAAATTCTAACAGAAAACGAGAGCGCCCAAAAGGGAAAACTGAGCCGAGCCACCATTTTGAATCCTCATTCACGGCTGTAATGCAAATTGCTTCCTCCTCGGTATACAAGTGCACTTCCATGGCAAGGAAAAATAACTACATTTTGCCGCCTATGTAGTCCCCTATTTATACAAAATTGAGTCATTCAGGATTCAGCCATGTTTTTGCTCGGCGTTAGCAAGTTAGAGGTTTTTAGCTTTCTCCTGAAATTTTTCTTTTATTTCTTCTCCCTCAGGGTAGTAAAACTCGCTTTCGCTGTGAACACTGTCGTTATCGTGATCCATGATGTAAAATTAATGCTGTTCTCCTGAGAAATGCTGGCAAAAATTTATAAGATTTTTGATAATCTTATAAATAAATCTTATAAAAAAAGATAAATGTTGACCAAAAATGCTACTATGTTTGTTGTTGGTGTGAATGAGCGAGTCGCCAGAGGTCCATAACCGGGGTCCGTAACTGGGGTCCGTACCATAGGATACGGACCTGCTCGCCAGCCAATCAGAGCACAGGATTTGGACCGTGAAAAAATAAATATGTTATTTACCAGCTGGGAGGTCCGTATGGTGAAATACTGTGACCGAGGTCTTGAAAGTACTGAGCGAGGCCCTCTGGGGCGAGGTCAGTATTCAAGGCCGAGGTCACGGTATTTCACCATACAGACCGACCTTAAGCTGGTAAATAATATATTTATTTTTTTCTTTACCAAATTCTAACAGAAAACGAGAGCGCCCGAAAGGGAAAACCGAGCCGAGGCGAGCCGCCATTTTGAATCCTCATTCACGGCTGTAATGCAAATTGCTTCCTCCTCGGTATACAAGTGCACTTCCATGGCAGGAAAAAAAAACAAAACAAAAAAACCCTACATTTTGCCGCCTATGTAGTCCCCTATTTATACAAATAGGAGTCATTCAGGATTCAGCCATGTTTTTGCTCAGCATTCGCAAGTTACAGGTTTTTAGCTTTCTCTTGAAATGTTTTCTTTTATTTCTTCTTCCTCAGGGTAGTAAAACTCGCTTTTGCTGTGAACACTGTCGTTATCGCTATCCATGCTGTAAAATTAATGCTATTCTCCTGAGAAATGCGAAAATAAATGTTGACAAAAAATGCTACTATGTTTGTTGTTGTGAACGAGCGAGTCGCCAGAGGTCCGTAACTGGGGTCTGTACCGTAGGATATGGACCCGCTCGTCAGCCAATCAGAGCGCAGGATTTGATGGAAACCAGACCGCGAAAAAAATAAAAATAAATATTTTATGCCTGATGTGGGAAAATGTGTGTGTGTGGTTTTTTTTTGGAGGATTAACATTTCTGTCATGTTGTGGATTAAAGAAAATTTTTATCAACAGCAAACTTTTATTTTGAAAATTTCAACATGGAAATGGCACCAGATTCATATTTCGTAGAATGACTAAATATTTTCTTAAAAAATCATTTACAACCTCATCATAAAAAACAAACAAACTCCCGCCACCTTGTCCTCCATTCTATTTGTCAAAAGTTTTATGTAAATAAATAAATAAATACATTTATAATAATAATAATAATAATAATAATAATAATAATTAAAGACGCTTGTTCTTGCAGAACAAGATGTCGCTGTGTTAGGTGGTGTGCTAGCTCCCGTCTGTTTTTTGTTTGTAGTTTTTTTTTGTTACTTCTGTCCATATTTGTCTGTATTTGTGTGCCAACAATTTCCTAGCTTGGGATCAATAAAGTAAATCTATCTATCTATCTATCTATCTATCTATCTATCTATCTATCTATCTATCTATCTATCTATCTATCTATCTAAATAAATCCACAGAAACAAGTTATTTAATGTTTTAGGAAACAAATAAAGATAGGAACAGGAGGAACACTATCGAAAATGAACCAACACCTTCTAACCAATCAGAATTGAGAATTTAACAATGATGTCACTGTAAATAAAAACATTTTTGAGATTTGTCATAAAGAATATGCTGTATTTGCGTATTTTGACCACATGAGGGCAGTCACGTTAAACACTGGAAGTTCATTGTGCATGTTACTGCTCATCTTTAAATCTTTAAATTCTCTGTATGATTGATTTTATATATATATATATATATATATATATATATATATATATATATATATATATCCATCCATGTGCTTTCACTAAATTAATTTAGAGACGAATTTATCTGTTGTGTCCATGTTCTATGAATGTATAAGTATTTTATAGATGTATAATAATTATTTCTTTTTTAGGACATGACGTACCTCTGTATTCATGCAGCAGATGCCTCTAATCAAAACTTGTGAGTAAAACACACACACACACACACACACACACACACACACACACACACACACACACACACACACACACACCTATTTATCAGTATGCTCACACACTGAGGTTGTTTCTCAACACCATATCAGCGGCCCCATGTGCATGCAGTAGATCAGCATCAGGATAAGCACAGCTGTTTTGTATTACACAATATTCTCAACACATTGCATTTTACTGACTGTTTCAAGAAGATGTAAAGGTCAGAGGTCACACTCAGAGGAAAGTGCTATCTGTACTCTTCCAAATACATGACCTCACAGATGCCCCGATTGGTTAGTGTCGCTGTGATTGACACGGGAGACAGAGTACGTCCTTCCCACTCAAATAGCATGAGCCGTTTTGCTCACTTGGTTCCCAGCTTTCTATTTCTCAACCAATCAGATCACAGCTCAGGACAAGCAGGAAGAGACATCGTGTACCCTCTTTCCATCAGCGTGAACCAGGTGCTAGTTCTGGGCTGGTGTTAGTGCTGGTTCAGCTTGTGAACCTTCTAAGAACTGGTTTGCTTTTTCATGAGTGAAAACGCTATGTCATTACACCATTTTCTCAGATTCTAGCCCCCTTGTTAGCCCACCATGCTAGCTAGCACTGCTACTAGCACCAAGCACAGCACCAACAATGGCAGACTATATCGTCTCTTTTTCTTCTTCTTCGAATTAGTCAGGCTAGATACTACACAAGCTCCGTTTTATTAAAAGTAGCAGTCACAAAATTTTACATGGTCTTCTTGGACATGATTACCCCTTTTCCACCAGGGCCAGTTTGGAGCCAGTGCCTAATCTCGAACCAGTTCTTCACATTTCAACAACTAAAGAAAACTGGTTCCAGAGTGGCACCAACTTTTTGCTGGTTTAGATCCAAGAACCGCTTATGTCAGGGGTAGGGGCGGGATTTTCGTGACCAGCAAGACCAGCTAAAACTTTGTGACCACCATTTAAAAAAAAATAGAGCTAGCATACTGCAGGCTTGTAGTACTCGAGTCCGACTCGTACCCTAATTTTAAGGACTCGTGACTTGACTTGGACTTGAGCACTGATGACTCGGACTTGGACTCGTGTATTAATTGCATTCGGACTCGTAAATTGGAGACGAGGACTTGGATTTTTTCTTAATTTTTTGTAACATGCCATAATAATTTGGCATAAGATATTTATAATTTTTATACTAATTCTGTGCAAGAGAATGCACCTTCACCTGTTCATACGTCATGTTCAGGAACAAACTAACGTTAATGGCGCTAAAATGCCTGGAGTGACGCCCCTAGGATTGTCCACTTTGCTTATACAGACTCCTTGTGCAGTGGGAAAAAATGCACTGCTGTGTGTTCCATATGTAGAAGAACTATCGAGGAGACAACGGGGACAACCTTGAACTTCAATCGCCATTTGGCAAGACTCCACCCACAGAAGGAAGTGATACGCTATGTTATTTGCCCTGTTGATAGTGGGCGGGGCTTGCTGAGCGACGAACGAGCTTTTTATCTGTAGCCTGTTAACTAAAATTGGGCAGTTGCGCAGTAACATTAGTCCAACACAGTAGCAGAGATGCTTTCACATAAAGGCAGCAACAGCCACAATGGTGGCTGTTGGTGCGGCCACCATTGTGGCTATTGGAGTCTTGTTCTCGGACTTGACTCGAAATTTTCTTTAATGACTTGGACTTGACTTGAACACTGGGGACTCGAGACTGGACTTGGAATCGAGGTTTAGTGACTCAGCTACAACACTGGTGTACTGTCTAATCTGCCTAATCTTAAGAAAAAGGGAAAAAAATGACGTAGTCCGCCATTGTTGTTGTGCTTGGTGTTTGATGTGCTAGCATGGCGGACTGGCATGTTAGGATAACAGGGCTAGCGGAACTAGTAGTGGGGCTGACGGCTGGGAAAGCAGAGACATATACAGTGCCATAATTTTAGCCTGTGGAAAAGCAAACCAGTTCTTAGAAGGTCCAGAAGTTGAAGCAGCACTAGAACCGGCCCAAAACTAGCACGTGATTTGTGTTGGTGGAAAGGAGGTAGATAATCCTTCTTCTAGCCTTTGATGTAAGTGGTTCTTGGTTCTAGACCAGCAAAGAGTTGGTGTGAAGAACAGGTTTGAGATTATGCACTGGCTCTGAACCGGCCCTGGAACTTGCCTTGGTGGAAAAGGGGTAATGGAGTACTCTTAATGAGGAGAGAAAAAAACAAACAACAACAAAAAAAACCCCGATATGTTGAATTAGAGATTTTTATTGCTAATTTTCTGTCTCAGACAAGCTGTCTCTTTGAGCTATGACCTGGTTATCATTGTTACAGTTGCAGTGTTCACGTCACATGAACCTCATTTTTCCTCACAGAGTCATAGACATCAAAGCTTTCACGCTGGTGCCGAGTGAGAACCCCAGGCCAGGCTTATCTACACACACACACACACACACACACACACACACACACACACACACACACAGAGCTGGTTCCATGTGTCTGACTCAGCGAACACATCTCCACCTCCTTTTTCTGTCCAGTTTATTATCACTGCTTTCTGACACACCGGATAGCTTTCAACCTCCCCGTCTGAGTCATACACTATTGCAGGAGAAGGACACTTGAAAAAAAGTCATATGAGTTTACTATTCAAAAGAATGAGTGTTATTTTTTAAAACGACTCCATGAACAGATTCTTTGACCTGATGTGAAATGGGGATTGTAGAAAACAAAACTTTGACGCTTTTTAGTTTTTCTGTGTCACTCTCTCAGCGCTATTAAATTCTCGATTCTGATTGGTCAGAAGGTGTTGATTAATTTCCTATAATGGCAGAAAATTAATCTGACAATCTGTAATTCAGCTGCAGATCACAGGTGTGCACTAATGTGCTATTACGAATATGTCTCTATAGTAATAATAATAATAATTTCAATTTATATAGCGCCTTTCACAAACCCAAGGACGCTTTACAAAAGAGTTACCACCAAAAAAAAAAAAATTAGGAAGAATAGTGTGAGGTAAAGAGAAAAGTTTTCAAGTTGGCTTTGAAGGAAGAGAGTGTGGAACAGTCACGAAGTGATTGTGGTAACGAATTCCAAAGTTTAGGAGCAGCAACACTGAATGATCTGCCACCCATAGATGCCAATTTAAAACGAGGAACAGTCAGAAGTCCACAGACAGAAGATCTAAGGGAGCGGGAGGGACAGTACAAATGAATTAACTCACAGAGATAGGAAGCAGCGAAACCATGAAGAGCTTTATAGGTTAACAGCAAGATTTTGTATTTGATCCGGGAGATAACTGGCAACCAGTGCAGTTGCTGTAAAACAGGAGTGATGTGAGCAGTGCGCTTGGTGAGTGTGAGGATTCTTGCTGCTGAGTTTTGAATGTACTGCAGGCGATTGAGCAATGTGGCAGGGAGACCATAAAAGAGAGAATTGCAATAGTCAAGACGAGAAAAAAGAAATGCATTGACCAACATACTGGCATCAGTTTCCAAAAGAAAAGGACGGAGACGAGCAATATTGCGGAGGTGAAAGAAAGCATTCTTAGTAATTAGTTTAAGATGGGGTTCAAACGTAAGGGTGGAGTCAAAGAGAACTCCAAGGTTTTTTATAACTTGGGAAGGATGAATAGACACACCATCTACATCAATAGTAAAACTGGAGAAATTCTGAACCTGTCTTTTGGTACCTACTAATAGAACCTCCGTTTTGCCAGCATTAAGTTTAAGGCAGTTCTTATACAGCCATTGCTTAAGGTCAGTGATGCAAGACCTTAGCAGCTGAACAGAGGCTATGGAAGGGGTGATAGTGATGTAGATTTGAATATCATCAGCATAACAATGAAAGTTAAGGCCATGGTTACGAATAATCTGGCCTATAGGAGAAACATATAATATAAAAAGAAGGGGACCAAGGACAGAACCCTGAGGCACACCTTGAGCAACAGTAGCAGTGGATGATTTATGAACACCAATAGAAATAAACTGTTGCCTGTTTGCTAGATATGACTGAAACCAGGATAAAGCTAAGCCAGTAATACCAGAAGAAGATAGTCTGGAAATGAGTCTCTCATGATGTACGGTGTCAAAGGCGGCTGTGAGGTCCAAGAGAACAAGGACAGTGAGATGACCAGCATCAGTTGAGAGCAGGAGGTCATTAACAACTCTCAAGAGAGCAGATTCAGTGCTATGCATATTACGAAAGCCTGACTGAAAGGGTTCATAGAGATCATTTTGAGCAAGGAAAGTATGAAGCTGAGAGACTACAACTCTCTCCATTACTTTAGCTAGAAAAGGGAGATTTGAAATGGGTCTGTAATTGGACAGTGAAAGAGAATCTAGACCAGGTTTCTTTAGTATTGGTGTAACTGAAGCAATTTTGAGGGAGGTGGGAACAGTGCCTAAAGCAAAACACTGATTAATCAAATGAACAATATAAGGGGAGATAGCAGATACACAAGATTTAAGAAGTGCAGTGGGTGCAGGGTCCAACAGACATGAGGAGGAGGAGGACTTGGTTATAATTTCCGATACTTTAGAAGAATCAACAGGAGAGAAAGCAGAGAGACAGCAGTCAGCTTTATGAGAAAGAGCTACTAGCGGGACAGAAGAATGAATTTCAGAATGAAAGTGTTGGTAAATACTGGCAATTTTATCATTGAAAAAATCCAAAAAAGCCTGACACTGAGCAGGAGAACTGGGAGTGGTTGAGGAAGGAGGCTGAAGAAGTTTATTTATTGTATTAAACAAAGTTTTGGGTCTATGATTGCCACTCTTAATGATGTTAGCATAGTAGGAGGATCGAGCAGCATTAAGAGCATCCTTATACTTTGCTATGTGTTCAGAGAAGAGTGAAAGATGAATAGTAAGGCCAGTTTTCTTATAAAGGTGCTCTAGCCGCCTTCCCTTGGCCTTCATGGCCCTAAGCTCAGAGGTGAACCAAGGAGAGGCGCGATTTGCAGAGACCTGTCTAGTTTTAAGGGGAGCGAAAGTGTTGTGTGTTAGATATAGTATTTTTGTAGATAGCAACTGTATCATCAGGAGAGGAAACCTCAGCAAATTTACAAAAAGAAGAAAGGAGAGAGGCAGAGAAAGAATGCACATAAATAGAAGAAAGATTACGGAAAGAGACAGTAGAACGCAGAGGAAGTTTAGAAGGTGGCACACTGAGACAACACTCATATAGTAACAACTTATAGTAACGCAGGAAGTTGTATGGTGGATATTTCAAGATTACCTTACCTTGCTACCTTGGTCCTCCAGCCTGACGGCAACGGGCCACCATCTTCTTCCATTTCTCTTTCTCTTTGGCCAAGGTAGGAGCTTGATCCCAGTTTGTACCACACTATCATAGTTGTCCTCCCCAACTGCTCACGGTTGTCACTTCGTTCCATGAAAACATGCACAGCACAGTTTGCTTCAATGGTGCAACATCTAAGGCCTTCCCGGTCAGCAGTGGAGTAAAGCAAGGCTGTGTCCTTGCACCGACGCTCTTCGGCATCTTCTCCATGCTCCTCCAGTATGCCTTCAAAGGTTGCAGCAAGGTGTCTACATTCACACCCGGGCTGACGGCAAGCTTTTCAACATCACCCGCCTTCGTGCCAAGACCAAAATCGCAGAGGTTCTCATCCGTGAGATGTTTTTTGTTGATAATGCAGCTTTGACATCACACACTGAAGACGGTCTGCAGCAGCTTGTCAGTTGCCTCTCTCACGCCTGCAACGAGTTTGGATTGACCATCAGTCTGAAGAAGACAAACATCGTGGCGCAAGGCACATTCACTCCTCTAAACATCGCCATCAATGGGTACAGCCTGGAAGTTGTTGAGAGCTTCACGTACCTCAGGTCCACTGTCTCCAGTTCGCTCTCCATTGATGCAGATCGCTAAAGCAGCAGCAGTTATGGCTAGGCTAAACCAGAGAGTCTGGGAAAAACCCCAGCCTCACCAAGAAGACCAAACTGTGAGTCTACCAGGCTTGTGTGCAAAGCATACTCCTCTACAGTAGCGAGGTGTGGACCACATATGCCAGCCACGAGAGGAAACTCAACAGCTTCCACCTGAGGTGCCTCAGACGTATTCTACATATCCAATGGCAGGACAAGGTGCCCAACACAGAGGTCTTGAAACACGCCAAGATGAGCAGTATGTTCGCCATTCTCAGCAAGAGGTGTCTTCATTGGCTCGGCCACGGCAGGAGAATGGACTCAGGCCACATTCCCAAAGACTTGATGTATGGCAAGCTGGCAGAGGGTTCACGACGGGCAGGACGACCACGCCTGCGCTACAAAGATGTCTGCAAGAAAGACATGAAACTGTGCAGCATCAACATCACCACCTGGGAATGATGTGCAGATGACCGTGCAGCTTGGCACCTTGCCGTCAGAAAGGGCATACAGGGAGCAGAAGAGACAAGAAACGAAAACCTTGAGGACAAGAGAATGAGAAGGAAGGAGAGAAAACAACAGCCTCAGCAGGCATCGCCGTTCATCTGCAGCAAATGCAGCAGAGACTGTGTTCTACGAATTGGACTGCACAGTCACTCGTGAAGATGCAGATAAAAACATATCTGGACGCTACACCATCGTCTCTTGTAGACGGAAGGATGCCGACGACAATCATAGATCTTCCATTACAGTTGCTCTCCAAGTCTTTTTTGGTCTCCCGCGCCGTCTTTTCCCTCCAGCAGGGACCCAGTGAATTGCAGTTTTTGCTGGGATGCTATCAGGCATTCGTAGGATGTGGCCAGTCAGCTGCAATGTTCGGCTTTTGATGATGTTGTTGAGCCAATACCACCAGGCTTTTTTTAGAATCTCCTCATTGGTTACTCTGTCCTGCCATTTGACACCAAGTATCTTTCGTAAACACCTTTGTTGAAATGCGTCTAGTTGTTTGTCAATGTTAGAAGTGCTTTTCCATGTATCTGCTGCATATGTTGTGGTAGAGATTACAGTGGACTGGAAGAGTCTCAGCTTTGTCTTGATATCAAATCTCTGATTGCCAGATGGTCTGCAATTTCTTGAATACTGAAGCACTTTTCCCAATCCTACATTTGACATCAGCCTTGGCATCCCCATGGCTCGTCAGCACACTTCCAAGATACATAAAGTTTTCGACGACTTCTAGTTTTTCTCCGTTGATGTAAATCTCAGTCTCATTGCAGGCAATTTTCTGTATTTTAGTCTTTCTGTTGTTGGCTCTCAGGCCAACTCTTTCTGCAGTTATCAGAAAGTTACCCTTGTTTATCACAAGGGTATTGGTCATCATTTGCATGTCTGCACATAGGCTTGCCAAAAGTGCCAGATCATCTGCAAAGTCAAGGTCAGACAAATTCTTATCTCATCTCATTATCTCTAGCCGCTTTATCCTTCTACAGGGTCGCAGGCAAGCTGGAGCCTATCCCAGCTGACTACGGACGAAAGGCGGGGTACACCCTGGACAAGTCGCCAGGTCATCACAGGGCTGACACATAGACACAGACAACCATTCATACTCACATTCACACCTACGGTCAATTTAGAGTCACCAGTTAACCTAACCTGCATGTCTTTGGACTGTGGGGGAAACCGGAGCACCCGGAGGAAACCCACGCGGACACGGGGAGAACATGCAAACTCCACACAGAAAGGCCCTCACCGGCCCCGGGGCTCGAACCCAGGACCTTCTTGCTGTGAGGCGACAGCGCTAACCACTACACCACCGTGCCGCCCCAAATTCTTATCTCCCCACACAATTCCAAGTTCCATGGAATCCACTGATTTCTTTCAAAACATAATCAAGTACGTTTTCAAGATTCAAGAGAGCTTTATTGTCAGTACGTCCATATAAGAATACATTACATTTGAAATGGTGTTTCCTTCAGACTCCCCATGGGGCATTTATAGAGAAAATTGCTGGGTTTCACGTGACGTCACATCCGCCTCATTAGTTATTCAAAACTTTAGCTGGTGGTCTACCAAAGCTCAGTTGACAAAGCGTTTGTATGGAGAAGGTGCATTACTCGCATGAAAAATGCCTTACGCTTGCATTGTTTTAGGTTGTTTGAATTGATCAAGTCGTGAAACTGATAAAAGTTTCGTCAGGGTTCCCCGTGAACTAATAAAAAAGGGTGAACGAACACAGGATTTCACAAAAAGCCGTTGAGAAAGGTGGCTTTTGAACCTCTCGCTGAAATCGAAGGGAGCCAAGTCGAAGCATGCTCGAGTTTCACTTGGTGAAAGGTTTGTATTTCCCTCTCAGCTCTGTCCTTAGTGTTTTCCAAGTACCTTTCTTGCTATGTGTCGTTATTTTACGGTACTTTTTTTTAGTCACAAAGCGTTAAAGTCCCCAGCTGCTTCTTTGTTTATTCCTCACAAAGTCCATATGCATGAGGGTTGCAACAAAATTCTTCCCCAGCCGTACAGTTACAATGCGCCGTGATCACTTCTTCTCCGTCTTGTTTAACTAAGATCCAGGTCTTTAAAGGGGATTCTGATGATTTTTGTGAATGATTTAGCTGAGAGATAAGAGCCAACACAAGTGAGAATCAAGCCAACTGTTTGTTTACACTTCAACTTGCAGCGCTTCGTGGTAAAGACGCGAACGAAAAGCTTAAAAAAAAGAAGATACTTACACGGGCAAAAACAATCCAGGATTCATTCGGCAGCGACTTGATGGCGAGGTCCTTTACCCAGCCACGTACAAAACAGTTGTAAGCCTCCATACTCTTCCACGCTTTCATCTGTTTTGCGGTGTAGAAGGACGTCTGCAACACCAGATAGTTTGAGATGTCGGGGAACTCGACTGAAGGGTAGTTTTCGAGGTCGTATGACAAATCCTTCTTTCCCAGACTGTCGGGGTCGATTCCATTGCACATAGCAATCTTCTGAATATATCTAAAGCCAGCAGTGGCTTCTAGATTACAAGTGTACTCTGATAAATTATCACTAGTTGTTTGGTAAAACCGCTAAGAAAAGTCACGTGACTGAAACCCAGCAATAGAGAGGTTAGGAAATAAAGGTATATAAATCACTCTATATCAAGCTATCTACTGCGGTGCTTGAAAGTTTGTGAACCCTTTAGAATTTTCTATATTTCTGCATAAATATGACCTAAAACATCATCAGATTTTCACACAAGTCCTAAAAGTAGATCAAGAGAATCTAGTTAAACAAACAAGACAAAAATATTATACTTGGTCATTTATTTATTGAGGAAAATGATCCAATATTACATATCTGTGAGCGGCAAAAGTATGTGAACCTTTGCTTTCAGTATCTGGTGTGACCCCCTTGTGCAGCAATAACTGCAACTGAACGTTTTCGGTAACTGTTGATCAGTCCTGCACACCGGTTTGGAGGAGTTTTAGCCCGTTCCTCCGTACAGAACAGCTTCAACTCTGGGATGTTGGTGGGTTTCCTCACATGAACTGCTCGCTTCAGGTCCTTCCACAAAATTTTGATTGGATTAAAGTCAGGACTTTGACTTGGCCATTCCAAAACATTAACTTTATTCTAATTTAACCATTCTTTGGTAGAACGACTTGTGTGCTTAGGGTCGTTGTCTTGCTGCATGACTCACCTTCTCTTGAGATTCAGTTCATGGACAGATGTCCTGACATTTTCCTTTAGAATTCGCTGGTATCATTCAGAATTCATTGTTCCATCAATGAAGGAAAGCCGTCCTGGCCCAGATGCAGCAAAACAGGCCCAAACCATGATACTACCACCACCATGTTTCACAGATGGGATAAGGTTCTTATGCTGAAATGCAGTGTTTTCCTTTCTCTAAACATAATGCTTATCATTTAAACCAAAAAGTTCTATTTTGGTCTCATCCGTCCACAAAACATTTTTCCAATAGCCTTCTGGCTTGTCCACGTGATCTTTAGCAAACTGCAGACGAGCAGCAATGTTCTTGTTGGAGAGCCGTGGCTTTCTCCTTGCAACCCTGCCATGCACACCATTGTTGTTCAGTGTTCTCCTGATGGTGGGCTCATGAACATTAACATTAGCCAATGTGAGAGAGGCCTTCAGTTGCTTAGAAGTTACCCTGGGGTCCTTTGTGACCTCGCCGACTATTACACGCCTTGCTCTTGGAGTGATCTTTGTTGGTCGGCCACTCCTGGGGAGGGTAACAATGGTCTTGAATTTCCTCCATTTGTACACAATCTGTCTGACTGTGGATTGGTGGAGTCCAAACTCTTTAGAGATGGTTTTGTAACCTTTTCCAGCCTGATGAGCATCAACAACGCTTTTTCTGAGGTCCTCAGAAATCTCCTTTGTTTGTGCCATGATACACTTCCACAAACACGTGTTGAGAAGATCAGACTTTGATAGATCTCTGTTCTTTAAATAAAACAGGGTGCCCACTCACACCTGATTGTCATCCCATTGATTGAAAACACCTGACTCTAATTTCACCTTCAAATCTACTGCTAATCCTGGAGGTTCACATACTTTTGCCACTCACAGATATGTAATATTGGATCATTTTCCTCAATAAATAAATGACCAAGTATAGTATTTTTGTCTCATTTGTTTAACCGGGTTCTCTTTATCTACTTTTAGGACTTGTGTGAAAATCTGATGATGTTTTAGGTCATATTTATGCAGAAAGAGAGAAAATTCTAAAGGGTTCACAAACTTTCAAGCAACACTGTGAATGAACATATAGCTATCTAAGTATAAAAAAAAAAACAAGACAAAGACAGGTGCAAAGTGACGTTGTGCGTGTGTTGTCCAAATGGATGAGAAATGATGAGAAACTCCAGTTTCAGTTTGAACTGTTAGTTCTTTGATGGTAACAGTGAGTCAAGGACTCTGACTGCCTGGGGGGAAGAAGCTGTTGCAGTGTCTGGTAGTGACGCTTCAGATTCTCCAGTCAGGGCCGCGTTAACCCTTGCCGAGGCCCTGGGCAGACACCCTCCCCTGAGGCCCCCCCCGCCTGTTGTCAACTGCGCTCAGCAAATTCACCCCTCAGACGTGCCTGTCTAACTAGACACAGAAGCTTAAATAATGACAGTGGCACAATTAGAAATACTATTGAACGATAAAACTTTATATCCATCAACACCTATTTAATCGAGAAAAAGCAATGGTGAAATAGGCAATTGCATGGTGAAAAAATCAATCAGACATCACGGTTAACAAGTCTGGTTAACTAAAGTTTATCTTCAAGAAGCCTTTGAATGAGGGAGTCAATGAACAACATGTCAAGAACATAACCGAGGCCTACAACAGTTTCTTTAGTATTCAGAACAAGAACATTCATTTGGTATATAACCGTTCGTTTTCATTTTGGAATCCAGGCGACTTTTAACTTGTGAAAACAAAGAGCGATAACAAAGAAAGAAAAATATCTTGCTTCTTTTCCACCAAAGCAGTTCCAGGGCTGGTTCAGGGCCAGTGCTTAGTTTGGAACCGGGTTTTCTGTTTCCACTGACAAAGAACTGGCTCTGGGGCCAGAAAAAACGGTTCCAGGCTAGCACCAACTCTCTGCTGGGCCAGAGGAAAGAACCGCTTACGTCAGCGGGGGGGCGGAGTTGTTAAGACCAACAACAATAACAAGACCGCGAAAGATCGCCACTTTTAAGCGACGAGAAGCAGCAGCTGTACAAAACGCGAAGTCATCCATTACTATTGTTGTTGTTGTTGTTGCTGCTGCTTCTTCCGCGTTGTTTTTGCTTCGATATTTGCGCCAAGGTTTATGCAAACGTAGCGACGTAATTGACGTATACAGCGACGTAATGACGTATACAGCGACGTAATGACGTGGCTTCCCTTAGCACCGCGAGCTATGGAAAAGCAAACTGGTTCTCAGCTGGCTCACAAGTTGAACGAGTTGTGAACCAGCACCAGCACTGGCCCCGAACCAGCCCTGGAACTGATTTGGTGGAAAAGGGGCATCAGGAATAAATCTCAAAATGTTAGGCTATGTGAAACATTTCATCCTTTCACACACGTAATGTCCCAAACAGCAGTGGCACACAGCTTTGCGCATTCAGGTTGACAGCCATGGGTCAACTTACAAGGGCACTTTCCTACTTTTCTGGAAAGCGAAGTCATTAATTAAATCATTGAACTCAAGCTGGCGTAGCGTGTGAAGACATGGTGGACAGTGATCATATTGACAATGACGGGTGATTTATTCGACGGGACAAGGTGGGCTTCCTTACGGGTGGCAAAATGCATCAAAAATGTTATCAATATGATCAAAACTTCTGAAAATATCGTTTCATATTTTCCGATCTCGCTACCTCCGAGGCCCCCTAGTGGCCGAGGCCCTGGGCAGCTGCCCATGAAGCCCATTAGGATAACGCGTCCTTGTCTCCAGTACCTTCTGCCAGATGGCAGGAAGGAGAACAGCACGTGTGATGGGTGGGACTCGTCCAGCACTATGCTGTTGGTACGGCAGACATTCCATTCCATTCCATTCCATTCCATTAATGGCATTCAGCAGTTGGGGGTTAGGTGTTTTGCTCAAGGGAACTGCAACCATTCCTGCTTGGAATTGAACTGGTGAACTTTTGGTCGCAAAGCTGCTTCTTTAACCCCCATGGCTTCCCCAACTGCCCTGGACGATGTGCTTCTTATCGAGTTGGGAGATGGGTGGGAGAGCGACCCCAGTGCCATCCTCACTATCCACTGCAGGGACTTTAGTTCAGTGATGTTTCAGTTCCCGAACCAGACAGTGATAGAACAGCAGAGGACATTCTCAATACTTAATTTCATGTAAATAGATTTTAAAAAAGGGTGTAATTTTTGATATATTTCTTTTTAATTTAATGTTTATAGAAGGATTCTCCAGTGTCAGCACTTCCCCCACGGGGAAGCCACAGGGGTTAGAGAAGCAGCTTTGGGACCAAAAGGTTGCCAGTTCAATTCCCAAGATTGCAACCAAGATGGTGGCGCACGTGGATCCACATAGATGCAACTTTTTCCTTTATTTTATCTACATTATAGGGGAAGCCATGGCTTAATGGTTAGAGAAGCAGCTTTGGGACCAAAAGGTTGCTGGTTTGTTTCCCTGGACCAGCAGGAATGGCTGAAGTGCCCTTGAGCAAGGCACCTAACCCCCAAATGCTCCCACGGCTGCTCTGGGTTTGTTGTACGTCGCTCTGGATAAGAGCGTCTACTAAATGCCAGTAATGTAATGTACTTATTTTACTTTTAAGTTCACAAAGCCACTTTATTCAGTCTACTGACATTTGGATAAGTTTTTATCCTTGAATCAGTCTTTATTCACTTTCTCATATTAATTTGCTCCAAATTATCTCATTGTACTTGTATAGTGACAGTATTATCTTAAAGCTGTGAATTTAGGTTTTCTACTATGGGAAAGTGTTCAGGACTGAGAAGTTTATGCTTTCCGGTTTCTCAGTAATGTACGCTAAAGTGCTAAGTTACTACTTTAAAAAAAAAGATAGATAGATAGATAGATAGATAGATAGATAGACTTTACTGATCCCAAGCTGGGAAATTATTGTTACAACAGTAAGTTATCAGACATGCAAAAAGAAAAAAAATAGAGACACTGTACAACATAAAATAGAATAAAAATAAGATCCCAAGAACAGATCGGCTATACAATATACAGTTAAAAATGTAACAATTAAAAAAAAAAAGTCTGTGTGCGCTTTGTACAGGTGAATATGCATTAATAGCGCTAAAAACAAGAATTGTGATGAATGAAAATAAGAAAACTGTGCAAAACTGGGCAGTATTGAACGGAAGATAGATAAATAAATAAATAAATAAATAAATAAAAACACATAAACTGTCGGTTTATAGCTGCTATACCGTAATAAGAGGTTTCACGGACGTTCCGCAAGATTAAATATAAATACATTGCAAAACCGCTATAACGAACTCTTCTGCTACAAACTTTTACACATAACAAACTAAGTTCGTGTCCTTCCTTTTAGTGACAATGAGTTGGTGTCTTCAAAATCACTTAGTCATGTGTTCCTCTTCCCCCCAGAGTCAAACTATAAGCAATCAAGTGTGTAGTCAAGTTAACAATACCGTATGTGTTAACACCATAAAACAAAGGCTTAAAGAGTCTCGCTTAGGTGTCGATCACGAACAATTATCAATAACAGTGATCAAAGGATTAATAAAAGGACAAAATGACTGCTGATACCGCTAAACTTAACACCTAGTTAAAGCGCCCCAGTGGTGTTTTTATACCCCCTGCCCCGCCCAGCCCCGCAGCGTGACATAAATGACATCATTGGTGATTTGTAACACATGGATGAACTGAATGGGGAAAATTTAGAAAACGTAGCGAGTCAGTGGGCGAACATTGATACCGTACGATACAATACAGCGGTAACCTCTGTCATTTCCATAACAGACGAAGAAATCATCGCCTCCGTTCGTGATCCTTTAACTCCGGCCCTGTCCACACGGCAACGAATTCAGATGAATCTGATAAAATTGTTTATCGTTTCGGCCTGGCGTCCACACGGCACCGGCGTTTTGGGTGCCCCAAAACGATATTTTTTGAGAACGGTTTCCAGAGTGGAAAAATCTGGCAACGGCGCCGTTGCGAAGTCGTCTGGATGAGTAGAACGGATTTGTTTACGATGACGTCACAACCACATGACTAGAACAAGCAGCACTCTCGCTGCTCTCTGCTGCCGAAAGGCGAGCGTAATATCTCCGTACTTGGTTTGGCATGTCTCCCAGTCCACATTCTCCTGATATTTAGAGGTTTTATAGTTCAGAGTCACTCGCAGGAGTAACTCCACCTCGTCATCGGTCCAGACAAGAGAGTTGGTTTTTCCTCACGTAGTCGCAGCCATCTTCTTCTTGTTGTTGTGTGCTTGTTCCTGTGAGTGCTTCACGCCGGGTAGAAGAAGGGGTTTGTGCGCATGCGTCCTACTTCTTCTATTGTTCTGGTGTCTCTGATGGGACTGTCTTACAGCGCACGTAGAGGTGTGGCATGTATATTTCATCGTTTTCAGCAAGCGTTGTGTTGCCATATGTACCTGATATTTTACTGATCCGTTGCCCATGTGGACGTGATATTTTTTTTACCCGCTAAAAAAAAATCTCGTTGCCGTTGTCGTGTGGATGTAGCCTTAGTCAGTGAGCTGCGATAGTGACTCGGAAGGAGAAATTCATGATCAGGAGAATGTGCTGAAAATTCCACATATAACATGAGTGTTTGGTGTGGCAAGTGGGTCCATTTCAGCAGTGTTGTAGTCGAGTCACTAAACCCCGAGTCCAGTCTCGAGTCCCCAGTGTTCAAGTCCAAGTCATTAAAAAAAATTTTGAGTTGAGTCCGAGAACAAAACTCCAACCGCACCATTTGACAGTGTCTGTTTCAGCGCCATTAGCATTAGCTTGTTCCTGAACATGGCGTATGAACAGGTGAATGTGCTTCTCTTTATCAGCGAGTGTGAAGTATTCTGTCAGAGATGGTTGCGAGACAGATGTAAGTGCAGAAGGTGTGTTTATTAATACAAGTGAAGACGGTAAACAATCCAGAACGGCAGGCAAAATCGTAAAACGGTGAAACGGGCGATAGGTCGAGCGAGACACAAACAGGCTATCGTAGACTCGGCAGAATCAAAGACGAGAAACAGGGATCAGGAACCCAAACAAGTCTCGGTAATGTGTCAGCAATGCAACTCAATACTTCGCAAAGTAAGTGCGTTTTCACAGCTTTTATATATCGGCGCTCTGATTGCGCCTTAATCCTGTGCAGGTGTGAGTCATTTATAGCGCGTGCAAGAGTCCACTTGGCACGCGCGCTGTCCGGAGCGCACCCGAGAATCTATCTGATGCATGCGCCAAGGTAGTCTGGTTAACACCAGACCATATCACAAGTGAAATATGGTCTGGAATCCGCCTATTGAATTTCTCGTAGGGGAGGTGTGGTTTACGATTGTCAACGGCCGTTTATTGGACGTTGCGAATGTCTATCATTTGGCGTATACGTAGCCCATGGCCAATCATGGCAGTTGTACCCGGTGACGTAGTTAGAGCGACGAAGAGGCAAAGAAAGACTGTAACGCCAAACGCTGTTCTTTTTTTTAAAACAAACTTTTGCTCTAAACTATTCAGAACAGTGTCTAAAGCTTGATCAAAAGTTTGGTTCGTATCGCTCGCCGCCATGTTAAATGTGATCCGTAAACAGTCCCAAATAAACTACAAGCTTCCGTTTGTCGAGTAGTACGTGTCACCGTCTTTCCACCCCTCCCCACTCTCTGATTGGCTCCCTAACTCAGGCTAGCCTTTAGACCATAGTTTCCATGCTGTCTTTTCAGATCGGAACGATTGTGCAAAGCAGCATGGGATTTCCCAGGCTAGCGCCAAGGTGAAATTAGTACAAAAGTTAAAGTAGATATACGGTAAATATCTTATGCCAAATTATTATGGCACGTTACAAAAAATAAAGAAAAATCAGAGTCTGAGTCATCAGTGCTCAAGTCCAAGTCAAGTCACGAGTCCTTACAAGTAGTGCACGAGTCGGACTCGAGTACCACAAGGCTGCATTTCACTATTACGAACTTTTCTGTATAACGAGTTCGTTATAGTAGGGGTGCAGTGTATAAATGGATTTAAAAAAGCATTGTCGTTTTTAAATAAATAAATAAATACCGTGGTAGAGTATTAAAGAAGACTAAATACTTCAGGACATGCTGTAATGGGAAAATACTAAACTTTAGAGTGACAAATCGGTAATTTTTTTATTTTTTATTTTTTTAAACCGCATACTCCTGTGGGTTTTATTCCTGAATTGAAATATTTCCATGACACGTAACAGATGTCTGAGTGAAAGCCGTCCTGAAATGGGATCAGTGCGACGTTTCTGTGGGTTACTGAGGGGCTTTGGCCCACTGTTGCAATCTAGCAGGAGGAAGGAAGCCAGCAGTAGCCACCAAACCTATTAAAAACCTTTCTGTCACAATCCCACAGATTTAAAAATAAGGATAACGGTCAATCTGCTTGTTTCATCAGCACCCTTCTGGTCTTTTTTTTCCCCTCTCTCTCTCTCTCTCTCTTACATACACGCACATACACACACGCTGCTGAACTGAATGAACGCTGTATGTACGGTATATGCAGCGTGTCGAATCTTTGAGGAACATTTTAATGCGTATCTGAGTGGACGTCATGCATAAAGCAACACTTTTTAATTAAATTTGGATGTAAAGTTAAGCTTGACGACAGGATGAGGCTCCATCTGAAATGAGTCGACGGTGCTCGATGCCTCTTCCTATTTTCAGATATGACTTGAGGGTAATATTTTGACCGCATTATTTTTGATCCTCAGCACAAGCGCACACAGGCAATTTGGATAAAAAGCAAACGTAGAGGAATCGCATTTTTAAAATGTGCTGCCGCGAGCAGATTGTTATTATTGTTTTGCTCATCACACTGCAGTGCTTCGGAAGTTGAACTAAGTTGAACTGTTCAGAAAAGCATCGCGTGACGTTCTCCTGTTCACCACGAACAAGATTTATGAGAAAATATTGAATGTACAGTTGTGGTCAGAAGTTTACATACAGTGACATGAATGTCATCCTGGATTTGAATGTCATGGCAATATTTGCGCTTTCAGGAATTTCCTTGGACTGTTCTTTTTCTGTGGCAGAATGATTGTACAGCGTACAGCTTTAATTAAAAAAAAAACACCAACATAGAATTTGGTGCACAAGTTTTAATTTTCTTTGGGTTTTTTGAAATCAACACAGGGTCAAAATTATACATACAGCACGCCTAATATTTGGGTTAAATGTCTCTTCACAAGATTCACCTTGACCAAATATTTTTGTTTACCATGAACAAGCTTCTGGCAGAATTCTGGTTGGATATTTTACGACTCTTCATGGTAGAATTGGTAAATTAGTTTTTTTTTTTCTTGGCATGGACTTGACTTATAAGCACGGCCCATATATTTTCAACAGGGTTGAAGTCAGGACTTGTTTTAAGCTTAATGTTAGCCTGCTTTATCCTCCACAACCAGCTCTGATGCGTGTTTGGGTTCATTGTCCTGTTGTAACTCCCAAATCGTGTTCAAGTTTCTGATGGTTTATGCTGAAGAATTCTGAGGTCGTCCTACTCCTTCATTATTCCATCCACTTTGTGCAATGAACCAGTTCCACTGGCAGCAAAACAGCCCCAGAGCATGATGATCCTACCACCACCACCAGCTGGTACAGCGTCCCTCTGTACATGGTGGTCATTGTGGCCAAACAACTCAATCTTTGTCTCATCTGACCATACAGCTATCCTCCAGAAGGCTTTTTTCTTTGTCCGTGTGGTCAGCTTCAAACTTTAGTTAAGCTTGAAGGTGTCAATTTTGGAGCGGGGGGTTATTTCTTGGATAGCAGTCTCTTAGTCCATGGTTGTAAGGTTTTATTCCTTTGTAAGGATAAATAATTGTAAGTATTTATTCTTGACCAAGAAGGCAGTAATTTATTTTGTGACAAAATTGTAAGGATTTATTTTTAATATTGTTCTGTTCTGTTCTATTTTACTATTTCAGCTAGAAGGCATTGAATTCTGTGTAACTTGACCAAGTTACTGTGTGACCTTCTGTCTAAGCTAGACACATTGCTCGAGACGTAATACTGATATCTTTTGGAACATTCTATCTCTGACCTAAGGTTGTGCGTAAATGTTGATATCCACTGGCGCCATCTGCGGGGGGCACGGACCTTTTTGACCCCCCAAAGATAAAGTTGGGGGGGCAAAAACACCCCAATAATGAAAAAAGTAGTAAACAGTACAGATGAACTCATGTTAACTGACGATTGAAACCACCTAAACAAATAATAGCCTAGCTTTGAATGCAAAATAAGTAATCTATAGAAACGTCACCTAAAATGTTATGATCGGACATGACCCGCCCCCTTTTCCACTTGCAATATTCCAATGGTTGGCAGTGAGTGATTGACAGGTTGCACTACGCAAAATTTACACGTCCTTTAGTGCTTTGCGCAGACTTAAGACCTACCTGCGGAGCACCATGACTGCTCCGAGACTGAATTACTTGGCTGTTCTTTACACACACAAGGAACATACAGACCACATTGATTTGAAAAAAATTACCAATGAGTTCAGCGCTTGTGACAGAAGGAGTGATGTTTTTGCGAAGTTTTAGGGCTGATGGGCTATTAGGGTGAATATGATTTTCTCATGTTCATGAATATGATTTTCTCACTGCCTACTTGTTAATTTCCGTCGCCATGAAAGAGATGTGTTGTTAAAGTTTGTAAGTAAGATTAAAATTAACTTTGTCATATCCATTAACTCTTAACAGAAACTACATTCATGTACAGTTGTCTGCCGAATTCATCTCAAAGAAAATTGCATGAAACTAAATTTGTTTATTGAATAAATTGTGTTTCATACAATGTTTAAAGTCGTGAGATTTTTTAATGCATCATAATAAGTTATCGTTAAAATGGGCGCTTCCCACTTGCAATGGTGAATAGTAATGAATGAAAATGACTTACAACTGAGTCTTTGATATTCAACTACATACACTGCCGACATCATGACGTCACGGTGCAAGAACATAATTCTGACCCCCCCAATGTTGACATGAAGTTGGCGCCTATGTTGATATCTGTTAGAACATCTGCTAATATGAAATATATTGCTTATTAAGATGTGTTTTGCTCAGTCCAAGGTTTACTGACCTAGTCACTGTTGTCATAGTCTGACATCCTACGACGCACACACATAACACACACACACACACACACACACACACACATAGCATAGCTGCATATCCACACAGACACACACACACACATAGACAGATATCAAACAGTGATGTCATTTCATCCACACAGATAAGACACATATAAAATCCCTGTATTCTCTCGTTGCATTGGGGGGACTTGCGAATAAAGATTGCGAACTGGATTGTGGGGTTCCTTTCTTTTTTCTGCGACTCACCCCCAGACGTCTGGGTGACACGAGGGGACTGATCTCGAGATGGTGAGGGCCAGAGATGGAAAAAAAACCCTAACAATGGTGGTCTGAACTGTAGACAGTGATCCATCAGCTTCCAGTTCATGGCAGGGCTGTGCCATGGTGGTTCCCAGGTTGTTTCTGACCATCCAAACCAATTTCCTTTCAGCTGAGGGTGACAGTTTGGGTTTTCTTGAAGCAAAGTGGCTTGGCAAAGTGACTACACCTCACAATAACTTGAATACAATTGTTTGAACTGATCTTGGAATTTGCAGTTGTTTACAGTAGAAATGGCTCCAAGAGACATTCCAGAGTTGTGTACATCCACTGCAAAAAATGATATCTTAGCAAGTGAAAATATCTTGAAAATAGTTGAAACGATCTAACATTTCCTATTAGAAGAATACAAGACACCAATTCTGAGATTATTAAACCTAGTTCTAGATTGCAACCAACTTATTCTAAGATGTCTTATCAAGTAAAAATATCTGTCAATGCAGCAAGATCATTTCACTAGTATTAAGTCATTTTCTCCTCAAATTCAGTTTTCAATTTTTTTGCAGTGTCTGCGATCCTCTTTCTCAGATCTGCACTGAGCTCCTTGGACTTTCCCATTTTATTATGTGTTGGTCAATCCAATGAGTGCTGTAAACAAACCCTTTTTATGAAGCTACCAGCTGTAGTCAATCATGATCACAAACAGGAAGTTAAGAGACCTCGGCCTTGGCAAGATAAGAGACATTTTGGAAGTTTCAGCACCTCTGAATTAATAATCTAAGTGAGCGTGTGTCAGTTTTTGACCCTGTATGTATAATTTTGACCCTGTGTTGATTTCAGAAAACCCAAAGAAAATTAAAACTTGTGCACCAAATTCTAGTGTTGTGTTGTTGTTTTTAAATTAAAGCTGTATGCTGTACAGTCATTCTGCCACAGAAAAAGAACAGTTCAAAGGAATTACTGAAAGCGCAAATATTGCCATGACATTCATATCCAAGATGACATTCACGTCACTGAATGTAAACTTCTGACCCCAACTGTAATGTTGAATTGGAAATCTTTCTTTGTCAGTGTTCCACTGCTGAAATGCAACACAGAACAGAAACTCTCAGTGATGTGTATTAATCTTGTTCTTTTTTCTGTAAATAAATGTATTTTGTCTGACTTCCCGGATAGAGCTGGCCATTTCATACACGACCAATCTGAATTAATATGCACTAATTAATTATCATGATCTGAAAAAAAAAAAAAACCTGGAATTTTGTTCTGCAGCTAGAGATAAGAGACACAGAAGCTGCTCCATCGACTGCTGTTTTTGGAAATGAACAGAAATCTTAGACACGCGCTGATGAGAATCTGGGACGACAACTGAAAACGCAATAAAAGGAAAAACAGCTTTAAAAGAAAAAAAACAGATGAAAAGACGGAACAAAACGGAAAACGTGACACTACACACGTTAAAGTTCCTCTTTTATATTCTATATTATTACATTAATTATCTGCAAAGAAAAATAATTTGAAAAACAAAAGCAAACTTTCCACTGAGGACCCGGCAAATTCACTTCATCTCCCCTGTAATTATTTCAGCACGAATATTTCACCTTGATTGAATGTGTATTTTCTTTTCTCTTTCTTTTTATTGTCCTTTTTCTTATTTCTTTCTCTTTTCTCTCTTTTCCTTTGTTTCTTTTTATTTCTTCTTCCTTCGTTTCTTTCTTTCTCCTTACTTCTTCCTTTGTTTTTCTTTTCTTTGTTTCTTGTTTCTCTATTCTCTCCTTTCTTCTTTTTATTTTTTTGTCTTTTCTTATCCTTTCTTTTCCTTTGTTTCTTCTTTCTTTCATTTTCCTTACTTTCTTCTTCCTTTGTTTTTTCTTTTTTTGTTTCTTCATTTCTTGTTTCTCTTTTCTCTCCTTTTCTTTCCATTTGTTTCTTTTTGTTTTTTGTCTTTTCTTATCCTTTCTTTCTTTTCCTGTTTCTTCTTTCTTTCATTTTCCTTACTTTCTTCTTCCTTTGTTTCCTCTCTTTTATTTTCTTTGTCTTCTTTTCCTTTCTTCTCTTTCCTTCCTTCCTTCCTTTGTTTCTTTTTCATTATTTCTTTATTTCTTGCTTCTCTTTTGTTTCCCTTTGTTTCTTTTTATTTTCTTTGTCTTTTCTTATCCTTTCCTTCTTTTCCTTTGTTTCTTCTTTCTTTCATTTTCCTTACTTTCTTCTTCCTTTCTTTGTTGCTTTCTTTATTTCTTGTTTTCTCTTTTCTTTTGTTCTTTTCCTTTGTTTCAGATTAGATTAGATTAGATTAGATTCACTTTATTCATCCCACATCGGGGAAATTCATGTGTTACAGTAGCAAGAAAAAGTCAAACAGATAACAAATAAAACTGAAATAAAAATTAGACAAACGAAGGATTAAATACAGAGGGCTATTTGCATTATCTACCGTGAAAAAGTCTAGAAAAAAATTGCCTTATTGAGAGGCTCGGAAAAATTGCATATTACAGGTAGACTCTGTATATATACACGCACATATACATAAATAATATTTATATAAATATAAGTATGCATAAAAATAGTTTAAGGCCTATATTATTGCACATAATAATTGCATCGATGAGAGATGGCAGAGGTAGTAGTGGTGAAGTAGTGCAAATATAACCACAAACAGGTTATTGATGCTACGTTACAAGTTGTAAGTGTTATACAGTCTGACAGCAGCAGGTATGAATGACCTGTGGGGTATCTCCTCTTCTTACACCGTGGGTGTAGCGGTCTACTACTAAAAGAGCTGCTTAAAGCCCCCACAGCCTCATGTAGGGGGTGAGAGGGGTTATCCATGATTGAGGTCAGCTTGGCTAACGTCCTCCTCTCACCCACCACCTCAATGGAGTCCAGAGGACAGTCCAAGACTGAGCCAGCCCTTCTGACCAGTTTATTAAGTTTCTTCCTGTCCCTCTCTGAACTTCCACAGCCCCAGCAGACCACAGCGTAGAAAATCGCTGATGCTACCACAGAGTCATAAGAAGTCCTAAGCAGTGTCCTGCACACACCAAAAGATCTCAGTCTTCTCAAGAGGTGGAGACGACTTTGGCCCTTCTTGTACAGGACATCTGTGTTGTTAGTCCAGTCCAGTTTGTTGTTAAGGTGAACACCCAGGTATTTGTACTCCTCCACGATCTCAATGTCCAAACCCTGGATGTTCACTGGTGCAATTTGGGAAACCGTCCTTCTGAAATTGATCACCACCTCCTTTGTCTTGGTGGCGTTGATGCGCAGGTGGTTCAGTTCTCACCAGGCGACAAAGTTGGTGATGACCTCTCTGTACTCCAGATTGTCCCTCTCTGACACACGTCCAACGATGGCTGTATCATCAGAGAACTTCTGGAGGTGGCAGCTGTCTGTGTTATAGCTGAAGTCAGATGTGTAAAGTGTAAAGAGGAAAGGAGAGAGCACTGTACCCTGTGGAGCCCCTGTGCTGCAGACTACCACATCAGACACACAGTCGTGGAGCCTCACATACTGCGGTCTGTTAATGAGGTAGTCGATGATCCATGCAGCCAGGTGGCAGTCGACACCAGCTCCCTCCAGCTTCCCCCTAAGCAGTGATGGCTGGATTGTGTTGAAAGCACTGGAGAAGTCAAAGAACATGATTCTCACAGTGCTCCCAGTGCCCTCCAGGTGCAAAAGTGACCGGTGTAGCAGGTAAATGACAGCGTCATCCACACCAATGCCCGGTCGATATGCGAACTGCAGGGGGTCCACCTCGCTGTTCACCAGCTTGTCGGAGGTGGGAGAGAACAATCCTCTCCATGATCTTCATTAGGTGAGACGTTAAAGCTGCTGGCCGAAAGTGGTTGGGCTCCATGATGTTTTCCACAGAAGTGGAACTCTCTCCAGACTGAGGCTCAGGTTGAAAATGTACAGAAGAATCCCACAGAGCTGATCTGCACAGTCCTTAAGCAGTCTGGAGTTGATACCATCAGGGCCAGCAGCTTTCCTCGTCTTGATCCTCCTCAGCTCCTTCAACACCTGATCAGCTGTTATGAAGAGGCGAGGGGTGTAGCCGAGGTGTGACTCCTGTAGAGTGAGGTCGGGGGTGGAGTGCGTGGATTGGTCTGGCAGGGAGCGGAGGGGGGTGATGTGGTGTGAGGAGGGAGCTGTTGGTGTCAGAGGTATTATGGGGGGGGGGGGGGAGTGATATCACAGACCGGTCACGACTATGGTGAGTGGGGGAGGGTGGGGTGGGGCGGCACAGTCAAATCTGTTGAAAAAGAGATTCAACTCATTTGCCCAGTCCTGGCCCCCAGATACAGGGCCCCTCCCACTGTCCTTTGTGTGGCCAGAGATGGTTTTCAGGCCTCTCCATACCTCTCTGGTGTTGCTCCCCTTGAGGCGCTCCTCCAGCTTCCTCCTGTAGCTGTCCTTGCCTCTCCTTATCCCCCTCTTCAGCTCCCTCTGCACTCTCCTCATCTCCTCCTTGTTGCCAGATTTAAAAACCCTCTTCTCGTTTAATAGGGCTTTTAGTTCAGAGGTCACCCAGGGTTTATTGTTGGGAAAACACCGTACCTTCCTGACTGGCACAGTGTTTTCAACACAAAAATTAATGTAATCCATGATGCAGGTTGTCAAGCTATCAATGTCATCCCCGTGAGGTTCACACAACACATCCCAGTCCGTGGTGTCAAAGCAGTCCCTCAGTGCCATACTGGTCTCCTCAGACCAGCTCCTTACATACCTCTTGGTGGGTGGTTGTTTATTCACCATAGGTATGTATGTAGGGGACAAGTGAACCAGACTGTGGTCAGAACGGCCCAGCGGGGGGAGGGGTGATGAACTATATGCGTCCTTCGTGTTCACGTACATTAAATCCAAAGTTCTATTGTCTCTGGTGTGGCATTTCACATACTGAGTGAAGGTTGGGAGAGTGGAGGACAGGGAAGCATGATTGAAGTCACCGGAGATTAGTAGCAGGGACTGGGGGTGCGATGTCTGAAGCTTTGACACTGTAGCATGTAAGATCTCACAGGCTGCAGCAGCATCGGCCACCGGGGGGATGTACGCAGTTATTGCGATAACGTGCGAGAATTCCCTCGGAGGTAATATGGCTGAATGCTAACCGCTAGCAGTTCAGTGTTCTTACTGCTCCTTTACCCTGATGTGCCCCGGGTTCAGTGTTGCCAGATACTGCTGACGTTTTCCAGCCTAAAATATGTTCAAAACCCGCCAAAATGCACTTAAAACCACCCAATCTGGCAACACTGCCCGGGTTACACCATCTGTCATTCACAAACATCGCTATACCCCCTCCTTTCCTCTTATCGCTCTGCTTGGCTTTCCTGTCCGCTCTCACGAGTTGAAATCCGTCCAGAGTGATGTGTGAGTCAGGTGAGAGTTCATTCAGCCAAGTCTCTGTGACGCACATAAGGCTACACTCCCGGTACTCCCTCTGCAGCCTGGTTAGCGCCGTTAGCTCATCCATCTTATTAGGGAGAGATCTTACGTTTCCCATGATGACAGACGGTATGCATGGTTTATACCGTCTTTTCTTCTCCCGGCACTTCATTCCAGCTCTGCATCCCCACGGGGAGTACCTTGGTGTTGCGCAGTGCTAACAGCTGCTCCCGAGTGTAAACGATGGAGCCGTGGCTGAAAGGGTCCGCTGATGCCAATTTAACTAGCCCCAGAAAGAAAAAGAGAAAAATACAAATGCACAGTCTCGCGAGTAGTACATCCCTAGGTGCACACTTCCGACTGAGACTAGTGCAGAAAGAAGCACGAAAAAAGTACAAAAACATACCAAAACACATAAACACGCTCGGAGCTACTGCAACTAGCTGCCACTCTTGCGGCGCCATCTTGTTATAGTGTTTCTTCTGTTTCTTTTTATTTTCTTTCTGTCTTTCTTTTCCATTGTTTCTTTTCTTTCTTTGTTTCTGTCTTTGTTTCTCTTTGCTTTCACCCTTTTCCTTTGTTTCTTCTTTCTTTCCCTTTCTTTTAATTTTCTTTTCCTTTCTTTCGTTCTTTTCCTTTGTTTCTTTCTTTCTTTTCCATTGTTTCTTTTCTTTCTTTGTTTCTCTTTTCTTCCGTTCTTTTCCTTTGTTTCTTCCTTTTTATTTTCTTTGCCTTTTCTTTTCCTTCCTTTGTTTCTTCATTTCTTTATTTCTTGTTTCTCTTTTCTTTTGTTTCAGACAGCGTAGCCCCATGGGAGAGGATCTGTGACTCTACCCTCAGTGGTAGAAATGTGATTGTGCTGATTGTGTCATTTAAAAAAAAAAAAAAATCTAAAGCAGCCTTGATTGAGAAATCAGGCCTTTTAAAGCAGATTGCTCTGCTTGCGGTCTCGGATTTTGCAATGCTGATGAATTTCACAACATCACCACCTGAGGAGTCTAAAGAGAAGACTGAATTATTACAGTATCGTTATGACCAATTTTTACACTATATATATGATATTACACCACACACAGGCCCGTGCAAGAGTCTGATGCACATGTAAAGAAATGCTGTCGAGCAAAAATGGCTTAAAAATATTGAAATGGAATGTTTCAACATAAAAAAACCCACTATGAACAGCAGTAAGCCATAATAAATGAAACAAAGTCAATATTTGGTGTGAGACGACCCTTTGCTCAAAAAAAAAAAGTCTGAGGTCCAGTGAGTGCAGTTTTATGCGGAAATGAGCTGTAGGTTTTACTGAGCATCTTCCAGAACCAGCCACAGTTCTTCTGGACACTTTGACTGTCACACTCACTTCTTCATTTTGCACCAAAACCCAGCAGCCTTCATTATGTTTTCTTTTTTCATCTGAAAAGTGCTCTCTTATGGAATATCCTGCTCAGATACAAACTTTTTTTCGTGTAACATTTAATTTTGGGGGCGGCATGGTGGTGTAGTGGTTAGCGCTGTCGTCTCACAGCAAGAAGGTCTGGGTTCGAGCCCCGTGGCCGGCGAGGGCCTTTCTTTCTGTGTGGAGTTTGCATGTTCTCCCCGTGTCCGCGTGGGTTTCCTCCGGGTGCTCCGGTTTCCCCCACAGTCCAAAGACATGCAGGTTAGGTTAACTGGTGACTCTAAATTGAGCGTAGGTGTGAATGTGAGTGTGAATGGTTGTCTGTGTCTATGTGTCAGCCCTGTGATGACCTGGCGACTTGTCCAGGGTGTACCCCGCCTTTCGCCCGTAGTCAGCTGGGATAGGCTCCAGCTTGCCTGCGACCCTGTAGAAGGATAAAGCGGCTAGAGATAATGAGATGAGAGAGATGACCTTTCTTGAGAGTTACCCTCCATTCATAAATCTCATAGGTTTCTAAGCTCTGATTATAGAAAGACAAAGAAAACGTTCCTCAACCTGGAATCTTTTTTTTTAATGCGATATTTATCAGTAAAAAGATGACTTTACGATGTAATAAATAGCAGAAAAAAATGAGGGAAAGGTGAAAAAAATGCATTACATATTATAGAACACGATTACGTTTATAATTTACATTCATTTAAAAAAATATTCCACATACTGTCGTTATTTTCAATGAAGGGATTCTATGAAATTTCTGCATTATCACTAAACCACACTGACTTTTTTTTTCCAGGTCACAGCATTTTAAAGAGTGCATCTGCTTCATCCATGAGTGTCGGCTTAACGGAGGGGCGTGTCTGGTTCACTGGTGAGCGATCTATTTGTCGTTCTTGATCACTGTTTAGAGTAAAAAAATATTATAATTAAGTAAAGTATTGGAACAGATGATGCACAGGACTCTGAAACTCTGGACTGAAATTCAACACAAACATCGAATTGAATTTACAGTTTTTGCATTTTATAGATTTCAAATTTATCTAAAGTGTAAGACAGTTAAAAAAAAAGAGCAGTTTAAGAAGAGTTGGACATCATTGCGGTTTTTTAGCCACATTTTTAGACACAGCGTAAAATAACTAGCTGGTTCAGGAATTTAGCTCGCTAATTTTCCACAATAGTGTCAGCAAGCTAACTTACATACCGTAATTACGGAAAAGGGAAAGAACTGTTAGGATTCCATGTGGAAACAATTCTTAGGACGAACCTTCGAACTTTAACTTCATTAGGTAAAAACATGGTGTATTAAAGCCAGTTTAAAAAAAAAAAGAAAGAAAAAAAGGGAGGGGACAATATTCCAAGAAAAACCACCAAATTTCCGAGATTAAAGTCACAAATTTATGAGGAAAAAACTTGGATATTCTCGAGGTTATAAAGGCATAAATGTGCGAGAAATTCTGAAATTCAAGTCCGAAATTTAGACGAAAAAAATATTCTCTCACACATCAGTCACATGCTTTCCAGCTGCAGTGCTTCCTGGGAAATGTAGCTGAAAATCTCTTAAGGTTTTAGAGCAAAGCTCCATACTTAAGAGAAGACAGTAATACATCAACTAGATTTCTGATTGCTTTCTTGACCGTACAAATTCCATACATCTGTGTACCACCACAGGGAACCTGATCGTAAGTACAAGACAACATCTCAAACACTTGACCACCGGACAAGGAAATTTGTATCTTTATTTCCATGAGATAGCGCTGGATAAAAACCAGCCTTATTTTTAATCTGTTTTTTTAAAAACGAAAGGGATTATTCACTAACATTTTACGGAAAATGTTCGACAGTTTCATATAAAACTAGTTAAAACAGCTTTATTAGTCCACTAACTTGTTGGACAGTTGACAGTTTGTGTCATGTAAGGGCGATAGACGGATGTAATCACAAAACGAGTTTTATTGAAAGCACGCTCGCAAACAGATCCAAAATGAGTCAAAAAACAGGCAGTGGTGGACCGAGGCACAGACAGGATATCAGAGGGAATACAATACTCACAGTCCAAAAACACAAACGGGGTCAAAACCAGAATACAAGGCTTGGTAACGTCAGACGCAGGGTACAGAGCGTATACTTCACAAAGTCCCTGTATTACTGAGAGTCCTTACATGTCTGCGCTGTGATTGCACTCTAATCAGGAACAGGTGCATGGGAATTAGACCTAATGGTGCTGCGAAGGTGCACAAATGTAACCAGACAACTGTTTGACGTACGGGGTGTGATATTGGATGGTAACTTGACAGTAGTGATGTAAAGTGAAAGCGCTGGTTCACTGCTTTCCACCCAGCAGAGTCATACCATAAACATGGTGTTGTTGTTTCTGGGACGTGGCATGCGGCGTCAAAGAAAGGAATAAATATGTATCGTAACTGCGATGTGTATCTCGTTATTGGTCTCACAATAATGTCCCGAGACAGTGCAGTGATTTATCGAGGATTTATTGAAAAGCTCTGTTTGTAGGCACTAATATATGTGTGTGTCTATTTTATATTGCATGATTGAGGAGGAAAGAGTGCATTTTATAGAAGTCTTGACTCAGCTGTGGTGTCTGTAGTGTGATGATTTTGAATCAGCCTTACAAAGTAAAGCGATTGTGGTTATTTGAAGGGGAAAAAAAACTCCAGTATTTTTCTGAGTCTCGTAAATTGATAAATTTAAAGTTATGATTTTTAGAATATAATCCCAGAGAATATTTCTTGTAAGTGTATTACTTTTGTCAGGATGCAGGTACTTACAGATGTAATTGCAGAGGACTGTGGGGAACGAACAGTATCAAAGCTAAATCGTGAGACAAGAGTCGTGGTCGTGGACAGGCGAGGGTCGGTCGATCGGCGAACAGGACAACGTAGACAAGGCAGGAAGAACAAATGAGGAAAGATCGCGAGAACCAGAATAACAGTAGGCAGTCAGAATGATAAGGCTCGGTATGCACTTGAGAACACAGAATGATACTTCACAGTGAGTGTTTGTGAGAGAGGGGTTTAAGTAGCATTGTGCTGATTACAGATGAACTTCAGCTGTGTTCAATACTCCGGTGACAGTCAAGTCAAGTTTATTTGTATAGCGCTTTTAACACTAAACATTGTCGCAAAGCAGCTTTACAGAATTCGAATGAATTAAAACATGAGCTAATTTGATCCCTAATCTATCCCCAATGAGCAAGCCTGTGGCGACGGTGGCAAGGGAAAAACTCCCTCAGACGACATGAGGAAGAAACCTCGAGAGGAACCAGACTCAAAAGGGAACCCATCCTCATTTGGGCAACAACAGACAACATGACTACTGTATAACATTAACAGTTTTAACATGAAGACAGTTTCGTTGATGTTATAAACTCTTCATTGATGGAAACTTGAGTGCAAAACTGTTCATGACAACCGCAGTCCTAAAGTTAGCAAGTCAACTTTAGTCCTCAGCCATAAAAGCGTTACGGTAAGTGTCCAGAGCGTCCTCCAGGTGTGACTTTCAACTGTCCACATGGGGCCATCCTCTACAGGAGCAATGCAATGAGACTCCAACCAGACACAGGGCACCAGGATGGATCAGGCAGGTCCGAGGAGCAGAAAAGGTCAGCATCTCGATCCCAGGACTGACATGTAACTCAGAGGGACAGATTTGGGGGGGGGGAGAAAACACAGGTTGTTAGGTATGCCCAATGTCACCTGAATAAGTAGGAACAGTATACATATTGCACTGAGTACAAGCAGGGACTCCGGCAACTAACTATGACAGCATAACTAAAAGGGGAGAGCCAGAAGGTAACACAGGCATGAGGGAGCCCTGGGACATGAAGCAGCAGCCACTACACCGTCAACAAACTCGAGTGAGCGAGCGAGCGAGTGGGGACTGACAGCATCCATACATCCCAGTTTACCAAAACACTCTGTCTGTCTGAGGATCCTCCAGATCTCCTCCTTTACCTCATAAACACCATTAACAAAAGGCTTGACTAAATAGATATGTTTTCAGCCGAGACTGTGCCTGATTCCCGAACACTACTTGGAAGGCTGTTCCATAACTGCGGGGCTTTGTAAGAAAAGCTCTGTGCAGGGGGGCGCTGTGGCTCATGGGCATTGTAGTCTTGGGCGACCATGTTTGTAGTTTGTTCAGCGTTGCTGTTCTCAATACTCATACTGGCAACTTTAACCTGGGAGATTTTTTTTTTCTTGGAATATTACCCTCCCTCCCTCCCTCCCTCCCTCCCTCCCTCCCTCCAGCTATTTATTTATCTATTTATTTATTTATTTAGCTAAATAAATGATGTCACAGCCATCTGTGAGTTCGTGTATGTGGAAGAGGGTAGGTAGCGCTTTCCTCGAAGTGATTTTAAGTCGCAGAATATGAGCAACAGTTTGAAAACTTTTGGTTGTTTGGCTTCATGGAAACGGAAAAAATGTGCATCAAAACAACCCAACAATCAGCTGATTATTGAAAACTAAATAAATGACTAATAAATACTTATTAACTGAGCGCGAGGTCTTTACGGGAAAATATCAGATCGAGGTCTTGACAGTACAAAAAGACCTCGGTCTGATATTTTCCCGTAAAGACCTAGCAAGCAAGGTTAATAAGGAGTTTATTATATGGCTCTTTTTATTTCTAAGATTAAAATAGACGGTCATTATGATGAGGCGTGATGCTGCTTTCAATCAGTCACGTCGTGTTTGTAGCGTAGTTGAGTCACGCATGCAGAATATAGCGGTTTCAAAACTGAATTTCTGTTAGCAGTTAGCCGTTTCTGAACGCTCTTTGTTGCTCATTTATTGAATGACTCGTTTGTCTTTTGGCCATTTTTGATTTCCAATAAATTTTTTTTTTGTCGTTTTGTTTGTTTTTTGCAACATTGGAAGCCGGCGCCTTGGAAAGAATGTCCATAATCGCCCACTGGCATTACGGGAAAATGCTGCCCGCCAAGGAACCAATCAGAGCACACGATTTTACTGGAAGTAGCTCGTGCCATGTAATAATTATAAATACTGTAAAGAAGTAGCTAATTTAAAACATTTAAGTGTATCATACTCCAGTCCAGTGTTTATTTTCCCTTTTCTTTGTTGGTTCAAATTTCCGCAACACGTAGCATTTCTGCGGTTCTACAGCTCTGTGCTTTGGCTCGGTTTAGCAGCGCACATCTACAGAAAAATACCGCAACCCAAAACACACAGCATGTTTGATTCACAAGTCAGTCGATTCACTTTCTCCTTGCAATCAAACCACGCTCAAGTTCACTTGAAGTTCACTCAGGTGCTTGGAGACTGGTTTTGGTCCAAACCTGAATGCCATTGCTGTGTTCTTATCTGCATAATGAACCACACTGCACTGTAAAAAAAGAATAGTCGAGAATACTTGAAATTTCAAGGCAACCGTCTGCATTAAGAATTTTATGTTTTGCCAACGATGTGCCCATGATAATCCAAACTATGATAACATTGTTATCTTTATTAAGAATTCTTAATTAAGTCAATTTTCAATTCCTCATTCTGCCAACATAGATTTTTCTTTTTGCTGAACAGTGGCATTCACAGTAGTACAAAAAGGCAATTGAGGTTATCACAATTTTTTTTACCTTTATTTGGATAGGACAGTGTAGAGACAGGAAATGAGCGGGAGAGAGAGACGGGGAGGGATCGGGAAATGACCTTAGGTCGGAATCGAACCCGGGTCCCCAGATTTATGGTATGGCGCCTTATCCACCTGAGCCACGACAACATGAACTTCAATAGGAGAGAGAACCACATTGCCCAGCCCTTGCATTTGGGAGAGGAAACCCCGTGTCTTGGTCATTAAGAGCATGCACTGAATAAACACCTGTGGCAATTATGTATTTTCAATTCAGATTATTCACTATTGCATATTTACACATCATTGAGGTGCACCCTATCAGTTTGATGTGGATTTTTCTGTTCGTTAATAATTATTCATATTTTCTTGTCCCTTCAATTGTGAATATGGAATTACTTGAACAAAGCGTAATTCTATTTTTTAGAATTATCCACATCAAGAAAAATCCACATCAAACTGATAGGGTGCACCTCACATCACACATTCACATCACATTATCTCTAGCCGCTTTATCCTTCTACAGGGTCGCAGGCAAGCTGGAGCCTATCCCAGCTGACTACGGGCGAAAGGCGGGGTACACCCTGGACAAGTCGCCAGGTCATCACAGGGCTGACACATAGACAGACAACCATTCACACTCACATTCACACCTACGGTCAATTTAGAGTCACCAGTTAACCTAACCTGCATGTCTTTGGACTGTGGGGGAAACCGGAGCACCCGGAGGAAACCCACGCGGACACGGGGAGAACATGCAAACTCCGCACAGAAAGGCCCTTGCCGGCCCCGGGGCTCGAACCCAGGACCTTCTTGCTGTGAGGCGACAGCGCTAACCACTACACCACCGTGCCGCCCAGGTGCACCTCAATGATGTGTAAATATACAATAGTGAATAATCTGAATTGAAAATACATAATTGTCACAGGTGTTTATTCAGCGCATGCTCTGAATGACCAAGACACGTGGTTTCCTCTCCCAAATGCAAGGGCTGGGCAATGTGGTCCTCTCTCCGGTTGAAGTTCATGTTGTCGTGGCTCAGGTAGATAAGGCGGCATACCATAAATCCGGGGGCCTGGGTTTGATTCTGACCTGAGGTCATTTCCTGATCTCTTTCTCCTGCTCATTTCCTGTCTCTACACTGTCCTATCCAAATAAAGGTAAAAAAAAGCCCCCCCAAAAATTTGTGATAACCTCAATTGCCTTTTTGTACTACTGTGAATGCCACTGTTCAGCAAAAAGAGAAATCTATGTTGGCAGAATGAGGAATTGAAAATTGACTTAATTAAGAATTCTTAATAAAGATAACAGTGTTATCATAGTTTGGATTATCATGGGCACATCGTTGGCAAAACATAAAATTATTAATGCAGACTGTTGCCTTGAAATTTCAAGTATTCTCAACTATTCTTTTTTACAGTGTGAATCACGACGGTTTCACTGAAATAGACTCAATGCTACCGATGTGAAAGCCATTATAAAGACCTGTAAGGATGATACGATTCATCGTCCGTGTGAACAAACATAGTGGTGTATGTACAAAAATAATTTCACCATTGAGCGTAATTTGTTGATCTCAGACTATAAACAGCAACAATCCTTGTCCTGTAATTCCCCTAAGGTGAGCATTACTGGAAGCATGACTTAGCCTTTGTCTTGCCTAAACCTGTTCCTGCTCCTGTTCAGACATCTGACATGGAGAAGTCAGGTGCGGGAAGGAAGGGAGTTTTCCTTTTTGATCCTTTTTTTGATTGACACCACTGTTCGGGTTTGTGTCTATGCTACGAGATGATGGTTCTTATGATATTTGGCCTGTTCCAGTCTCGCCGGAGTGTCGCGCAGTACCACCATGGTGGTGGCCTACCTAATGACCGTCACCACCTACAGCTGGGAGGAGTGTTTGTCTGCTATTAAGGCTGTGCGATCATTTGTGGGTCCTAACTGTGGCTTCCAACAGCAGCTCCAGCAGTTCCAGAGGACACAAGTTTCAGAGGTATTTCCTAAACAACATCACGATCACCAAAATGTCTCACAATATACTGTAAGACCTCGCTTTATACAGTGAATATAAAAAGTGTACACACCCCGTTAAAATGATGTAAAAAAATTAGACCACAATAAATAATTTCAAAACTTTTCCCACCTTTACTGTGACCTATAACCTGTACAATTCAACTGAAAAACAAACAAATCTGTTCGGGGAAGAACATAAAAAAATAAAAAGCGTACAATAAACTGGTTGCACAAGTGTGCACACCCTTAAATTAATACAGTGGGGCAAAAAAGTATTTAGTCAGCCACCAATTATGCAAGTTTTTCCACTTAAAAAGATGAGAGAGGCCTGTAATTTTCATCATAGGTACACTTCAACTATGAGAGACAGAATGGGGGGAAAGAATCCAGGAAATCACATTGTAGGATTTTTAATGAATTAATTGGTAAATTCCTCGGTAAAATAAGTATTTGGTCACCTACAAACAAGCAAGATTTCTGGCTCTCACAGACCTGTAACTTCTTCTTTAAGAGGCTCCTCTGTCCTCCACTCGTTACCTGTATTAATGGCACCTGTTTGAACTCGTTATCAGTATAAAAGACACCTGTCCACAACCTCAAACAGTCACACTCCAAACTCCACTATGGCCAAGACCAAAGAGCTGTCAAAGGACACCAGAAACAAAATTGTAGACCTGCACCAGGCTGGGAAGACTGAATCTGCAATAGGTAAGCAGCTTGGTGTGAAGAAATCAACTGTGGGAGCAATTATTAGAAAATGGAAGACATACAAGACCACTGATAATCTCCCTCGATCTGGGGCTCCACGCAAGATCTCACCCCGTGGGGTCAAAATGATCACAAGAACAGTGAGCAGAAATCCCAGAACCACACGGGGGACCTAGTGAATGACCTGCAGAGAGCTGGGACCAAAGTAACAAAGGCTACCATCAGTAACACACTACGCCGCCAGGGACTCAAATCCTGCAGTGCCAGACGTGTCCCCCTGCTTAAGCCAGTACATGTCCAGGCCCGTCTGAAGTTTGCTAGAGAGCATTTGGATGATCCAGAAGAGGATTGGGAGAATGTCATATGGTCAGATGAAACCAAAATAGAACTTTTTGGTAAAAACTCAACTTGTCGTGTTTGGAGGAGAAAGAATGCTGAGTTGCATCCAAAGAACACCATACCTACTGTGAAGCACGGGGGTGGAAACATCATGCTTTGGGGCTGTTTTTCTGCAAAGGGACCAGGACGACTGATCCGTGTAAAGGAAAGAATGAATGAGGCCATGTATCGTGAGATTTTGAGTGAAAACCTCCTTCCATCAGCAAGGGCATTGAAGATGAAGCGTGGCTGGGTCTTTCAGCATGACAATGATCCCAAACACACTGCCTGGGCAATGAAGGAGTGGCTTCGTAAGAAGCATTTCAAGGTCCTGGAGTGGCCTAGCCAGTCTCCAGATCTCAACCCCATAGAAAATCTTTGGAGGGAGTTGAAAGTCCGTGTTGCCCAGCAACAGCCCCAAAACATCACTGCTCTAGAGGAGATCTGCATGGAGGAATGGGCCAAAATACCAGCAACAGTGTGTGAAAACCTTGTGAAGACTTACAGAAAACGTTTGACCTCTGTCATTGCCAACAAAGGTTGTATAACAAAGTATTGAGATGAACTTTTGTTATTGACCAAATACTTTTTTTCCACCATAATTTGCAAATAAATTCTTTAAAAATCAGACAATGTGATTTTCTGGATTTTTTTTTTCTCATTTTGTTTCTCATAGTTGAGGTATACCTATGATGAAAATTACAGGCCTCTCTCATCTTTTTAAGTGGGAGAATTTGCACAATTGGTGACTGACTAAATACTTTTTTGCCCCACTGTACTTTGTTGACGCACCTTTTGATTTAATTACAGCATTCAGTCTTTTTGGGTCGGAGTCTATCAGCCTGCCACATCTAGACTTGGCAATATTTGCCCACTCTTCCTTGCAAAAGCGCTCCAAATCTGTCAGATTGCGAGGGTGTCTCTTGTGCACAGCCCTCTTCAGGTCACCCCACAGATTTTCAACTGGATTTAGGTCTGGGCTCTGGCTGGGCCGTTCCAAAGCTTTTTTTTGTGGTCATTGTCATGCTGAAAGATGAAATTCCTTTTCATCTTCAGCTTTCTAGCAGACACCTGAAGGTTTGGGGCCAAAATTGATTGGTATTTAGAACTGTTCATAATTCCCTCCACCTTGACTAAAGCCCCTGTTCCAGCTGAAGAAAAACAACCCCAAAACATGATGCTGCCACCACCATGCTTCACCGTGGGTATGGGGTTCTTTTAGTGATGCGCAGTGTTGTTTTTGCGCCAAACATAGCTTTTGAAATCGTGGCCAAAAAGTTCAACCTTGGTTTCATCAGACCATAACACATTTTCCCGCATGCTTTTGGGAGTGTTGATGTATTTTTTTGCAAAATGTATCCGGGCCTGGATGTTTGTCTTTGACCCTACCTCATAGTCCAGACATATGGAGAATACGGGAGATTGTTGTCACATGTAGTACACAACCAGTACTTGCCAGAAATTCCTGCAGCTCCTTCAGTGTTGCTGTAGGCCTCTCGGCAGCCTCCCTGACCAATTTTCGTCTTGTCTTTTCATCAATTTTGGAGGGACGTCCAGTTCTCGGTAATGTCACTGTTGTCCCATATTTTCTCCACTTCTTGATGACGGTCTTCACTGTGCTCCATGGTATATCTAATGCCGTGGAAATGTTTTTGTACCCTTCTCCTGACTGATACCTTTCAACAGTGAGATCCCTTTGATGCTTTGTAAGCTCTCTGTGAACCCTGGCTTTTGCTGGAGGATGCAACTGAGTAAATGTCTGAATTTATTTGGGGGTTAATCAGAGTCATTTTAACTGATGGCAGGTGTGAACTCAAAAAGACTGAATACTGTTTTAAAATGATTTATCGTGGTCTCATTTTTTTACATCAGAAAAACCTATCATTTTAACAGGGTGTGTAGACTTTTTATATCCACTGTAGTTTTCCAGTTCTGTAGCAGGTGATGGAAAAGGAATAAAACACTGCGTCATGCTGTTATAGGATAATTATAACTAAGGTTACCACACTGAATTTGACTCTGTTCTAGTAACCACTGTTCCAAAAGTGGTTTATTCCTTTTACACCTCAGCAATTTGCCAATGATTATGATTTTTACTGACTTACAGTAAAACATACTAATTAAATAAAACATGCACAACCATGTAGAGTTCATCAAAGGAAAAAAAACAATTATATGACAGCCGCAATAATGTAAAAATTTTTTTAAAGAGTTAATAAGGCATGTAACTATTCACTCGATTCATGAGTCGATGAATTCAATTCATGATTTTGGGTTCACGATTCAATTTTCCCACAATATTTTTTGAGAAAAAAATTTAAATGAAGAAAATTTTATTATAAAAAAAACAACAACATGCAGTTTCCTATTCTTTATCAACTTAAATATTACTTTTGTTAACCCCCCCAAAAAAACATTTGTTTCATTTTAATAGAAATAAAAATAAAAAAAAGTTTATAACAAGTTAATAGGCTTTTCCTTAGTAAACATTTATGAATGTTTACCTCCATTTGCTTCTCAATAATAATAATAATAATAATAATAATAAAATGAATGAATGAATTTATTTTTTTAAATTCTGTAGTGATTTTAGACTTGAAGTATAATTATTGTTTGTATTTTTTAAATTGTAAAGTGCTATAGAGTACATATATAGCGCATTATTATTATTATTATTATTATTATTATTATTATTATTAACAATAATAATAATGCATTACATTTACATAGCGCTACATACAGTATGTACACTCTATAGCACTTTACAATTCAAAAAATGCAAACAATAATTATACTTCAAGTCTAAAATCATTACATAATAATAATAATAATAATAATAATAATAATAATAATAATAATATCAGTTTCCACAAATATGGCTCTTCACCTGATATAAAAGCTAAATATACATACTCTACTAATATTAAAAATCCTAAATACTCATTGTTAAACTTATAATACTAAATATAAAAGATATAAGAACATTTCCTAGCCTGAGATACAAAGAAAAATCATTAAAATTCAATAAACAAGTCAAAATCTGGGGGCGGCATGGTGGTGTAGTGGTTAGCGCTGTCGCCTCACAGCAAGAAGGTCCTGGGTTCGAGCCCCGGGGCCGGCGAGGGCCTTTCTGTGTGGAGTTTGCATGTTCTCCCCGTGTCCGCGTGGGTTTCCTCCGGGTGTTCCGGTTTCCCCCACAGTCCAAAGACATTGGGACCTGCGTAGGCTAGCGTTTTTCCACCAAATGAACTTCTCCTGATACTCAGAGCCACCACATTGTTATCTGCTCTTGTTCTCCTTAGGGACCTCTTTGTTGTAAGTTCTTAAAGTTACAGTGTAGAAATGCCATTCTCTTTTCTTTATCTTTCAGCAGCCTGGAAAAAAACCCCAACTCCAATTTCTTGTTAAATCTATTCGTAGTCAGTCATACAACAGTGCTTTTGCATTTTAGATCCGTATTTAACACATTAGAGCTGTGTTACTTCCGCCTAGGGTGAAGCCATGCATTTTCATGCTATTTTACACCCTCTGCTGTCTAAATAACACAATTAGAGTTCGGAAAAACTAAAAGATTACACAGCCTGATAATAATCATGATTGTTCTTATTTTACTGATTCGAATCGTCATAAATCATCTTGCAGATTTTTATCGTCTCATGATATACCGTTACATGCGTAGCGTTAATGCTTTTCTTGTTGGTTATCAACCTGAAATGGTTTTTAACGACAAAATCTATTACAAAAAAGATCAAATTTAGGTGTCATGAAGTCAGGAAGGGCTCCTCAACCTTGAGCTCAGGACATGACATGACATGACATGACATGGTGAAGTGCTGTTCAAGGAAAAGAATCAGCGACAGGACGGTGCGATGAAGCAGAGTTACTGTTACAATATATAAGTTGATTATTTTTCAATAGTATCATGCATGACGCACGTGATGAAGTATTTTATGCTTCTTATACTACAGAGATATGTCAAAGATGACATCTGTTATTTATTTTTTGTCCATTTATAGTTACGTTTATCTGGAATGCCCACCAAACAAGTTAGTTTCTGTTGTCACTTGTCTTATAGCAGGTTTTCATCACAGCAAAACCTTGAGAGACCTTAAGAATTTTAGATTTAATGGGTTTTTTTTTCCATTTATTTGACAAGTTCAACCAGTTCATACAGTAGGTTGAGCATCTGGACTATTTATTCATCGTGAATAACTTTAACAATGTCTTCTCAATGCCAACAAGGATTACTCACTTTCTTCCCACCTTAATATATTTGTCTGTTGCATCATCAGTTAAAACCAGTAACCCAACCTGGAAAAAAAAAGTAACAAGTGAAGCAGATTTTCCTTTGGTTTCCTGCCAGATTGTCTGTCACCCCTGACTTACACGCGGTGATGCAATCTGTCAAACAGACCTGAAACAAGTCATGACTGGAACCTCAGCTGGGTGCTTTGCTCCTTATTTGGTCTGTTTGTCAGTGCTTTTTTAAAGAAAGGTTAAAGAAGTAAGGTTGATTTTAAAAGTGTTAAAAGTATGATGTACACTGTCTTGCAAAAGTATTCATCCCCCTTGGGTTTTGTCGCATTACCAGCTGGAATTAAAACGGATTTTTGGTGGGTTAGCACCATTTGATTTACACAACATGCCTACCACTTTAAAGGTGCAAATTGTTGTTTTATTGTGACACAAACAATAATCAAGATGAAAAAGCAGAAATCTGGAGTGTGCGTAAGTATTCGCCCCCTTTCGTATGAAACCCCTAAATAAGAGCTGGTCCAACCAATTCACTTCATAAGTCACATAATTAGTTGATTACGATCCACCTGTGTGCAATCAAAGTGTCACATCTTCACATCTGTCACATGATGTCTGTATAAGTCAGGGCTTTGAACCAGAATTTTTTTCCTATTGGTTCGTTCCGAACAGAAACAGAATTTTAACGTTTCCGGTTTTGGGTTCCACCATTAAATAGATGTTCCCGAACCGGTTAGAACAAAAAAAATTTTGTTCCTGGAACGGTTAATTACGTTCCCTGTCAGCTGTTTAACAAATGGCTATAAAGTTATGTCTCTGTCTCATCCAGCTTAAGCCAAATGTAGGCTAATTCTATTACAACCTTCATTAAATAAGACAAGAAATAATTCAAAACAATTATTATTTCAAATGTTGGCAATTTGGATTCTCAGTATGTCTTCCCATCTACACAAACAGAAAAAGTGCCAAAAATGAAAGATAATTCGTTTAGTGTGTTACCAAAGGCTAGTCAGGCCCTATAGAGGGCTACCGCATGACATCACCGCGCCGCGAGATTTTGTTAGGCGCCATATTGGAAGACCAAGTACACATCTATGCAAGTACATACATTCCTAAAACAAACTACACCTGAAATGTAGCCAGGGCCGGTTCTGCCCTAATCTGAACCCAGGTGCAACATCGCGCAAACCCCCCCCCCCCCAAAAAAAAAAAACAACACACCAGTCTAAATCAGGACAACCATCACATAACTATAGCTATAAACATTTTATATCAACTATTTTAACTAAATGGGCTATAATAAATAAGCCTGCAGGCAGCCACGGCGGGCTGCTTCAGAAAAGTAACCATTCAATGACACAACTGAAAGCCTGCAGCCATGGCGGGCTGCCTCAGAAAAGTAACCATTTGTCCTACCTTAAAACTCGTTTTGCATTTTCTGCCTCCTTTTTTGTATTTTCAACCCTCCGTTTATTTTCTTTCCTTTTCTGAAAACCCGATTTGTGTCCAGACATTTTGTTCTGCTACCAACGAACTAACTCGTCAGGTCTCGTCTCTCGAGCCCGCGATGATTCCCATGGGAAGGGCAACAACTGATACATTTTTACAAACAGCCAATAGGGAGGTTGCATCGTTCAGGCTCTTCTTTGCTCAGACACTCAGTAATGCACTTACTCACTTATTATCACGTGGAGACGTGATAGTAGTCCACCCTCCCGCTCTCTCCATTCAGTCAGCGAACGTCACACAGGAAGTGAACCCCAGCGGGTCATAGAAACTTGCGCAGGAGAAGAATGGCTTTTTTATTTGTAGGCTACGGAAACTTTGAGGAACGAAATAAAAACCGGTATTAACCGGTTACCATTATTTTTAATAAGCGTTTCTGTTCCAGAACATAAAAAATAATAAAGTTTCTGGTTTCGTTTCTGTTCCATGTGAAATAGAAAAAGTTCCCGGTTTTCGTTTTCGTTCCTTGAACCGGTTCAAAGCCCTGGTATAAATCAACTTGTTCTGGAAGGACTCTGACTCTGCAACACTACTAAGCAAGCAACATGAGAACCAAGGAGCCTCCTAACAGATCAGAGACAAAGTTGTGGAGAAGTATAGATCAGGGTTGGGTTATAAAAAATACCCCAGACTTTGAATATCCCACAGAGCACCATTAAATCCATTATAGCAAAATGGAAAGAATATGGCACCACTACAAACCTGACAAGAGAAGGCCCCGCCCACCAAAACTCACAGACCGGGCAAGGAGGGCATTAATCAGAGATGCAACAAAGACACTAACGATAATGCTGAAGGAGCTGCAAAGATCCACAGCGGAGATGGGAGTATCTGTCCAGAGGGCCACTTTAATCTGTGCACTCCATAGAGTGGGCGGGGCTTTATGGAAGAGTGGTAAGAAGAAAACATGTTTGGAGTTTGCCCAACAGCATGTGGCAGACTCCCCAAACAGATGGTCAAAGAGACTAAAATTGATCTTTTTAACCATCATGAGAAACGCCATGTGTGGTGCAAACCCAACACCCTGAGAACACCATTCCTACAGTGAAGCATGGTGGTGGCAGCATCATGCTGTGGGGATGTTTTTCATCTGCAGGGACAGGAAAGCTGGTCAGGACTGAAGGAAAGATGGATGGTGCTAAATACAGGGCAATTCTGGAGGAAAACCTGTTTGAGTCAGTCAGAGGTTTGAGACTGGGACAAAGGTTCACATTCCAGCAAGACAATGACGCTAAACATACTACTAAAGCTACACTGGAGTGGTTTAAACGGAGACATTTAAATGTCTTGGAATGGCCTAATCAAAGCCCAGACCTCAATCCAATTGAGAATCTGTGGCATAACTTGAAGATTGCTGTACACCAACGCAACCCATCTAACTTGAAGGAGTTGGAGCAGTTTTCCCTTGAGGAATGGGCAAAAATCCCACTGGCTAGATGTGCTAAGCTAATAGAGACAGACCCCAAGAGCTGTAATTGCAGCAAAAGGTGGCTCTACGAAGTATTGACTTTTTTTTGGGGGGGGGGTGGGGGGTGGGGGTGGGGGGGTGGATACCTATGCACACTCCAGATTCTGCGATTTTCATTTTTTAAAAAAATCTTTATTATTTCAAAAGGGAGAGAAGAAAAACGCTGGTGAGGATTTGTTTTTGTTAAAAAAAAAAGTATTCATGGTGCTTTGCTGTAGTATAAGAGGAATAAAACACTTCAGAATAAAATACTTCAGTTTTACGAGCACATGCTTCACCACAACCCAGTGTGACTGTTGATTAGTTTCCTATAACAGCATGCTCTAAATATTATCTTGCTCCAGTAGTAAACCTTATTTATATAGCATTTATATGTATTTATTTCTAAAAACAAATATCACAGAGTAAAATTCAAAGCAGCACTGGAGTAAAAACTGTCTTTAGTTCTATCGAAGCTGAGCTTTATAACCAGAAGTCCAAATGAAACAAACAGTTGAGACTCCTGATGCAGAATCAGTTACACGGTGACTTTTGCACTGTCTTTCTTTTTCTTTTTTTTTTGGGTCAAGTGAATACATTTGTTTTGTTTACAGGAGAGTTCACACCTTGATTGTGTGAATAGTCATGTGAGAGATGGTTTTCCTGTTATCGCTCTTTGCAGTCAAGCAATGTAGCTGCTGAGATGTGACACCATGCAGGGTGCCATTACTTTGCAGCAAGTGTTAAATGCTGCACAGGGTGTTGGGCTCGCTCGAGTGAACAAGGGGAACTCAACGGGACTTGCTAAAATTGCATTAGCTCAGTGGTGCTCATCACGTGGATTATTACAGCGAGAAGCTTGCAACATTCTTTGAAATATTGTTTTTTTTTTACATAATTATATACTCTATTATACGGATGTCTTTGGTTTTTTTTTAAGGAAGTGGTAGCTCTTGAAAGGGGATTTACTTTTTTACAATTTTTCCCTTTTTTTTATAACACAATCATTAGGCACAATAGCCTGACAACCAAACTAATGCTTTCAGTCATATTTCATAGTCAGATATCAGTCATATATCAACAAAACACTCACAGCTTTTCTTCTTGCCCAAGCACAAGTGCGTCTGGAGGAACGAGGTTTGATGTAAACGTGTCCTTTACGTGCTAAACGTAATCATGAAACCTGTCTTTGTTACACACACGTGTTCTACCAAATGACACGACGGACTAATGTTCACCGAGCTCCATCACTACACTCGTCATATAGCAGTAAAATAGAAATGTATAGAGATTTAAACGATTCAGCCAGAATGGTTCATATTCAGTATTGACTACTCGTGTAGTTTTTAAAGCCTTGTGTACAAAACCTCAAACTGTTTTAATCACGCGGACAATTAATTCCTCATTGGATTTTTTTAAAAATTTGATTTAAAAAAATAATCCACTACTTTCAAACATATACCACTCAAATAGAGTTCTAATCAATTTCAAAGTAAGCACTTTGTAACAGTCACAGTGCGAGGGAAAGTTTTCCAGAACAGGAAAATCATCAGGACAGAGGAGTTTCTCTGTAAAACGACAAGCTGTGTTCTGAGGGGGTTTGAGAGAGAGAGAGAATAAAAAAGAGGGGGGGGGAGAGAAAGTATGAGGGACAGAGAGAGAGAGAAAGAGAGAGACAGGGGAGAGAGACGGGGAAAGAGAAGAGAACAAATGAAAGAGAGGGGAGAGAGAAGGGGAAAGAGAGAGAGAGAGCAAATGAAAGGGAGAGAGAGATGGGGAAAGAGAAAGAGCGAATGAAAGAGAGAGAGAGAATAAAAGAGAGGGGGAGAAAAACTGAGTGAGAGAGTATGAGGGACAGAGAGAGTGAGAGAAAGAGAGAGACGGGGAGAGCGAGAGAGAGAGTGAGACAGAGCAAGATGGGAGGAGGAAGAGAGTGTGAGGGACAGAGAAAAAGAGAGTGAGAGAGAGAGGGAAGAGAGACAGGGAAAGAGAGAGAGAGAGAGAGCAAATGAAAGGGAGAGAGAGACGGGGAAAGAGAGAGAGAGAGTGAATGAAAGAGAGAATAAAAGAGAGGGGGAGAAAAACAGAGAGAGTATGAGGAACAGAGAGAGTGAGAGAAAAAGAGACGGGGAGGGAGAGAGAGAGTGTGAGACAGAGCAAGATGGGAGGGGGGAAGAGAGTGTGAGGGACAGAGAGAGAGAGTGAGAGAAACGAGGGAGAGAGAAAGAGAGAGTGAGAGACGAAGAGGGAGGGGGAGGAGAGAGAATGAGAGAGTGAGTGAGGGACAGAGAGTGAGAGTGAGAGAAAGAGAGAGCGAATGAGAGAGAGAGAGACAATAAAAGAGGTAAAAGAAAAAGTGAGGGAGAGAGAGAGAGATGGGGAAGAGAGAGTGTGAGAGAAAGAGAAACAAGGGAGAGAGACAGAGAATGAAAGAGAGCGTGAGCGAGAGAGAGAATAAGAGAGCGAGAGAGGCGCAATGCTGGTGAATGAACAGCTGCTTATCATTGCTATAATGTCAGTAAAAACAGGAAGTGACTTTTCTCTCAAATGTTCCACAACACTACCGTTCAATTCCACTAAACAAGTGACATGTCCTTCATTAATAAACACTGCCGGTAAATCGCTGAGCTGTATGCAGAATAACGCACTACAGGAAAATAATCCACTTTAGGATCCATACGCTGGTGCGGATTAATTTTGTAAAAAACACAACCGTGTGCTGTGTTTATATAAAACCTTACGGATTATATTATTCCCTACAGTAATCCTCAATCCAGAAACTCGCAGATTTTCTAGTTTTGTGTGTCAGGCTACAAAAATGTGAATAGCAAAATAGTTAAGCTTATAATTCTCATTTTTTTTTACTCTTACCACCTTGAAATTTTACATACAAACATTTCCTGGAGTGATTTTAATCCTCTATCAGAGTAACTAACTAACAAATGCATTCTTTATGCAGCTTGTCATATTACACAGCAACTGTAAAGCGCAAACAAACGCTGGAGACTCTTTCCGTAAATGTTAACTCGACATGTCCGTACAGAAAACTTCACCATATCAGCAATTATACACGTTTTTGAATCTGAATACATGGCGCAATGACTGTAGAAGTCCCTGCGATTTAGCTGCTACGATAGAAAACAGTGTTTCTTTACATGTGGCCAAGACTTTTGCAAACTACTACAACCCCGATTCCAAAAAAGTTGGGACAAAGTACAAATTGTAAATAAAAACAGAATGCAATAATTTACAAATCTCAAAAACTGATACTGTATTCACAGTAGAACATAGACAACATATCAAATGTCGAAAGTGAGACATTTTGAAATTTCATACCAAATATTGGCTCATTTGAAATTTCATGACAGCAACACATCTCAAAAAAGTTGGGACAGGGGCAATAAGAGGCTGGAAAAGTTCAAGGTACAAAAAAGGAACAGCTGGAGGACCAAATTGCAACTCATTAGGTCAATTGGCAATAGGTCATTAACATGACTGGGTATAAAAAGAGCATCTTGGAGTGGCAGCGGCTCTCAGAAGTAAAGATGGGAAGAGGATCACCAATCCCCCTAATTCTGCGCCGACAAATAGTGGAGCAATATCAGAAAGGAGTTCGACAGTGTAAAATTGCAAAGAGTTTGAACATATCATCATCTACAGTGCATAATATCATCAAAAGATTCAGAGAATCTGGAAGAATCTCTGTGCGTAAGGGTCAAGGCCGGAAAACCATACTGGGTGCCCGTGATCTTCGGGCCCTTAGACGGCACTGCATCACATACAGGCATGCTTCTGTATTGGAAATCACAAAATGGGCTCAGGAATATTTCCAGAGAACATTATCTGTGAACACAATTCACCGTGCCATCCGCCGTTGCCAGCTAAAACTCTATAGTTCAAAGAAGAAGCCGTATCTAAACATGATCCAGAAGCGCAGACGTCTTCTCTGGGCCAAGGCTCATTTAAAATGGACTGCGGCAAAGTGGAAAACTGTTCTGTGGTCAGACGAATCAAAATGTGAAGTTCTTTATGGAAATCAGGGACGCCGTGTCATTCGGACTAAAGAGGAGAAGGACGACCCAAGTTGTTATCAGCGCTCAGTTCAGAAGCCTGCATCTCTGATGGTATGGGGTTGCATTAGTGCGTGTGGCATGGGCAGCTTACACATCTGGAAAGACACCATCAATGCTGAAACGTATATCCAGGTTCTACAGCAACATATGCTCCCATCCAGACGACGTCTCTTTTAGGGAAGACCTTGCATTTTCCAACATGACAATGCCAAACCACATACTGCATCAATTACAGCATCATGGCTGCGTAGAAGAAGGGTCCAGGTACTGAACTGGCCAGCCTGCAGTCCAGATCTTTCACCCATAGAAAACATTTGGCGCATCATAAAACTGAAGATAAGACAAAAAAAGACCGAAGACAGTTGAGCAACTAAAATCCTACATTAGACAAGAATGGGTTAACATTCCTATCCCTAAACTTGAGCAACTTGTCTCCTCAGTCCCCAGACGTTTACAGACTGTTGTAAAGAGAAAAGGGGATGTCTCACAGTGGTAAACATGGCCTTGTCCCAACTTTTTTGAGATGTGTTGTTGTCATGAAATTTAAAATCACCTAATTTTTCTCTTTAAACGATACATTTTCTCAGTTTAAACATTTGATATGTCATCTATGTTCTATTCTGAATAAAATATGGAATTTTGAAACTTCCACATCATTGCATTCCGTTTTTATTTACAATTTGTACTTTGTCCCAACTTTTTTGGAATCGGGGTTGTATAACAAGTGCATTAATACTGTATATACTTGCGATTTTCAGGTATTATTTGATGATGTGTGCTTTTTATTAGGCATCTGTTGGAGTGTACGACATAAAACTAGTGCTGTCGATTTATTTACTCAACACGCGCGCAAAACCGATGGTCAGATGCGATCAGGAAACGCTGCTTTTTAAATGTCACTACTTGTTTACTTTCCTCTTGTTCTCAGTGTGCGTGGTAGTGTTTTCTTCTCAGTGTACCTGGAGAACTGAAACCCAACGCACTGTCTCAGGACCATAAAAGGCATTTCTATCAGTGTTGAAACAAAAGCCAGCGATCCTGACACTTCACTTTCCTAGCGATTTATTGCCAAATTCAGGATGATAATAGTTTCTCACCTCATGAATATTGATTTAGATTTATGTACAGTCAATGTAAATCCAGGACTAATCAACGAATATACTGTATTTGTATGATTTTTTATTTTTTATGCACAAAGAAATGCGAGATGCGATCATAACTTCTTGCTATAGATTTGATCGTATTTTAGTGCATTGCATCGTTATTTTGTTTGCTGGATCCAGCAAAAGTACAGCACGTACCACCCAACATGCAGCCACTCTTTATGTTTGAGGTACTTTCTTAAACCCTTACTGTAGATGTTTTCAGTTCTTGTTCACATTGTCAGCATTTTGGCTTCACTTTCCTTTTCATCCTGTGAAATATTACTTCAAGTAAATCAAGCAATAGAGTCGTCTAGTCGTCTCATGTCGTCTTCTGACGAGAACAAGTTTCTTACGTTAACAGTATTCATTATCTCTAGCCGCTTTATCCTTCTACAGGGTCGCAGGCGAGCTGGAGCCTATCCCAGCTGACTACGGGCGAAAGGCGGGGTACACCCTGGACAAGTCGCCAGGTCATCACAGGGCTGACACATAGACACAGACAACCATTCACACTCACATTCACACCTACGGTCAATTTAGAGTCACCAGTTAACCTAACCTGCATGTCTTTGGACTGTGGGGGAAACCGGAGCACCCGGAGGAAACCCACGCGGACACGGGGAGAACATGCAAACTCCGCACAGAAAGGCCCTCGCCGGCCACGGGGCTCGAACCCAGGACCTTCTTGCTGTGAGGCGACAGCGCTAACCACTACACCACCGTGGCGCCACGTTAACAGTATGATTCTGAAAAAAATGCTTTGTTTCTGAGATGTATCCGAATCTAGCAGTCCGTAATCAGTCTCCATTTACAACCCCATTCCAAAATAGTTGGGACGCTCTGTAAACTGTAGATAAAAACAGAATGCGATTATTTACATGGAAACCCTATCTATATTTCATTGAAAATAGTACAAAGACAACATCGAATGTTGAAACTGAGATTTTTTTTTTTGAAAAATATATGCTCATTTTGAATTTGATGTCAGGACCACGTTTCAGAAAAGTTGGGACAGGGGCATGTTTACCACTGTGTTGCATCACCTCTACTTTTAACAACACTGTAAACGTTCGGGAACTGAGGAGACCAGTTGCTGTAATTTTGAAAGAGAAATGTTGTCCCATTCTTGCCTGATATACAATTTCAGTTGCTCAACAGTTCAAAATGCACCAAATGTGAGACAGGTCTGGACTGCAGGCAGGCCAGTTTTAGTCTGGCTAACGCAACTTCAAAGCTCTGCGAGCATTTGGTCTGGCATAGATATTAAGCCCAACTGTTTCCCAAAGTGCGTGGTTGACCCGCCTCCCTGAAATGCCTCAGTTTGCTACTGGTCGAAGCCAGAAAAGGCTGTGACGAAGCTTAAACCAATCACATCACTCTTTCCTCTGACGTATGTGACGCGACGGAAAGTGCTTGAGTAACAGGAAGAAGATAAATACCTCCAGGGCTGCTCTTTGCTCCGTTTTCAATGAGAACTTCCCGTTGAATGCTTTCAATACAGCATCTACCGCTGTGTCAAAGGCTTGCCGCTGCTCCATGTTCGTAATGTTTCTAGTGAATGAAGCGCTTCCGGCATAGATTCTGTAAACAATCTATGGCTTCCGGTTGCAGTTCTACTACATCATTGCCTTGAACACGCCTCTACCCAGGGCCGTTGGAGATGCTCAAAGTTGATTAGCTCCCGGTTTTTCGGGAGCTTGGAAGAGCTGGAGATAGCTTGCCTTGCCAGACTAAGTTCGCAACAGCCCCCCGTGTTGCGTCACACTTAGGATGGGCGGGCCCAGGCTAGGCCAGTTTAGCACCCGGACTCTTTTACTACGGAGCCATGCAGTTTTAATATATGCAGAAAGCGGTTTGGCGTTGTCTTGCTGAAAGAAGGAAGGCCTTCCGTGAAAAAGATTTTGTCTGAATGGTAGCATATTGCTCTGAAATGTGTATATACCATTCAGCATTAATGATGCCTTCCTAGATGTCATGTGCACTGATTCCATTAATGCACTGTGCATTAATGATGCCTTCCTAGAACTGTGCACTGATAAAAAAGCCGGATGGTCCCTTTTGTCTTTAGCCTGGAGGACGTGGTGTCCGTGATTTTCTAAAACTTTTGATTCGTCAGACCTCGAGACAGTTTTCCACTTTGCCTCAGTCCATCGTAAAAGAGCTCGGGCCCAGAGAAGGTGGCGGTGTTTCTGGATATTGTCTATATCTGGTTTTACCTTGCATTTGTGGATGCAGTCATGAACTGTTTTCACAGATGATGGTTTTTTGAAGTGTTCCACTACAGACACGTGTCTGCTTTTAATGCAGTGTCTCCTGAGGGCCTGAAGATCACAGGCATCCAATGTCAGTTTTCAGCCTTGTCTCTTGCATACAGAGATTTCTCCAGATTCTCTCAATCTTTTAATGATATTATGGACCATAGATGATGTGATCCCTAAATTCTTTACAGTTTTACATTGAGGAATGTTATTCTTAAATTGTTGCACTGTTTGCCCATGCAGTCTTTCACAAAGCGGTGAACCCCGCCCCATCTTTACTTCTGAGAGACTCCGCCTCTCTGGGGTGCTCTTTTTATACCCAATCATGTTACTGACCTGTTGACAATTAACCTAATTAGGGTTTTGTGTTTTATTTTTTACTTTTTTTAGTGTTAGACAACTTTTTCAGTCTTTCGTTGCCCCGTCCCAACTTTTCTGAAACTTATTGCTGATATCAAATTCAAAATGAGCAAATTTTTTTTTTGTTTCAACATTTGATACGTATTATTTTCAATGAAATATACATAGGGTTTCCATGATTTGCAGATTATCACATTCTGTTTTTAGTTACAGTTTACACAGCGTCCCAATTTTTTTTGGAATTGGGGTTGTATATGTATGTTACATGTAATTGGATATAAATTATTGAGATAGTTAAATTATTTCTGTCTCAGCAAAACTTCATCCAAATGTCATTGCTGAAAAGAAAATAACAAACGTAAAGTTGCTCATCAGTTGATGCTTGTCTGACATTCAAGAGCAACCGTGCGAAATTATAAACTACCTTTATACAAAACCTAATTCTGGTTCACTAATCTGATTGGTCGAGCAGCGCTCCTATAGCAGAGTGCCTATATTTCCTGTAACCGCACTGCGATGTTTCACTGTGTGTATCACTCCACTCGTCTGTGTTTGTACACGTAAATTTCTACCTCCTAGTTCGAAACGGGTACCGTGAGGTGAAAATGTGAATTTCATTGCATTTAGTCTCAACCTTAAAAGAAATTTAGTAGCGTATTTAAGTTATCTTTAAGACCAGCCCTGAAATTTAAGTTACCTTTTCTGAACTTTTTAATTTCATTCAATATACTACTAACTTTAAGACACTTTACTGGTATTCTTAAAGGAGAACTGAAGGCAAATTTTTTATTATCAAAATTCTTTTCATCTCAGTTTATTAAATATAAGAATGCATTTTTGATCGCTATTTTGTCACTGCTATAGCAAGTTATGAGTGTTTGAAATATGCTACGTAAACGAGATCCGTTGAGACCTGTGCGAGACATCGTAGGACGGAAGTAAAACGTACAGCGGAAATCAAAGCGACCAACATCTGCCAACGTCGTCAAAAGACGCGCGCGCCCTCTTTCGAATGCTGAAGCCGGAAGTTTTGTTTGTTTTGATAGCAATCAGGAAAGTTTGAAAAAAGTAGGCAGTAATCGTCATTTAAACTCGTTTTTGTGCAATATTTTGTTTGGAAAACAGTTTTCAAAATGGCGGCACTGACACCTGGCTGACACTTCTTCACGTTTCGAAGTCTCGCACAAGTCTCGTGAAGATCGCGCGGATAAGCGATGCCTGCCGTGGACCAAACGAACTAAATTCAACACGGCTAAAAACCGAATAGGCCGATAAGTATAATATTTAATTGCAATCAGTTGCCAATACGAGTCACGATATAAGGTTACTAAAACAGAAAACGTAATTGAATAACATGTTAATAAGAAATAAAGCAAGTTTAAAAATGACTTCAGTTCCTCTTTAAAAGTTGTAGTGACACATTTAAATGTTCTTTTTAACAGCGTTTCATTATCTTTAAGAAGTCATGGAAAGTCACTTAAAGTTATACTATAAGAATTCTTAAAGTACAGAGAAATTTAGCATTTCATAAACTTTTAGGATACTTTAAAGCTAGACGATTCAGCCTTTCGATTTCATAAAATCGGTGAAATTTAGTTCCGTCTGAAATGTGGTCATTGTGATATATGTTTATTTCTGTAATATCTCACAAAATATCAGGCCATTCTGTGGCTGGGAAGTTATTTAATTTGACGGGATTAAAGCAAATAATGTGCATGAAATCGCTCGCTTTGCGCAGTCAAGCAGACAGAGGAAGTCCGTGTGTGTGTGTGTGTGCGCATGCGCAGGTTTACCTTTGACATCATTCTGTCGCTAAATGAACAGCTGATCACACCGAGGTGCTCGCTGAGCGCCGATATTTATTAGTTTGGTCCTGCGTTTCCTTTCCTTCGTATATAACATTACGTCTTTTCTTCTCGCTTTCTTTCTATTACTGTCGTCGGTCTTTCACATTTCATTCGCACACTCACGTCCTCCATTTTTCTCTCCTGTTTCAATTTTGTATCCCACAATGCCTTGTGCGAACAGGGAAAGCCCACCATGTCATGCATGGCATAGTATCTTGTATTGGGTCATGGTGAAGCAGGAAAAAATGGCGGAGAATTTAGGGCCACGTGGAGATAAATTCATTAATTGTTTTGTTTTTAAAAAAAAAAAGAATAAAATTGGAAGTCTGTGATTCGAATTCAGTAGCTTTCGGCCCACTAAACAAAAATAATTGGGTGTTGGGGGAAATTCTTTTTATGACCTACATTTGAAAAGTCTGAAAGGCAGTCTAGCTTTAAGAATATCTTAAAGCTGTTAATTCGTCTAGTGTACGAGAGTATGTAGAGTTAAAGGCTGTCTACATATAAATCAGTTTGCTCCTAGCTGACAGTTGCTGGCTAGTGGATGTTCCTGGCTCAAATTGTGTAGGTATCGCTCGTGTATATTTCCCACTGACTAAAACAAGCAGTAGCTGGCGACGTCTATCAGTCAACAATGTCCTTCACTCGCATTAGTAGTCACTTCAAAGTTGAAATTAGTTTAACTCGGTACCCATCCAACAGTGATTGCTACAAGTCGGCGAATTTCATTGGTATTCCATGGTGTCTGGCCGCTACATCGCTGCTCGTCTCTTCCTATGTATACGCCCCTTTAGCGATATCATCAGCAGACATGCTGAAGATCATTTTCATGAATATAACTTTTGACTAAATGTATGAAATCTGATCAGATGAAGAAGAAGGGATGTCAGTTCTACCAGAAGCACCTTTACCTGGAATGTATAAATCAACATGCACTAGCTAGAGAGTGTGGCTGCTTCGGGATCTCTTTCCACTAACGGAGCAAAACTACAGAACATTTAAATATTATCAGCTGGCGTTGAGTGGTATATCAGAAAGAGTCCATTCAGCTAGCATGATATTGAACGAGTTGAAGACGAGTAGCTGAAAAAAAATTCAGCCAATATTATTATTATTATTCGACATACACATTCCTTTCAGGTGTTCAACGCGTCTTTCTCGTTCAAAATTCTCTCAAAATCTTCCGTATTTAACGAAGCAAACCTGGCAGCCATGTTCGTTTACAAATTGTCCCAGTCACTCACTCGCTAGCTGGCGTGGAAGTTTTACGTCTCCGACATGTGACATTGTGTTGTCTTGACAACCATCCATGCAATATCATAAACCATATTCAACGCTCGTTCTGCATTGGGTAGAGTGACGTAATACATGTAGGATAAGCGATATGCTAACAATATTGCATGCTGTCAAGCCAAATGAACGAAACCTGCTCGAAGGGAATAGAACACGTTTTTATTCCATCGAAAAAATGTCCTGTATGGATAATAATTGAACATATTGCGTCGGAAATGTCACTTACTCGATATTAATTGCTTGTTTATCGAACCGTGATATAAAAGTTGTACACAGTTATACTGAATGTGGGCGCGGCTTTTATCATACTCTTGCTCAGATGATATTGCTTAATTAGACATCTAACATGATTAAAATGAATGTACATTATGCGGGAAAAACAAATAAGAAATATTGGTTTTATTTAAAAAAAAAAATTCTTACCATGGACATGTTCTGCATTCTTGCTGAATATCTGGACTGTGGACTTAATGAGGTCAATTTACATCATAATCTGCCGTAAATATTAATTTGACCAATTTTAATACAGTTTTAATAAAACGCCCCGTTCCACTGCTAGTCCACTTTCAGAGTTCTTTTTAATTGTATTCAAATATAACATTTTTAATACACACTCACCAGCCACTTTCATAGGAATGCTTTAGATAGATGCTTTTCTGCTCACCACGGTTGTAAAGAGTGATTATACGAGTTACTATGTCTTTCCTGGCAGCTCGAACTGCTCAATCTGTCCATTTTTTGATCTCTGATCTCTCTCATCAACAAGGCGTTTGTTTCCACCCACAGAACTCACTCACTCAACTCAATGTTTTTTGTTTTTCACACCACTCTGTCTGTGTAAACTCTACAGACTGTTATGTGTGAAAACCCCAGGAGGAGATCAGCAGTTTCTGAAATACTCAAACCAAGAATACTCATCTGGCTCAAACCAACACCCATGCCACAGTGAAAGAAAGAAAGAAAGAAAGAAAGAAAGAAAGAAAGAAAGAAAGTCACGCCTTGTTGATGAGAGAGATCACAGTTTTTCCCGTTCTGATGTTTGAACATCGTGAACATTAACCGAAGCTCTTGATTTGTATCTGTGTGATTTGATTCATCAAGGGATCGGCTGATTAGAGAACCGCGTCGAACAGCGGGTGGATGGGGTGCGGGTGTTCCTAATAAAGTGGCCGGTGAGTGTCGGCTTGCTTACAAGCGAAACAGTCATGTTGGATCTGAAAATTTCTACAAAAATAAATGATTTGACACTGAAAAATCTGTACCAAAAAAAAATGATCATTTGCTTTCAGAGTTTGTAAGTTTTATTTTAAAAATAGCTGTAACATCTCAGAAAAGTGGACTGCGACGCAATTTATCGTGATATTGATATTATACGGTCGTATTGCCCCGTCCTTCTCACAAAGACAACACAGTTATTAAATTAAACCACGCCGAAATGGGATGCAATCATTTTGCTGTCATTGCAGTTGAGACGAGATTTCTTTTTCTTCATTTATTCATGTCACAATGCGAGTTACTTTCTACATAGTTGAAAATATTTTGTTTGTTTTTTTTCCCCTGAGACTTCTGAGCTGGGCGGCACGGTGGTGTAGTGGTTAGCGCTGTCGCCTCACAGCAAGAAGGTCCGGGTTTGAGCCCCGTGGCCGGCGAGGGCCTTTCTGTGCGGAGTTTGCATGTTCTCCCCGTGTCCGCGTGGGTTTCCTCCGGGTGCTCCGGTTTCCCCCACCAGTCCAAAGACATGCAGGTTAGGTTAACTGGTGACTCTAAATTGACCGTAGGTGTGAATGTGAGTGTGAATGGTTGTCTGTGTCTATGTGTCAGCCCTGTGATGACCTGGCGACTTGTCCAGGGTGTACCCCGCCTTTCACCCGTAGTCAGCTGGGATAGGCTCCAGCTCGCCTGCGACCCTGTAGAACAGGATAAAGTGGCTACAGATAATGAGATGAGACTTCTGAGCTCTTCATTGATGCGCAAATTCTCAAGATTTACCACGTTATAAATGAAACTTTACAGGAAACACAGCCCACATGCAAAAAGAAAGAACTGGTAAAACCTGGCACTGTAAAGGCATAAGGGTTTGGCAAGCATGTCGTCTGTGTGAGCTTTTTTCCCTCCCACCATCCGGGAAGAATATTTGCCTGGAAAGCTGCAGGAAGTCCGTCCTCCTGCTTCATTCTGTCTCACTCTCAATCCAAGGCACTGATCTTAGGGGATTCCCAGTCTGTCCCCGTCTTTCATCCCGGGCTAATTACAGTCTGCACCATAACATTCAGCGTAACGCTCAGACAAAGAGTGGAGAAGCCTGACTGTGTGAGCAGATAGTTTCTTGAGAACTAATGAATGTCAGTAATGTTAATTACTGACTTCCCATCAGCTACAAAAAAAAGCAAAAAAAAAAAAGCAGACCAACCAGATGATATTAGATCAGCTTTAGCTTCACTCCACTGGCTGCCTGCTTCCTTTACAACTGACTATATAGTTTTATGACTTCTTTTTAAGTCTTGTAATAATAAATCACTTTAATATGTACATCTCTGAATGTCAAATAATGTTCCAAATCACGTCTTTGATGGATTAAACTTGAAAAGATCTGGAAGAAATCTCATCTCATCTCATCTCATTATCTCTAGCCGCTTTATCCTTCTACAGGGTCGCAGGCAAGCTGGAGCCTATCCCAGCTGACTACGGGCGAAAGGCGGGGTACACCCTGGACAAGTCGCCAGGTCATCACAGGGCTGACACATAGACACAGACAACCATTCACACTCACATTCACACCTACGCTCAATTTAGAGTCACCAGTTAACCTAACCTGCATGTCTTTGGACTGTGGGGGAAACCGGAGCACCCGGAGGAAACCCACGCGGACACGGGGAGAACATGCAAACTCCGCACAGAAAGGCCCTCGCCGGCCACGGGGCTCGAACCCGGACCTTCTTGCTGTGAGGCGACAGCGCTAACCACTACACCACCGTGCCGCCCGTTTAAAATTATAATAATAATAATTATAATAATAATAATAATAAAAGCTAAGATTATATATTATATAGAGAATATTACACGGTTGCGCAAAGACATGAAGTTTATCTTCGAGTAGTGAATGTACAATGAGTGCACCCCTTTGAAAAGTAACATTTTAAACAATATCTCAATGAACACAAACAATTTCCAAAATGTCGACAAGACAACGTTTAATATAACATCTGTTTAACTTATAACGTGAAAGTAAAGTTAATAATATAACTTAGATTACACATTTTTCAGTTTTACTCAAATTAGGGTGGTGCAAAAATGAGTACACCCCACAACAAAAACGACTACATCTAGTACTTTGTATGGCCTCCATGATTTTTAATGACGGCACCAAGTCTTCTAGGCATGGAATGAACAAGTTGGTGACATTTTGCAACATCAATCTTTTTCCATTCTTCAACAATGACCTCTTTTAGTGACTGGATGCTGGATGGAGAGTGATGCTCAACTTGTCTCTTCAGAATTCCCCAAAGAAAATAATTTCTTTCCAACACAAAGGTGAAGGCTACAAGAAGATCAGCAAAGCTTTACTTATCAGTCAGAATACTGTAGCAAAAGTGGTCCAAAAATTTAAGAAAGATGGAACTGCAACCATCTCACAGAGACGTCCAGGTCGTCCACGGAAGTTAACACCTCGACAGGAATGCTTCTGATGAGAAGGGTTGAAGAAAATCAGCATGCAAGTTCACTGCAGTTATCTAAAGAAGTAGAAAGCCAAACCGGGGTGACTATTTCCCGTGACACAATACGGCGTACACTGCAGAGGAATGGCATGCATGGATGCCGTCTACGAAAGAAGCCTCTCCTAAAGCCCAGGCACAAAAAAGTCCGCCTAGAGTTTGCCAGGGCCCATGCTGACAAAGATGAAGACTACTGGGACTCTATACTCTGGAGTGATGAGACCAAGATAAATGTTTTTGGAACTGATGGCTTCAAAACTGTATGGCGTCGCAAAGGTGAGGAATACAAAGAAAAATGCATGGTGCCTACAGTGAAACATGGTGGTGGCAGTGTCCTTATGTGGGGCTGCTGGTGTCGGGGAGCTGCATTTCACTGAAGGCATCATGAATTCACAGATGTATTGCTCTGTACTGAAAGAGAAGATGCTACCATCACTCCGTGCCCTTGGTTGTCGTGCACTTTTCCAACATGACTAAACACACATCTAAGGCCACTGTTGGATTTCTGAAGAAGAACAGAGTGAAAGTGATTCAGTGGCCAAGTATGTCTCCTGATCTGAACCCAATCGAACACCTACGGGGAATTCTGAAGAGACAAGTTGAGCATCACTCTCCATCCAGCATCCAGTCACTAAAAGAGGTCGTTGTTGAAGAATGGAAAAAGATTGATGTTGCAAAATGTCGCCAACTTGTTCATTCCATGCCTAGAAGACTTGGTGCCGTCATTAAAAATCATGGCGGCCATACAAAGTACTAGATGTCGTAGTTTTTGTTGTGGGGTGTACTCATTTTTGCACCACCCTAATTTGAGTAAAACTGAAAAATTTGTAATCTAAGTTATATTATTAACCTTACTTTCACGTTATAAGTTAAACAGATGTTATATTAAATTTTGTCTTGTCAACATTCTGGAAATTGTTTGTGTTCATCGAGATATTGTTTAAAATGTTACTTTTCAAAGGGGGTGCACTCATTTACGCTCAGCACTGTATATTGTCTGGACACATCCACAAAAAAAAAAGAAATACACAAGTTAATCAAAAGAATTTTAACTTTGAACCGGTTCACCATTTTGACAAGTCAGCGGGAAAACACTGTGAGTGATGTCATCGGAATGAAATATCAGGAATTATTATCCATACGTACAGGACACTTTTTCCGTAGAATAAAAACACACGTTCTATTCCCTTCTAGCGGGTTTCATTCATTTGGTTTGACAGCATGCAATATTGTCAGCGTATCGCTTATCCGACGTGTATTACATCACTCTACCCAATGGACAATGAGCGTTGAATATGGTTTTTACGATATCGCATGGTTGGTTGCCAAGACAACATGACGTGACACCTTCAGAGACGTAAAACTTCCACGCCAGCGAGCGAGTGGGACAATTTGTAAACAAACAAGCATGGCCGCCAGGTTTGCTTCGTCAAATATGTTGGATTTTGAGAGAATTTTGAAAGAGCTACAGTATATATTCCTTTCAGCTACTCGTCTTCGACTTGTTCAGTACCGCGAAAACAAGCCAACCAATGTTATTTAAATACGTCATTCAGATCCGCAAAGTATTTCGTATGAAAAATGAGAGTTTTTCAACACGAGAAGATAAACAACTTCACATCTTCAAGCCGACATGTGATTTTCTTTTTAATATATCGACAGATTCACAAAAAAAAAGTCCCCAAATTTATCAAAATGATTCATCGATTTCCTCGTAAATGACGTATAGAGATTTATGTCATGGTTTTGGTTCTCCATGTCCCGGATGGAGTTCGGATGAAAAATACGAGTGGTGTATTTCGCAGTAAAACTCTCGTGTTATGTCATTTATTTGTATATACCATTTGTGTCTTTTATATCTGTCCTGTAAAGCACCTTGAGTGCCATTTCAAATGTATGAAAGGTGCTATATAAATAATTTATTATTATTATTATTATTATTATTATTATTATTATTATTATTAAGTGACCTGGTCATTTAAACCAACTTTGAAGGATGAAGTAGAGGCATATAATTGCATGGTGGACTGAGAAAATCCTTAACATGTTCAAATTAGACATTTTGGACTATATACCGTAGCAGTCAAAAGTTTTTACACCCCTACTCTACTCATCTCATTATCTCTAGCCGCTTTATCCTGTTCTACAGGGTCGCAGGCGAGCTGGAGCCTATCCCAGCTGACTACGGGCGAAAGGCGGGGTTCACCCTGGACAAGTCACCAGGTCATCACAGGGCTGACACATAGACACAGACAACCATTCACACTCACATTCACACCTACGGTCAATTTAGAGTCACCAGTTAACCTAACCTGCATGTCTTTGGACTGTGGGGGAAACCGGAGCACCCGGAGGAAACCCACGCGGACACGGGGAGAACATGCAAACTCCGCACAGAAAGGCCGTCGCCGGCCACAGGGCTCGAACCCGGACCTTCTTGCTGTGAGGCGACAGCGCTAACCACTACACCACCGTGCCGCCCAATGAAATAACATATATGGAATTTTGTGGTAAACAGAAAAAATTATATTTTAGTTTCTTCAAAGTATCCAGCGTTTCCCTTGATGACGCTTTGCACACTATTGGCGTTATCTTAACCAGCTTCGTGAGGTCGTTACGTGGAATTCTTTTCAGTTAACAGGTGCCTCGTCAAAAGGTAATTAGTGGACGAGTTTCTTACCTTCTTAATGCGTTTGAAATCATCAAACAGTAAATAGTAAATAATAAAAATACAAATAATAACATAGCCCTATTCCATCCACAATTGTAGTAATTCATATTATATCAAGAAGTGTTCAAGTAAATAAAGAGAAACGACATCCATCATTACTTTAAGACATGACGTGATGTTTAATCAATAAAAATAAAGAAAAAAAATTGAATTAGAAGGCGTGTCCAAACTTTTGACTGGTACTGTGTGTTTATACCTCTATCTGCTACAGCTATGTTGACATTTATAACCAGATTATAACAAGCTTACAGCAGGAATGAGTTTTGTGAATCATCCTTATCATCCACATCAGTCTGTCTCACATGAGCTGAGGTATAAATTACTCGCCTCATCGTCATCATCAATCTCTTCACTCCGCTGCCGTCTGTTCAGGCTATCATTGTTGCCGAAACCTCTGATTCATTTCCGTTCTTCTGTTGCATATTCAGGCATTTAAACATAATAAAACTTTGAGCGCTGACTGCTATCATCTATATATAGTGTGTAAGCGCTCGTCTGTGTTTTGATGATGACATGGCAGAGCAGGAGCACGGCGGACATTTTGATTTCAAACTGAACCGATGATGCTTATGTCTGTTTTGCTGTAACATGCAACTCCGCAACAACTTCATCACACAACGTGATCTGTGCAGGATCTTGTAGGATGTTCCCGGTATGTAATGGTTAGTACCTACCGTACCAAAAGTGCTCCAAGGATCCAAAGGACAACCGGTGACAGGGTCGAAGGCTCATTGATTCGCGTAGGGTACAGTATGAAGGCTAGCCCATATGGTCCAATCCAGAAGAACAGAAGAGCCACTGGAGCGCAAGCTGCTGAAAAAGTTACTCCTGACACCTTTCTGTTTTAGTCAGCATGAACTTTTTCAGCAGTTTGTGTTACAATAGCTCCTCTATGGGATTGGACCATATGGGCTAGCCTTCAACACCCATGACCCTGTCGCCGGTTCATCGGTTGTTCTTTGGACCACTTTTGTTCGGTACTAACCACTGCATACCGCACACGATCCAGTCGTCTCACCAGGCTTTCGTCTAAACGGGGGAACAGGGGCGCTGCGCCCTCTTACTCTCGGCGTGCGCCCCCTTACCAACTCCGTGAAAACATCCCAACAACACTACGTGACAATGTGTCTGATCATCAAATACGTTATAATTGCTCCAAAAATATTCCAATCATAGTAGATACACCGCCAGACGGTGCAAAAACAATCCGAATTGGCGTTTTCCAGACTGAGGCGCCATGTTTAGTTGTTTACTTGTCGCGGCTGCTCTCGCGAGATTTGACATGGGTTACATACAAGGTCAGCTGACTTGTAGAGTGAGATTTCTCGAGACTGAATGACCTTTCACCCACCTGCGCGGGAGCTTTTGACAGAAGTAGTTCGCGAGTTGTTTTTGTTGACACTTGGGCATTTAAAGATGTCATCCTGCGGCACAAAATGGAAGAAAGCCAAAGACTGTCCGGGGCAGAAGAAGATTACTTCTTTCTTTTTCAATGTTGACAGACAATTTGTTACAATTTCCCTCTCAGATACTCAGAATGTCCCATTGGAGCATTTTTCAAAGGCTTTGCACGGTGGGGGGGGGACAACCGGCACCATCCCCCCCCCCCGCTTCGCTCCCTCGCCATGGTGAGCGCCCTCATACTAAATTTTTCTAGAAAAAACCCTGCGTCTCACCATCACAATTTGGCTCAGATCCTTACACTTGCCCATTTTTCCTGCCTCCAACACATCAACTTCAAGAACTGACTGTTCTCTTTCTTGCTGCTTAATACTGTATATCCCACCTCTTAACAGGTGCCACTGTAATGAGATAATCAATGTTATTCACTTCACCTGTCAGTGTTTTTAATGTTCTGGCTGATCGGTATCCGTGTATTTCCTGTTTCAACCAGGTCAGTATGAATTGTTCATCCTTTTATTTCTCTTAAGTACACTACTGTGCAGTTTTATAAGGAACTCATGACGCAAGTTTTTCCGAAAACCTTTGAGAACCTGCCATACATCTTCCTAAGCTTTGGCTGTGTCAGTTTTTCTACTTGTTCTTCATGCCTCTACTGACATTTTTCAAACGTGACAGAAGTCGACGTACTGATTAAAACACAGACAACTTTTACACGAACTTCATAAAGATATTATTACCTTTTCCTCTTTCTTTCCACCTCTCCATCTGGCAGTATCGTGCTTGGCTCCGGACCAGCTACAGGCCCAACCCGTTTAAAGACCAGGAGCAGGTTTCGGCTTTACTCGTCCTCTATGCAGAGAAGCAGGCGCAGGAGCAGCGGAGACGAGGAGACCAGGACTGGATGAACCAGGCTTCTGGTGGTGTTTACGCTCTGCCTTATAGCCGCTGTAATAGATGAGTGATCTCTGTAGCTGCGTTAAAAATGACTGCTGCTCACCTGTAAAAGAGTATACACTACGCAATATCACTTTCACTGCTCTTCAGACTTTTAGGTTAGTGTGTCTGAATTAAATCATAGCCAAACTCTTGAATGTATCATCACTCCACTTCCAGTCAGCACAAATATACAGTAAAAAGCAGTTTAGTGGCTGCAGTGATCACACTGAAATCACTCTTTCTTAGGAAAGCACCTGTACGGATCACTGCAGTGAAGTCTGCGTTCATCATCAAGTTGGTTTCCTCGTCTTTTTGTTGTTGTTGTTGTTGTTGTATTTTTTTTAATAAATGTACACAGATTACCCAGCCATTACAAAGTTGTGATTTTTTTTTTCAATAAAAGTGATCAGATTACCTGTATAATGGGCAAGTTGTATTTTTGCCTTTAAAAAAATTAATTAATTACCCATCAGGTTACAAGACGTTAATTTATCAATTTTCAAGGAGTCATTTTTCTTTTTTTTCCTGTGAAATAAAAAATGGTCTAAACTACCCGACCACTGGACATTTTTACTTTTTTTTTAATCACCTCTCAGATTCCCCACACACTAGACAATAAGTTGTATATTTTTATTTGTATTTATTTTTCTGTTCAATAAAAGTGGTCACATTACCCATCACCCATCTGCTAGACACACTGTATTTTTTATTTACTTATTTTTTTCCCTTTTAAATAAAAGTAATCAGATTACACATGCAGTCTTTTTTTACATATATAAATGGATTGGTTCTCTCCAGATTTTTTTTTTAACTTTACTTTCTTTTTTTTAATGAATATTTTCAGATTAGGGTGGCACGGTGGTGTAGTGGTTAGCGCTGTCGCCTCACAGCAAGAAGGTCCTGGGTTCGAGCCCCGGGGCCGGCGAGGGCCTTTCTGTGTGGAGTTTGCATGTTCTCCCCGTGTCCGCGTGGGTTTCCTCCGGGTGCTCCGGTTTCCCCCACAGTCCAAAGACATGCAGGTTAGGTTAACTGGTGACTCTAAATTGACCGTAGGTGTGAATGTGAGTGTGAATGGTTGTCTGTGTCTATGTGTCAGCCCTGTGATGACCTGGCGACTTGTCCAGGGTGTACCCCGCCTTTCGCCCGTAGTCAGCTGGGATGGGCTCCAGCTTGCCTGCGACCCTGTAGAAGGATAAAGCGGCTAGAGATAATGAGATGAGATGAGATTTTCAGATTACCCATCCATCAGACAAGAAGTTACTGTTCAAAAGTTTGGGGTCACCCAGACAATTTTGTGTTTTCCATGAAAAGTCACACTTTTATTTACCACCATAAGTTGTAAAATGAATAGAAAATATAGTCAAGACATTTTTCTGGCCATTTTGAGCATTTAATTGACCCCACAAATGTGATGCTCCAGAAACTCAATCTGCTCAAAGGAAGGTCAGTTTTATAGCTTCTCTAAAGAGCTCAACTGTTTTCAGCTGTGCTAACATGATTGTACAAGGGTTTTCTAATCATCCATTAGCCTTCTGAGGCAATGAGCAAACACATTGTACCATTAGAACACTGGAGTGAGAGTTGCTGGAAATGGGCCTCTATACACCTATGGAGATATTGCACCAAAAACCAGACATTTGCAGCTAGAATAGTCATTTACCACATTAGCAATGCATAGAGTGGATTTCTGATTAGTTTAAAGTGATCTTCATTGAAAAGAACAGTGCTTTTCTTTCAAAAATAAGGACATTTCAAAGTGACCCCAAACTTTTGAACGGTAGTGTATATATATAAGTTTGCATTATTGTGTACACGGATGTTGATTCAATGTAAATTACTCGTCAAGAAAAAAATCCAAACTAAACTCATTTGCTTTAAACTGATGCATAATCAGCTCCATCAGTGTCAACTGGAAATGATCTCGAACATTATACTGTATTCTCTAAAATTTCTACTTTGGTCCTGTGCAGAATCTTCAGTTATTAAACACTATTCATGCTCCTGATTAAGTTTGAATGTGAGCTAACACCTCAACAGATTTTTGAATAAAGGATCTTTATATATATTTTTTAACAAGGCACCTGCAAAAGAGCATCCCTAGCTCAGAGAAGAAACCTCAACCTGTGCTCACATCCTGAAAACAGGCTGAGAGCATGTGATGTTTACTTTCCAAGATCCGCTTTTCACGGTTTCCAGATGATACTTCCTGGCTGCAGGTTAGACCTCAGGTTGGCATGCAATATTTAACCATTACAGGGTATGACACATCAGCCGTGGTGCATGCAGTGTAGTAAGGAACATTAAGAGAACATATATACGTATAGTATTTACTTTGGAGCTTATTCAAAAGTCACCGCTATATCAAAACATCTATGCTGATAATGTTTTAACATGCATTTAATAATGGAAGTATGAACAATGTGTGCAGTGATACAATTGTAAAACTATTTCATATCAGATGTTAGATCAGCTGTGATGGATTGCTGGGGAAGCATTGTGAAAAATGGCTCTGGATCCACCTCGACCCTGACCAGGATAAAGTGTGTTCTGGTGACGAATGAAGGGTTGGAGGGTTAGCTAGATATAACTTTTTTTTTCATAGTTAGCTAGCAAATATATACAGTAGTTGTATCTGCTCAGAAAAGTAATTCACTGCTGTTAGAGTGAGTCACGAAATTATGAAACACTGCATTTCTACTGACTTTGAAATGTGTTGGCACAATTTGACTTTGAGTTTTGTATAAATGCTCATTCAGGAACTTAGCTGAAATTCCGTTGATTTCCATTTCACGTGAAATAAAAGTTGGCAGTTTGACCACTTTGATTTATAAGTAAATAAGTATATACATAAGTAAATACATGTGTGGTGCAGAAGGTAGTGTCACCACCTCACATTTCCAAGGTCACTGAGCTGGGGTTCCAGTTAGTGTGACGTTTCGCATGCTCCCCCATGTCCCAGTGGGTTTACTCTGTGAACTCCAGCAGATGACTTAGCTAAGATAAATATATTGCCTCAATGTGTGCATGATGTCCTGTGACAGACTGGAGTCTCATCCAGGGTGTTTTCCTGTCCTGATATCCATGACTCCAACCAGGATAGATGGAATAATCTTTTAGGGAGGTTGGAGGAAACCTGAGAACCCACAGGAAACCCCTGCAGACATGATGAAAACATGTGAAACTCCAGACAAAACTCACTGTCAGAAATAGGGGTACAGTAGGAGTCCATTTCTGTCCCCGAGGGTACAGTCTACACTGATGTACCCCCTAGGGCTCATTATTGGACCTCAAGGTAACAGCGTCGCTTTTTAGGGTCAAAAAGGTACATATATGTTTTCAAGCAGTATATAAAGGGTACAAATAAGTACCTTAGAGTGTACTGATCCACTGACAATCCGTTGTACCAATAAAGGTACAATAATTAAATAATATTGGCTGGCGTTGAGTGGCATATGTAAGTGGTTAGCACGGTCGCCTCACAGCAAGAAGGTCCGGGTTCGAGCCCTGTGGCCGGCGAGAGCCTTTCTGTGCAGAGTTTGCATGTTCTCCCCGTGTCCGCGTGGGTTTCCTCCGGGTGCTCCGGTTTCCCCCACAGTCCAAAGACATGCAGGTTAGGTTAACTGGTGACTCTAAATTGAGCGTAGGTGTGAATGTGAGTGTGAATGGTTGTCTGTGTCTATGTGTCAGCCCTGTGATGACCTGGCAACTTGTCCAGGGTGTACCCCGCCTTTCGCCCGTAGTCAGCTGGGATAGGCTCCAGCTTGCCTGCGACCCTGTAGAACAGGATAAAGCAGCTACAGATAACAGGTTTGCAGCTATACAGTTAACATAAGTGTATAACGAAAGTGGAATTGCACTTGTAAGTATTGCACAGGTATTATTACCAGTATTACCCAGGTAGTGTTGCACAAGTAAGTAGGTATATTGCACAAGAGCCATTTTAACCATGTGTACATGTAGGATAAGCGATATGCGAACAATATTGCATGCTATCAAACCAAATGAATGGATCCTGTTAGAAGGGAATAGAACACGTTTTTGTTCCATGGAGAAAGTGTCCTGTATGTATAATAATATATTTTATTTACTGAGAGGGCAGTAATCCTATCTTAGGATCAAGGGTGGAGCTGTGAGGTGATAACACTACCTACTGTGCCACATGTATTTACAGTGGTGCTTGAAAGTTTGTGAACCCTTCATAATTTTCTATATTTCTGCATAAATATGACCTAAAACATCATTAGATTTTCACACAAGTCCTAAAAGTAGATAAAGAGAACCTAGTTAAACAAATGAGACAAAAATATTATACTTGGTCATTTATTTATTGAGGAAAATGATCCAATATTACATATCTGTGAGTGGCAAAAGTATGTGAACCTTTGCTTTCAGTATCTGGTGTGACCCCCTTGTGCAGCAATAACTGCAACTAAACATTCCCGGTAACTGTTGATCAGTCCTGCACACCGGCTTGGAGGAATTTTAGCCCATTCCTCCGTACAGAACAACTTCAACTCTGGGATGTTGGTGGGTTTCCTCACATGAACTGCTCGCTTCAGGTCCTTCCACAACATTTTGATTGGATTAAGGTCAGGACTTTGACTTGGCCATTCCAAAACATTAACTTTATTCTTCTTTAACCATTCTTTGGTAGAATGACTTGTGTGCTTAGGGTCGTTGTCTTGCTGCATGACCCACCATCTCTTGAGATTCAGTTCATGGACAGATGTCCTGACATTTTCCTTTAGAATTCGCTGGTATCATTCAGAATTCATTGTTCCATCAATGAAGGCAAGCCATCCTGGCCCAGATGCAGCAAAACAGGCTCAAACCATGATACTACCACCACCATGTTTCACAGATGGGATAAGGTTCTTATGCTGGAATGCAGTGTTTTCCTTTCTCCAAACATAACGCTTCTCATTTAAACCAAAAAGTTCTATTTTGGTCTCATCCATCTACAAAACAGTAAACTGCAGACAAGCAGCAATGTTCTTTTTGAAGACCAGTGGCTTTCTCCTTGCAATCCTGCCATGCACACCATTGTTGTTCAGTGTTCTCCTGATGGTGGACTCATGAACATTAGCCAATGTGAGAGAGGCCTTCAGTTGCTTTGAAGTTACCCTGGGGTCCTTTGTGACCTCACCGACTATTACACGCCTTGCTCTTGGAGTGATCTTTGTTGGTCGACCACTCCTGGGGAGGATAACAATGGTCTTGAATTTCCTCCATTTGTACACAATCTGTCTGACTGTGGATTGGTGGAGTCCAAACTCTTTAGAGATGGTTTTGTAACCTTTTCCAGCCTGATGAGCATCAACAACGCTTTTTCTGAGGTCCTCAGAAATCTCCTTTGTTCGTGCCATGATACACTTCCACAAACATGTGTTGTGAAGATCAGACTTTGATAGATCCCTGTTCTTTAAATAAAACAGGGTGCCCACTCACACCTGATTGTGAGCTCATGAAATGTACAACTATAAACCAGTTCAAAAAAAAGGTATAAGGAACAGATCTTTATGAGGTATAGGGAGGAGGAATTACAATAACATTCTATTGATAATATAAGTGTATATATGTGGGTATGGGTACGTACGGATATATATATCATAATGAGTATTGTGTGTGTATATATATGTATAATTATGATATTATGGGTGTCTGTGTACCTTATAGTTATAGGTATGTGTATATGTATCCTGGGTGCGATTTGCTGGGGAGGATGGTGGGGATCATCCCCCCCTCTGGTTTTTATCTCTGCTGAAAAAAAAATCCTCTGGGACAACCCCGTCAATAAAACAAAAAACCAAAAAAAAAAGTTGACATGACAGGCATGTTGTGACACAGTTTTCTATGGTCTACATTGCACTCACTTTCAAAATGACCCGAAGTGGCAGCTTTGATGTTCACGAACGTCCCCAGCAAATCGATACATTGTAGATAATAACAATATCCAGAGTGTGAACATGGATTTAGCGCCATGAATCACATCCTTACTGATGAGCGCAACAGAATGAATGTATCCACACTGACAGCCTTCTTTTCCTCGCTGTCAATGGGCCAGACGTGCGTTCCTTCCCTGCTGAGAAATTCGCAGAAATGTGGATTAAAGAAGGGTGAAACGCGGCGGATAGCGCACCGACAGGAAAGCAGAAAAGGCCACATGAACTGCGCCATCAGAGCAAACTGTTCATTTAGTATTCATGTATTTTAGTGATTTTCGAGTCACTGTCCATTTAATCCGGAGGGAGAGAAACATCACAGCAACGCGACAAGCAATGCGAACTTTGTTGTGTGTTAGTGTTCGTGTATTTAGTCAGAGAGATAGGAAGATGTGTTCGTTTTCATTTAGTGTTATTCATTTGATATCATCGGATGTTATTGAGCTGTTAGCCTATTGTTACCTTAATTTTGTGACGTTTCATGATTAAAAAAAAACAAAAAAAACAACAACATCCCCCCTTCTGGTTTTTTGACAAATCGCACCCTGTATGTATGTACTGTATATATGTATTGTATGTGTGTATATATGCGTAACATAAGTATTTGTATATATGATTTGATTTGGTCGATATTATACCATGTTGGTATGTTTTCTTTGGTATATATAGTTTATTATGGCGGAAAGTGACGCTTAATTAGCGGTGGTATAGAGGGATAGGATTTGATAAGGTATTTACTTCTTCCTAATCCTTTACATTGTTATGTTACTGCCTTGTGGCTACGCTATTCTGTTTATTTATGCGATGTTTTGATTATGGGGCGGCACGGTGGTGTAGTGGTTAGCGCTGTCGCCTCACAGCAAGAAGGTCCGGGTTCGAGCCCCGTAGCCGGCGAGGGCCTTTCTGTGCGGAGTTTGCATGTTCTCCCCGTGTCCGCGTGGGTTTCCTCCGGGTGCTCCGGTTTCCCCCACAGTCCAAAGACGTGCAGGTTAGGTTAACTGGTGACTCTAAATTGAGCGTAGGTGTGAATGTGAGTGTGAATGGTTGTCTGTGTCTATGCGTCAGCCCTGTGATGACCTGGCGACTTGTCCAGGGTGTACCCCGCCTTTCGCCCGTAGTCAGCTGGGATAGGCTCCAGCTTGCCCGCGACCCTGTAGAACAGGATAAAGCGGCTAGAGATAATGAGATGAGATGTTTTGATTATTGCATTTTAAATTTATTTTTATATCTTTCTTCACGGTGGTGTAGTGGTTAGCGCTGTCGCCTCACAGCAAGAAGGTCCGGGTTCGAGCCCTGTAGCCGGCGAGGGCCTTTCTGTGCGGAGTTTGCATGTTCTCCCCGTGTCCGCGTGGGTTTCCTCCGGGTGCTCCGGTTTCCCCGACAGTCCAAAGACGTGCAGGTTAGGTTAACTGGTGACTCTAAATTGACCGTAGGTGTGAATGTGAGTGTGTGAGACCCTGTAGAACAGGATAAAGCGGCTAGAGATGATGAGATGAGATGAGATGAGATGAGATGAGAAATTAGCTGCTAATCCTAGAGGTTCACATACTTTTGCCACTCACAGATATGTAATACTGGATCATTTTCCTCAATAAATAAATGACCAAGTATAATATTTTTGTCTCATTTGTTTAACTGGGTTCTCTTTTCGGACTTGTGTGAAAACCTGATGATGTTTTTGGTCATATTTATGCAGAAATATAGAAAATTCTAAAGGGTTCACAAACTTTCAAGCACCACTGTGTGTACTGACTTATTTCCTTTCTTCTTTCCAAGTAACACTGATCATAAGCGTGGAATGTTTGACATAATAATGAGTGGGTAATATGTGAATAGTGTTTGAAAGCGCTTGTGTAGTTCCGTCTCAGCTCTTTTTAACCCTTGAGCTGAGAAACAAACATGGCGGCTGAGCCCCAGCACCGGAAGCGGCTCGCGCGCAGCGTCCTGCGTGTTTTTAATTCACCGCTGGACGCGACAGAAACATTTAATGATCATTAAATAACAGAGTGTAAAATCCCCTCTTCATTTTCCATGGAATAGCAGCCCACCCCAGACCTCTCCACACACCTCCGAGGCTCATTTCTCGGAAACGCCACAGTTTCGAAGAACCTCAGTCTTCCTCTGAAATGGACGCGTCACAGCGCGTGTTCTGATTGGACGCGTGGGCGTTTGGGGGCGTGGTTACGTCTTCATTCACACAAAATAACCTGAAAGGCAGACTTTTCTCAGAATTCAATCAATCAGTGGTGGTGCAGGTTTGGGATATTATCTCCTAGAAGTGCTGGTAGAATTCCTTCTCTTCTCTTCTCTCTTCAGCAGATCACAGAGGTGAATAAGAGGAGGTAAAGTGCCTCTATAAGAAGTCACTACATGTGTATGATGGATTTAGGTCTATTAATGAATGATCTATTGTATTGTATTGTGTATTGATAGGCAGATTGGAAGATGAATCCAGGAGGACGGAGGCTGAAGCAGTGGCTCATAGAGCAGATTAACAGTAATATTTATTCTGGCTTGTTGTGGGAGGATGAGGCTCGCACCATGTTCCGCATCCCATGGAAACATGCTGGGAAACAGGACTATAACCAAGAAGTGGACGCGTCCATTTTTAAAGTAGGCACATTATTATTATTAATATTATTATTAGTAGTAGTAGTAGTAGTATCATCCTCCTCATCATCATCATGATATTCAGTTTCATATTTGCTCTGTGCATCTTCACTGGCCTAAACACTGGTCCTAAATGCAATGGTGCATTTAAAAAAAATAAATAAAAATTTTGCATTGCATGCACTTCTAGCATACTTACTGTATACACACACATGCATTTTAAATATAGATCTTGAATATTTTTGAAAATATATACTTATACTTCACTGTAAAGGTTTGCACCCTCCATGGCTGGTTTCTGAAAAGGGAAAAAAAAGGATCTAAAAGTTGGTCAGAGGATATGAAAGATGTTGGCGTTAGTTATAAGGAAAAAGAAAAATCTCGAAGTTTCTTTTTTCTCTTAAAGAATATTCAAAAAAGGGAAATGCAAAATTTTGGTCAGAAGTGCAATGGTGCATATGTGTGTGTGTGTGTGTGTGTGTGTGTGTGTGTGTGTTTTATATTTATATATATATATATATATATATATATATATATATATATATATATATATATATATTTAAAACAACAACAACCTAGAATGCATTTTATATCAAGGGAAATACACACACACACACACACACATACATACATACATACATACATACATACATACATACATATATATATATATATATATATATATATATATATATATATATATATATATATATATATATATAAAAATTTTTTCTTATTACACTTAAATATAAGGACAAACACAAACATCTACCATCTATTATAAATGAAGTTCCTGGTACATTAAAAGCATAAAGTCAACCAAAAAACCCAACCCCAATGGTTTTAGACATTTTGAATACATGGCGAAAATAGCTTATGAAAAATGACTCATTTTGAAACACGTTCACAATGTTTGCGTATGTTGGAGCAGGAAGACCTTTAGCATGTTAGGTTTCAGAGAGATTTCTTCATTATTGTGAATCTTATTACAAATAGTCAGCTGGTGTTATGTTCAACAATCAAAATGCTGAGTTTGTCTTCAGCTTATAATGATTACAAACTCAAGATAAAGTGTAGCTGAGTTTTAGGGATTTTAAAAAATGTTATTCATTTATTTTTTAATGTGCATGATTGATCTTAAAAGTTTGCACCTCTTTTTTTCTAAATGCAATATAACAATTTTTTTTGGCTATATAACAAAATAACTGCCTTTAGTTTCTTTCATATCACTTTTGGTTGTATTAGTTATTTTCCCTAGAACCAGCCATGGGGATGATGCAAACTTTTGCACATTTTATTTTTGACACTAACAATCCAGAGTTGCTTGCAAAGACACTGGGGGGAAAAAAATGTTTACAGAAATCTCTTAGGTGGTGATAATAAACCTGAATTAGCATTTAAGTATATTGGTTTATTTATTTACAGTGTTTCAATCTGTAGAAATGAATGATAATATTTGATAAATACTATTTAACGCCTTCATGGTGCAGATGAAATTTATTCCTCAGTCTTGTTACTTGTTAATATGGTTAATTTTACTAAATATTTGTAACCGTAGTTCTTGAATAAGAAAAATACTTTTGTTAAATAGTAAGTAAGTAAATCTACATGCAGTCTGTGATGTCTTCCAGGCTTGGGCAGTGTTTAAAGGCAAGTTTAAGGAAGGGGATAAAGCTGAACCTGCGACATGGAAGACCAGACTGCGATGTGCGCTCAATAAAAGTCCAGACTTTGAAGAGGTAACAGATCGCTCGCAACTGGACATCTCCGAGCCGTACAAGGTGTACAGGATCGTCCCTGAGGAAGAGCAGAAGTGTGAGTGTGTTTGTGAGCTGTGCTCTTGATGGCTGCATTAATCATTAAAGCTTTTCTCTTTAATAAGAAACTTTAATAATCAAGCTAAAGAGTATTTCCTGCATTCAGTAGGTAAAAACATCAGCACGACCTTGAATTTGGGCTGCTCGAATGATGGCGTCGATATGGGCTGCAGTTCACCTGATCTCGATCAACTCATCAAAGAGGTAAGGATGGTCTCGGTATCCACAGTGCTGTTCTCTGATTCTTGATTCATTTTCTGTAACCGCAGTCAACTCTGACAGTAGTTCCGGCTCCAAGGCAAATCACAGTACGTATTAATACGCTCATTCAAATACGTTATCGTAAAAAAAAAAAAAAAAAAGAGCAAATGTTGAAGAGATGCTTGTTGGAAGGAGTCTCCAGTGTCAGAGCTTTGCATAATACTTTTTTTATTTATTTATTTTAAATTGTATGAGCGTTCCACAATATTAAATGTAACTATAAATGGTTAAAAAAATGACATGACATATATATTCTTCAATCAATAAAAATTGTTGGCAAATTGCCGTCCTGTAAAAGGATATACAGTAAACATTTCAGGATGTGATGTTATCGGAAAACAATCAACTTCCACATGGTAATAACAACAACTCCTCCTCTTCATCTCATCATCCTGTTGTCAGTCGTTGATTATTTTCCTCTAACAGCACACCCCTGAGTGTGTTATTCCTTTCTTATTTCATTCACATATCATCAGGTTGAAATCTAAATGGAAACACGTTGATATATATATATTTATTTATTTATTTTCTGTGCAGGCGTCTAATGATGAATACTCGGGCATTATCAAGAGAAGTCATTCTCCTATGGACGAGAATTGCAATGTTCCTTCACCTCACGAGTTGTGGCATCAGGGTTCTCATAACGGTAAGGCACGAACACACACCCATACTGAGATTTACACAGTGTGTGAAAGAAAAAAAACAGGAAGAAAGTACAATCACGTCCAAATCACAGTCCACAGGGAAAAGTAAAAATAAAACACGTTCCCTTGTAACCTGTGAATGTGCACTCTGTGTGTGTGTGTGATGATAACTTTGTTTTCTTCAATCCACGAATAACTCGGTCACTTTGCTGTCTCGTGCTGTTTTGTTTTTTTTTAATTCTGAAATGAACCGACTGTGTGAAACTGACATGTTGTTACACTGCAGCACATGAGAGCTGAAAAAGCATTTGTGCTTCTTCAGTTTTGCATGCTGAGGAGAACAGATTTCCTAATTTCCTGTAGAAAGTTGCTGACTTTGCATTCACGGTCCCATGAGTATTAAAGTATTAATTTGAAAAGAGCTGAACAGGGTTTAGACTCATGATTCACGATTCGCAGCTTTATGACTTTTGCAATTCCTTTTCAAAAATAACATGGATATATATTTTTTTTCTTTCTTTTACAGTTCTCCCTATTCATCTGGACCCATCACCAATGAGCACTTATAATGCTGGTATGTAGTGTATGCTTTCTTGTCTGTCTAATGACTATGCAAAAAAAACAAAAAACAAAAACCAAGACCTTTAGCATGCATTCTTGTTTTTTTTTTTTTACATCTTGCACAAATCCAGATCTTACACTCTCAGAAAATAATTGTCGCTTGTAAGTGGATCAGTGTGCTCTAAACTACTTATTTGTACCATTTATATACTGCTTGGGAACATATATGTACCTGTTTGGCCCTAAAAAGCTCCACACTTGCCCCTTTTCCACCAAAGCAGTTCCAGGGCTGGTTCGGGGCCAGTGCTTAGTTTGGAACCGGGTTTTCTGTTTCCACTGACAAAGAACTGGCTCTGGGGCCAGAAAAAACGGTTCCAGGCTAGCACCAACTCTCTGCTGGGCCAGAGGAAAGAACCGCTTACGTCAGCGGGGGGGCGGAGTTGTTAAGACCAACAACAATAACAAGACCGCGAAAGATCGCCATTTTTAAGCGACGAGAAGCAGCAGCTGTACAAACGCGAAGTCATCCATTATTATTATTATTGTTGTTGCTGCTGCTGCTGCTTCTTCCGCGTTGTTTTTGCTTCGATATTCGCGCCAAGGTTTATGCAAACGTAGCGACATAACTGACGTATACAGCGATGTAACTGACGTATACAGCGACGTAATGACGTGGCTTCCCTTAGCCCCACGAGCTATGGAAAAGCAAACTGGTTCTCAGCTGGCTCGCAAGTTGAACGAGTTGTGAACCAACACCAGCACTGGCCCCGAACCAGCCCTGGAACTGATTTGGTGGAAAAGGGGTAATAGTTACCTCAAGGTCCAATAATGAGCCCTAGTAGTACATACATTAGTGTAACTTGTGCCTTGCGGGACAGAAATTGACTCCTCCTGTAGTGCCCTTATTTCTGACAGTGAATTTTCAGAACGTATAATGTTACAGCCTACACGACCCAGAACCCTAGAAGGTTCCGGAGTGTCAAACTTTACCACTGAGGTGTTTTCTATAAGAATGAGTTCCAAGTAGAGTTACAGCAATGGCCTAATGGTTAGAGAAGCATCTTTGGGACCAAAAGGTTGCCAGTTCAATTCCTTGGACCAGCAGGAATGGCTGAAGTGCCCTTGAGTAAGGCACCTAACCTCGAACTGCTCCCCAGGTTGTTCTGGGTATGCTGTACCCAGAGCTCTGGATAAGAGCATCTGCTAAACATCTGAAATGTAACCTTCATAGAACGTTTTGGACACGTTATTGAACGTTCTGTATAGATAACATCGTCTGTACAAGCTGCGATAAACACCTGATATTTTATTCCAGAAAGTAGAACCAAATTACAGATGAACGTTCCAGCTTTACAATCGTCGCTCATAATGTTCTCAGTTAGTTTGTCGAACATTATGGACGTTTTTGTGTTAAGGTTCGTTGAGTGTATTACGATAGAACAAAAGGATCTTTACACAAAGAGTTCTAGAAAAGAGTGTTTCCATTGCTGAAAAGCTTCCATGGTAGAACGTTAGAAAGCTCGGACTCTTTCGCATCCGATGAGCTCAAGAAGAAACTATTTTCCGAGTGCATTATTAAAAATGTTGCAGCAACGTTGTCTAGGAAAGTTCTGAGAACAAATTTATTAAAAGCAGCTTTGGGACCAAAAAGTTGCTGGTTCAATTCCCTGGACCTCCAGGAATGGCTGAAGTGCCCTTGAGCAAGGCACCGAACCCCCTACTGCTCCCCAGGCTGCTCGGGGTGCATTGTACATCACTCTGGATAAGAGCGTCTGCTAAATACCTGTAATGTTTGTTTTTATTATTAAAATGTTCTATTCTGGGCGGCACGGTGGTGTAGTGGTTAGCGCTGTCGCCTCACAGCAAGAAGGTCCTGGGTTCGAGCCCCGGGGCCGGCGAGGGCCTTTCTGTGTGGAGTTTGCATGTTCTCCCCGTGTCTGCGTGGGTTTCCTCCGGGTGCTCCGGTTTCCCCCACAGTCCAAAGACATGCAGGTTAGGTTAACTGGTGACTCTAAATTGACCATAGGTGTGAATGTGAGTGTGAATGGTTGTCTGTGTCTATGTGTCAGCCCTGTGATGACCTGGCGACTTGTCCAGGGTGTACCCCGCCTTTCGCCCGTAGTCAGCTGGGATAGGCTCCAGCTTGCCTGCGACCCTGTAGAAGGATAAAGCGGCTAGAGATAATGAGATGAGATGAGATGTTCTATTCTTTTAAATGACACACTTGTAAAAATGGGCTTTTATGGTGTTAGACCAAAAAAAAAAAAAAGAAATATACAACCCTTAAGGGTAACTACTGTCATAGGGTTCCACGAGTGCAGCTCCAAGAAGAACCGTGTTAGGAAGCTTCACTGGAACCCTTGAGGTCCACCATTTTCCAAGAGTGTATTTGGAGCGTATCCATTTCAGGACTTCATATAAATCCTACTGAAAGACGCTTTATGGTCTATTTATAATCTTCTCTCTCCCTGTGTGTTTCCAGTTTTTGCTCAGATGATGATCTGTTTCTATTACGGAGGAAAGCCGATGGGCCACACAGTGACCACTCACACTGACGGCTGTCGGATCTCGCCCTGCCAGCCCCCCATCTCCAACGCGCTGCTGTATGGCTCAGACAGCCTGCAGACCGTACGCTTCCCGTCTGTGGAGCTCATCGAGAACGAGCGTCAGCGCTACGTCACTCGCAAGCTGTTCGGGCACCTGGAGCGCGGCGTTCTGCTGCGAGCCAACCGCGAGGGCATCTTCATCAAACGCCTGTGTCAGAGCCGAGTGTTCTGGAGCAGCCAGGACTCCCAGTACAGCACCGGCGTCAGCAAATTGGAGCGAGATGCTGTAGTCAAGATCTTCGACAATAACAGGTTTTTGCAGGGTGAGAAAAGATGATCATCTCAGACACGTTTACAATATGTTTGTGTATGTACACTCGTACATGTGTGTTGACCGAGGCTGTGTGTCCCTCAGCACTGCATATGTATCAGGATAATCAGTACCCGGCTCCAGACCCCACTGTCTCGCTCTGTTTTGGAGAAGAGTTTGCTGACTTCAGCACTGCAAAGAACAAGCTGATCATCGTGCAGGTAAATATGAGAAATGTGTCTCGTGTCCAATCCTCTACAGCTCAGTGTTTTCACAAACCGAAGAACTCGTAATGATCCGAAGAACTCCTTCGGAACCCTTGAGTGTACACTGGTTCTTTGGGCTCCACTATAATTATAATTCCTAATATGTTTCAATCGTCCACATTATTATATCACATCATGTTAAATTCTCAATTCTGATTGGTCACAAGGAGTTGATTCGTTTCTTTTTTCCAACCATAGCAACAAATCATAGGTTTATACTCTATCCATCCATTCATGCATTCGTCCTAACATGTTACCGTTTCCATAGTAACAACTCCCACGCTCCGTGTAATCTAAACCTAAAAATAAACAATTATAAAAACTGCATATTTATGGAAGGAGTCTCCAGTTTCAGTTTTCACTGTGTAACAGTCAGAGGTTACTTTAAGTGCAACTTTAAGTTTTCCGACATGTTTGTAGTTTTTTTCGTCTTATTAACTTCATGAGAGAAAAAAAATATGCTGGTGAAGGAAGGAAGGACTGTAACGTAGTGACTTTTGCAGACTTTCCACACCATCAAATGTAACCATAAATGCATAACAACTATGAAAAACATAATTCGTTCGAAAACCGATGTGGCATAAAAGCAATAAAACACTCCAGGACGTACTGATGATTGATTGTTTTCCTATAACAGTACAACGCAACACAACGGAGTGTTTTGTTGAACAGAAATTGAGCACAAAAATTATTCAACGTATTTTAATCAGTTTTAGTGGTTTTTATTATCTTTTAAACTTCTTCTTTTTGGATTTTAATCTTGTTTTATTTCAGTCATAACGACTTAATAAAAGCAAATTAATCCCGTACCTACTTTTTTTTTTTTTTAGCCTTTATCCTTTAAAATAATATCAATAATGCAGTTTATTATTCTCTCCACATTCACTGGATATGAGCAATCGTGCGCTCTGATTGGCTACTCTACTACTAGGATATCAGCTCATATACTATGAGTAGAGAAAAACAAAATGGCGGAGTGTGTTGCTGAGTCAACCGAGGACGAAATAAGAACTGTACTCGAAAACAAAACCCCCCAAAATACAAAAAGAAAAACAACAAAATATGGAATGAAAGTATTTGATGGTGAAAACGTATCTTTTATTAAAAAAATTTAAGAATTATTATTATCACATTTTTCACAAATTGCTCCTGTCATTTCGCCGGTCCGCTTACATTCTAAGCGGAAATGATTTTGTCGGATGTTTTGTATGAAGTTTTTATTGATCGAATTTGCAAAAAATAAAAATGCTCCATTTCTCAAAATCCAGTGAATGTGGATAGAATAAAACAGTTATTCCACTCAATCTCGTCGTACATGGATTATAGCTATCCGCTCACGTACGACTCAGTTTCGTGGAATAACTGCTAATTATTTTTGGCAAAGATACAAAATACATTAAAGAATTTAAACCCGCAAAAGAAATGCTTCCTGGTTTAGTAATCACGTGTATAAATGCAGAAGGATTAACACTTACCCCTGAATATTCTCACTATTAGGCCATGTTATCATCTCCAACATGATTAAATGACAGTCCTGAAGCTCAGCTCTACATCATACCTGAACCCCAAGTCTACCGTATAAATGATTCATATTTGATCTTGTAAATGTTCCAAGTCCTAAAATGTGTTGTTGTTGTTGTGAACAGATCACGTCTGTAAAATGTCAGCAGCTGCTGGACGCAATGACGGCTCACCGAGCTCAGTACAGCACCAACCTGGAGATCTCCGATGAACTTCCCGGCAATCAGATGGCTCACAATTACCAGGACATTTGCAACTACGTTCCCCAGCGGCCCCCGTGCTACAGAGACAACCTGCCCATCATCGCCTGAACCACAAGTCTGAATCCAGCTCAGATCAACAAGCGCCTCACAGACAGACTGATTTAAAAAAACAAAAAATAAAAAAAAAATCAATGAAAAGCAACGAAGAAACATTTTAAGCATTAGGAGTGCTGTGTGGTTTAATAAACCCACATGTAGCATGATGTTTTCTCAGGAAAATCATTGTGAAACTGTTCTCAGGGAAGGTTGTTCTTGTTTAAATATATATATATACAGTACTGTCCAAAAGTCTTAGCCCCCCTACTGTTTTTTTTTTCTCATACAAACTTTTTATACGACTTTAGCATTCAACAGTCAAAACATTTTAGAGTTCCAGACGTTCATGTTTTTTTTTTTTTTTCAGCACAAAATTAAATATTACAGGGGGGGAAAAAAGTTTGTAATATGTCTGAGCAGCATATTTCATAACAGAGCACTTTTCAGATTAAAACAGAAAGCATAATGAAGGTTACCGGAAAATTTTTGCTGCAAAATTAAGAAGTGTGACAGTCAAAGTGTCCAGAAGAACTGGGGCTGGTTCTGGAAGATGCTCAGTAAAACCTACAGCTCATTTCTGCATAAAACTGCACTCACTGGACCTCAGACTATTATTATTTTTTTTAAAAGCAAAAGGTCGTCTCAGACCAAATATCGACTTTGTTTCATGTATTCATTTATTACGGCTTAATGATTACTGTTTATAGTATTTTTTTAACATTGAAACATTTAATTTCATTATTTTTTTAAGCCATTTTTGGTCGACAGTGTTTCTATACATTTATCTAAGACTTTTGCACAGAACTGTGTGTATATATTTGTTATAAAATGTCTTTGGATTGCTTTTACCCCCCAGTTTTATATGCAACCTGGCTTCCCCCCCCCCCCCCCCCCCCCCCCAAGATTATCTACTCAAATGTGGGCAATTATCTTCAGCTAATAAGTAGATAGGTTTTACTATCTTCAGCTTTGTTGTTTTTGTATTGTGACTTTTGAAATAAAGTTTTTTTTAAGCATTACGTGATGTGAATTCTCATTTACTCGGTGAATTACTTCAAATCGATATACAAAAACACCAAAACCAATGCTGCTGCTACTACTACTACTACTACTATGACTAATAATAATAATGATAATAATAATAGTTATAAATAATTTAACCTGCTGTATGTTTTGCTTAAGAATTAATTTTATATTAATATGATTTATACAATATGTGTAAATATAAAATGCTTACAGGGCGGCACGGTGGTGTAGTGGTTAGCGCTGTCGCCTCACAGCAAGAAGGTCCGGGTTCGAGCCCCGTGGCTGGCGAGAGCCTTTCTGTGCAGAGTTTGCATGTTGTCCGCGTGGGTTTCCTCCGGGTGCTCCGGTTTCCCCCACAGTCCAAAGACATGCAGGTTAGGTTAACTGGTGACTCTAAATTGAGCGTAGGTGTGAATGTGAGTGTGAATGGTTGTCTCTGTCAGCCCTGTGATGACCTGGCGACTTGTCCAGCTCCCTGGGATAGGCTCCAGCTTGCCTGCGACCCTGTAGAACAGGATAAAGCAGCTAGAGATAATGAGATGAGATAAAATGCTTAGATTTTATGCAACAATCTTGTAAAAAAAAGTGATTTTTATACTGTGAAATATACAGTGCATGACCTGAAGGTGATGGAGGGATGAAAGAAAGAAAGAAAGAAAGAAAGAAAGTGGCTAAGAGAAAATGTAATAAAAACAAGTGGAAAGCAGAAGGAGAAATGATAGAACGAAAGAAAGACGACTAGAGAGAATGGTATAAAGGGAAAAAAATTGCAATATAATAAAAGTGAAAAATCCTGTAAGAATGAAACACAAGCAGGAAATAAAGAGTCATTAAGAAAATAAAAAGTCGCAGTGTGAGATAAGCAGATAGGAAGGACACAGGTAGGAAAAGGAAGAGAGAATGAAAGAGGAGAAAGTAATAAAGAAAAGAGAAGGAACGGAGGGAGCTACAGGCTGGACCTGTACAAGTTTAATGCGGAGCGGCCGACTGGTCGGCTGTAAAGTCCAGAAAGAATCTGAAACTTTACATTTTTGTAAAGATACTTTACATACTGTATTTTAAGCACGTTTTAAACAAAGTGGCAGGCTGAAATAATTCTTCCAAGAAGAAAAACAACAAGAAGAATCAGTGATGATAATGAAGAGGAATAAGAATACAGTTCCAACATTTAATGACATAATAATAATGTTATAATATTATCTCATCTCATCTCATTATCTCTAGCCGCTTTATCCTTCTACAGGGTCGCAGGCGAGCTGGAGCCTATCCCAGCTGACTACGGGCGAAAGGCGGGGTACACCCTGGACAAGTCGCCAGGTCATCACAGGGCTGACACATAGACACAGACAACCATTCACACTCACATTCACACCTACGATCAATTTAGAGTCACCAGTTAACCTAACCTGCATGTCTTTGGACTGTGGGGGAAACCGGAGCACCCGGAGGAAACCCACGCGGACACGGGGAGAACATGCAAACTCCACACAGAAAGGCCCTCGCCGGCCACGGGGCTCGAACCCAGGACCTTCTTGCTGTGAGGCGACAGCGCTAACCACTACACCACCGTGCCGCCGTTATAATATTATTAATAGTCCTAATAATGGTAGAGAGGGCAGCTTTGCCGTCCCACATCTCCAGGGTCTCCAGTTTGTCCTGAGCTCAGGTTTCTCACATGTTCTCCTCATGTCTGGTTTCATCCCAGTTCTCCAGTTTCCTCACACTTCCCAAACACATCCAGGTGATTGGATTGACACCTGATTTAATGTCTGAATGCACATGTTAAAAGTGCTCCGTGATAAACAGGGCGTACAGTATTCGTGCATAATTTTCCCAGGAGAGGCTCCGAATGAATCAGGATAAAAACGCTCACTGAAATACCAAAAGATAATCATAATAACACATTGTTGATTGACTCAACAGGGACTAATAGGGAAGAAAAACAGCTGCTGGCTTCCCCGAGTCGGTGATAAGAGTGAAAGAAGGAAGAGACGGACAGAAGGACTCCCTGGATGGAGAATGAATGTGATCCCTATGAGTGTGATGACACACTGTAGATCCCCATTTCACTTTCTCTCTGCTCTTGTGACACATAATGCTGGCTGAGGCAACGAGCCATAAAAGCCCATTATGATGGAAACTACACAACGTGTCTATACTGTAGTAAATATTCACACTACACTATGAGGTGTAGAATAAAACTCTTTGTTATCTATATTCATTCAGTTCCCTGCATACTAAATGCTTGGTCTCTCTTCCTTCTCTTCCTCTTATGTCTGTCAATTATGTAGCTATGATGACCAGGCTGGAGTTTTTTTTTTTTCTCTTTGATGGAGGTGTGGGTGGGTAAACACTTTACTGTCCTGAGTTGAATTTCTCTGGAACATTAAATGAGCAAAAGGGGATTTACGTACATTTACTAGCAACTCACGACAAGTTAGGAGCTGAAATTTTAAACAACAACAAACTTTTCACATTTATAATGTATAAAGTCGTCATCATACTCTTACCAGCTTTATATGCAAAAAAATCTCTTTGGTTGACTGAAATCAAGTTTGAAAAATTGTGTACAAAGTTAAATTGGACACAAGCTCTGCATATTTCCCCATCCTTGTCATCGCTTATACTGTATTACAATCCTAGCGCACTATTTTATTTATTTATTTTTGTATCAATCTCAAACTCTTGAATGCGGAATGAGGTGGAAAAAAGTATACGAAGCGTAATTTATGGTAACAAAATGTTGAATGTGTTACGTCTCGTACATGTTCCTTCATTATCACATATAACAAAAAGGGTTGGATATGTTAATAATATTAAATCACATTAAAAACACTGACCTGAATAAAATGAGGTTGCTGGTTCTGCTAATCACAGGAGTAATTAATTTTTTTGAAAAAGTAAGTAAACAGATTATGTTTACAACTGACCCAGCTAATCCAAAACCTGTTCTATGTTATATTGTCTGTTCTTATGCTAACTAATCAAGTGAGCAATTCTTAAGTAAACCTACACTATCCACAGTATATACAATAAAGAAAGGTAACATTAGCTGGCTAGCTAGTTTAGCCAAATGCTGTTGGGGTTTCAGCTTGCCAGGTTCATTAACTAACTCTACACATGTTTCTAGCTAGATATTTAATCTCTGTCAATATTTCTAGCTAGATATTTAGTTCTATACATGTTTTTAGCTAGATACTTAATCTCTGTCCATGTTTATAGCTAGATATTTAATCTCTTTCCATGTTTCTAGCTAGATATTTAGTTCTACACATGTTTCTAGCAAGATATTTAATCTCTGTCAATATTTCTAGTTAGATATTTAGTTCTATATATGTTTCTAGCTAGATATTTAATCTCTGTGCATGTTTATAGCTAGATATTTAATCTCTGTGCATGTTTCTAGCTAGATATTTAATCTCTATACATGTTTCTAGCTAGATATTTAAGCTCTGTCAATATTTCTAGCTAGATATTTAGGTCTATACATGTTTCTAGCTAGATATTTAATCTGTGAATATTTCTAGCTAGATATTTAGTTCTACATATGTTTCTAGCTAGATATTTAATCTCTGTGCATGTTTCTAGCTAGATATTTAATCTCTGTACATATTTCTAGCTAGATATTTGGCTCTATACCGTACATGTTTCTAGCTAAATATTTAATCTCTGTCCATGTTTCTAGCTAGATATTTAATCTCTGTACATATTTCTAGCTAGATATTTGGCTCTATACATGTTTCTAGCTAAATATTTAATCTCTGTCCATGTTTCTAGCTAGATATTTAATCTCTGTACATGTTTCTAGCTAGATATTTAATCTCTGTACATGTTTCTTGCTTGATATTTAGATAGGGATGTTCATGCTAATGCTAATCTGTCTCCATTGTCTCAGAGATTACTGCTGAGAATTTAATGCCTTTATTCTGAATATTGAAACTGAATCCTTTCAATTTTAATTGTAATTACCTCCTCCAACTAAGTTGGAGGAGGTTATGTTTTCACCAACATTTACTTGTTTGGCTGTTCCCAACATAAGTAAAAAAAAAATAGGAACAGTTGATTAGCTTTTGATGCAAATCTGGACATGTGTGTGGATCTGGGATTTTTTTTTTAATCTATTCACAATGTAACTCAAAAAGTAGTGAACGGATTTGGATGACATTTGGTGGACAGCTTTAATATTATCCTAGGGTCAAGTGATTTGATTTTGATGTTGATGATATGTGGGTTGGCAGAGGTATGCACTCTACTCAACTAATTGCCCTTCAAGTTTTAATTGTAATTGCCTTTTAATTGTAATTGTGCTTCTTGTGTAACTTCTATACTGTAGCTTTATATATAATTTAAAATAAATCCCATTTTCATGCAAATCATATCATTGTGTATACGGTATATTTGCCTGTTTTTTTTTACTTAGGAAGAGAAAATATATTGATATATAATTGTTATAAGTAAAACTTATAATCATGAAAATATTGTAATGCAGATGTACAATTGCTAAACCTGTTTCCAAATTTTTTCCTTTTTTTTTAACCAAAGCTTATAATAGTATTATTTTATTGTCAGATAATTTTGCATCTTTACTTAAAACACTGGCAACAGAATGAGAACGTTTCAAGCTTGAAATGAGTAAAAATGTCTCGAAATCTAGAAAGTTCAATAATCTCATATCCATTTTATAGTACTCCCATAATGAAATGAATAGAAATGCACTTTTATTAAAGCTTTATTTAAGATATTTTCACTTGCTGCTGTATAAGTCAGATAGCATTTTTTTTATTACAGAAAATATATTTGGATAATATTTATATTTATATAATAAGGAAGTCATGATGTGTTCAATGTTTGAATTTGCATTTTGAAATCCGTGAGTCAGAAATGTCAGCAGACATGATGTCTTCTGTGTTACATTCTGCTTCTTTCTGGTGCATTTTATCCTGCTTCCTGATCATATGATGTTAAAGGGCTGATGACACGAACATGACTCTATGCAATTTCTTAAATAAACTATACAACATGGCAAACATGTTAGATTTCTGTTATAATTACGTGAAAAGAAGCTGTTGTTACGCGAATATCCAACTTTTAATTGCACAGCGCAAGAAAACTGGGTCCGTGGCTCGCGGCCATGCTGTGACGTCAGCGGAAGAACACGCTGCGGTTCACTGGCTGTTCTACTCAATGGAAATGGCGCATGAAAACGCCGGTGAACTCTCTAGTGCTAGCTCTTCAACAACCAAATACTGGTACTTTAAGCAGTGATCATGATGGCATGATTTTATCTGATTTTAAATAAACGAGATTGATAATAATGTGAATGTTCACAACTAGTACATACAAACTCTGCAGCTTCTGATTCAGCAGCTGCGTCATACTCCGCAAAAACATCAGCAAGAACCTACAATATAAATGGAAATGCAATACACTAAGTTTAAATGACTTTTGAAAAGTATAATTTCTAATTTTTTTCTACATATTCTTGAAGTCGGTCATCGGGGTACTTGCTACCGTTCCCTAACAACACATGGCAAAGGGTAAAGTGTAGTGTTGCTACGAGTACTTGCTAAAGCCTCCGGTGGAAGATCCTCGATGTGCTGATAAGACATACAGTTCTATAGAACACACAAGTGTCACGATAATCACAAAACAGATGCAAATTGTTAAAATACCTAATTTTTAAGCAATCATGTGTTGATCTCTTCCGAATAGAATCTATGATAGCCTACCCTCTTTACCCTTTGCCTCTCGTTGCTAGGCGGCAGTTACATGAAAGCCGCAAGCTTTCACAAGCAAATACATGACTGATATCACGCCGACTTTATGATTACATTTATGATTATCATGAATGTGTACTCTATGATGTGTACTCTATGAGCGCTCTGGAGCGAGTCACTTCCAAGATGGCCGCACAGACCGCAGTGTTACTATTTTTAGCATCATGTCGGAGCACTCTATAGCTCTACGTACCTTTATCTTATGTCGTTTCTCAACACACGTTCTGACAGGAGGACTGTCTTTGGAGGAGTCGCCTTGTCCCAGGCAACTGCTGGATCCGGCATAGCTACTAGTAGACCCCCTCCGGAATACTGTAGGCACTGCTGATGGTAGCAACACACGTTTGTGCTGAACTGCACACCCAAGAGATTCTTTTAAGCTGGGAAGGGTGTCAAAACAATCCAAATCGAAGTGTTCAGAGCACAGGACGGATGTTGGTGAGGGCTCCCACTTGTCACGAGTGCGCCTGACTTGCTTCACCCACTTCGCATGCAGCTCGGGATCTCTGGGAAACTTGAATAAACTTACCCCATCCTTGTGGGTTTTGGAGCAAAAGCCGGCAACACAACGCGAAGGCATAATAAATATATATATATATATATATATATATATATATATATATATATATATATATATATATATATATATATATATATAAAAAATGTATAATAATGTATAATAATAATACTAATAATGATAAACTGAACACCTGTCACATCAACAACAAACTGGTAAGTGAGGAGGAAGATTCTTTCGCTGACGTCATATAGCCCCTCCTCCTCAGTCGTCTCCTGGGTGCTGCAGCCCCGTCAAATTTGCCCAAATAGCTGCGTTTTTTATCATAACTTGTAAAATAGACACCTTCGTGAATTAATATATGGATCATCGGGAATTACTTTTTATGTTATAAAACATCGCCAAAGATGTCAAAAACGTGTCATCAGCCCTTTAAACCTGCTCTGGTTTATGGTTTATATTTTCCAGGATAATGAATCATAGATACTTGACTCTTTTCAGCCTGTCAGGAAGAAACATTATCAAGCAGCTCAGCTCTCGAGCGCTAAGAAGAAGAAGAAGTTGTTCTTATTAGATATTAATGGTTTAAATGCAATTACTGTCTAAAAGTACCCCTGAAATCTCACAATGCACTGGGGTAAATTCCAAATGATGTAATCTGATGTCATCTGATCTAATAACAACACATTAATAATAATAACAATTCTGCTGTTGGTTTTGACACATTTTATGGGGCTCGACAGATGTAAAACCAAAACTATATGGCCAGAAGTTTGTGGACACCTGAAGATCATACCCATATGTGCTTACTGAACATCCCATTCTAGATTTATTCCCCTCGTCCTCCCATTATAATGGGGGGAGCCATGGCCTAATTGTTAGAGAAGCAGCTTTGAGACTAAAAGGTCACCAGTTTGATTCCCTGGACCAGCAGGAATGGCTGAAGTGCCCTTGAGCAAGGCACCTAACCCCCAACTTCTCCCTGGGCTGCTCTGGGTATGTTGTACATCACTCTGGATAAGATCATCTGCTAAATTACATTAATGCAATAATAAGTTCCATTCTTCTGGGAAGACTTCCCACTAGATTTTAGGGTGTGGCTGTGTGGATTTGCGTTCATTCAGCTATAAGAGCATTAGTCAGGTCAGGTCATCATTGTCGTCGGCTATCCATTGCTAGCGATGATGACTGCTTCATTAGTATGCTTAGAAACGCAGATAGGCCGCGAAGCCCGCACCAGAGCAACAGAGTCGTCCGCAGAGGTGGCATGAATGGCCTGGCTGAGCTGCCATGGAACGTCTGGTTTTGTGAGCCCTTGTATTCTCCCTTTGATGCTTGTCTTCAATTGTGGACACTGAGTTTTTAACTATGCTTTGCCATGTTGCTTTATCCGAGGCATCCCTTTCCCACGTCTGATCGATAATTCTGGCATTCTTCATGTTCCTCTTCAAGATTTCTTTGTACCTCAGTTTCTGTTCTCCTTGTCTCTTCTTTCCGAGGCTCAGTTCTCCATAGAAAACGGCTTTGGGTAGTCAAACGGCGTGTCAGGCATGCGCCAGATGTGTCCAGTCCAACGAAGTTGGGAAGCTGTGATCAGGGCTTCCATGCTTATTGTACTGGCTCGCCTGAGGACTTCTACATCGGGGACTTTGTCCTGCCATCTTATTTTGAGAATTTGACGCAGGTGTAAGAGTTGTAACCTGGTAGGTTACTGATGTTGGCTGACGAGGCTTGGGGTGAAGTTGATGGTCTAGCAAGGCACCTAACCCCCAACTGCTCCCTGTTAGGTTAGGTGCCTTGCTTTTGGCTAGACAAGTATGTAGACACCTGACCATCAGCTGGAACTGGACCATCAACTTCACCCCAAGCCTCGTCAGCCAACATCAGTAACTGACCAGGATACAACTCCGACACCTGCGTCAAATCCTCAAAATAAGATGACAGGACAAGGTCCCCGATGTAGAAGTCCTCAGGTGAGCCAGTACAGTAAGCATGGAAGCCCTGATCACAGCCTCCCAACTTTGTTGGATGAACGTTTCATCCATCAACACAAGGAAAACTGAAGAGCTTTGAACACATGTTAAAATAGTTCAGTTAGATAGTTATTAAATGTTAAAACTGTTAATATTATAGTCATGCTGTCTTTTGTTGCCCAAATGAGGATGGGTTCCCTTTTGAGTCTGGTTCCTCTCGAGGTTTCTTCCTCATGTCGGCTGAGGGACTTTTTCCTTGCCACCGTTGCCACAGGCTTGCTCATTGGGGATAGATTAGGGATAAAATTAGCTCATGTTTTAAGTCGTTCAAATTCTGTAAAGCTGCTTTGCGACAGTGTTTATTGTTAAAAGCGCTGTACAAATAAACTTGACTTGACAATTTTGTAGATACAAGGCTAGCATGAGTGAGCTAATTAACTATCTAAGCATTCACGCAAATGATTCCTTGGACCTGAAGATTTTTCATTTTATTTCATTAGTTCCTCTGTACTGCTTGACTTGAAAAATTTAAGAAAAACTATACATTAAATATGTATGGAGATATTACAAAGAAAAATAAAGCTTGGAAAGAAGTAGCAGAGATTGTCTCTGGAGAGTGTTTCAGATTAATACAGTTAGCTTTATTTGCTGAGAATTTGCTAACAGCTAATACGAAGATTGGCATGTAACATGGAACTCAAACAGTTTTAAACCAATTAATGCATTATTAAATATGTGTTTAACGAGATTAAATGTAGCTATATGGATGTATCATATTGTAGTGCCTCTGGTCAGTGTATGTTGTGCAGCTAGTACAGTTAGCCTGTGCACCATAGGTGATACATTTTGGCTACGATTCTTTCATCAGAACTAAAAACACAAGTGATACAACAATGCAAGATTAAACTATGGTCACTACAGCTTGTGATGCTTTGCAATCGGTTATTAATGAAAATGAGGCGTTTTGGTGGCAATGCATGGCTATATACAGGCGAGCTAAAAGTTGTGGTCACACAGCAGGTGAATACTTGACTGTCACGCCTTTGCGCACTCGAGCAGCCACGCCCACTCACAGGACCCAGTCGTTATGGGAAACACCTGATGCTGATTTGAGCGCAATCAGCACGTGCAGATAAGGACACAGAGGCTTTGTGAAGTATTATCATTATCACGGTCATGTTTATTTCTAGCCATGTTTACGACTCTGCTTTCGGTTTCATTTGTGTTTTGTTTTTGTAAATATCACGCCTGCTAATAAACACTCTTCCGCTGCATACCTGACACAATACTTGCAAAGGCTCTGTGAAAACAGCGTCCTTATATGCATGTGCCGATTGTGCTCAAATCAGCATCAGGTGTTTCCCATAATGACTGGGTCCCAAGCACACGCACACAACATGCTCCGAAGGATCCCAGAACATACTGTAAATGCACTTTTTAAGTCTCGGCAAAGGTTAGGTTCTGCTGAGCAGCTGTGTTGACGAGGCTTCCACAAGTATCGGGGACATGGATTCTAGACAAATACATCTCAAGAGGCTTGATGAAGGTTCCCTGAGCTTCTGGAAATATTTCCAAACCCATCTGTGAGTATTCGCTGCTTAGTTTGCCAACAAAACATCACCACCAAATTACACTGAAATTCTTCACGGACGTTTTTGGTCATCACGAGGTGGAGACACACCAAAAAACAACTCGCGAAGCTCGGAGAACATTCGCCGTATATTACACGATTGGTGGTGATGCTACCAATTTTTCATTGCTAAGTATTCGCAAATTAAACTCACTGTGAGCTGTAGTGTCATGAAGGCCTTTATGCATATATAAACAGCTTTATCCACCATTTTTTCTGAACTGGAAAGCAAAACTGGATCAAATCACAATGATATCTGAGAATGTTCTGATCCTGAACTTGAAATCAGTTACATCCTATCAAGGGGTCATCTAATAAGCATCACATGAGTGATTAATGTAATGGAATGACGGTTAAAATGACATTGAGGTTCCCAAGAAGTTGAAAAGTGTGTTAAAAAAAAAGAGTACTGAAATCATGCTTTCCAATGATTGAAAGTAGACGACCTTTCGATTTCATAAAATCGGTGAAATTTAGTTCCGTCTGAAATGTGGTCATTGTGATATATGTTTATTTCTGTAATATCTCACAAAATATCAGGCCATTCTGTGGCTGGGAAGTTATTTAATTTGACGGGATTAAAGCAAATAATGTGCATGAAATTGCTCACTTCGTGTAGTCAAGCAGACAGAGGAAGTCCGTGTGTGTGTGCGCATGCGCAGGTTTACCTTTGAGCGTGCACTGACAGTTCCAGCATTCTGTCGCTAAATGAACAGCTGATCACACCGAGGTGCTCGCTGACCGCCGATATTTATTAGTTTGGTTCTGCGTTTCCTTTCCTTCGTATATAACATAACGTTTTTTTTCTTCTCGCTTTCTTTCCGTTACTGTAGTCGGTCTTTCATGTTTCATTCGCACACTCACGTCCTCCATTTTTCTCTCCTGGTTCAAATTTGTATCCCACAATGCCTTGTGCGAATGGGGAAAGCCCATCACGTGATGTACCGTATGATGGAGTATCTTGTATTGGGTCATGGTGAAGCAGGGAAAAATAGTGGAGAATTTAGGGCCACGTGACTCTAAATTCATTAATTGTTCTATTTTTAAAAAAAACTAATAAAATTGGAAGTCTGTGATTCGAATTCAGTAGCTTTCGGTCACTAAACAAAAATAATCAGGTGTTGGGGAAAATTCTTTTTATGACCTACCTACACTTGAAAAGTCTGAAAGGCCATCTACCTTTAATATCCTCTTCAAGAAGAAAAAGTATCAGTGATGGCTCAGTTGGAAGCTTCATGAAATATTAAATGTGAAGGTGCTAATACTTGTGAAAAGCAGTATTTTGCATCGTAAAAAAATTGTATTGACGTTAAAATATACCGTGTCCATATATATGTATATATACAGTAATGTGCAAAAGTCTTAGGCACATGTAGACCAAAGAAATAAATGAAACAAAGTCAATATTTGGTCTGAGACGACCCTTTGCTTTAAACAACAACAACAACAACAACAACAACAACAAAATATATCTTTATATATATAACCCAAAAAACAAAGTTTGGAACTCTAACATGTTTTTGTACTTACTTGATTATGTAGAAGTCATAAAATAGAAATCTATAACAAAGTTTGTATGAAAAAAAACAATGAGGGGCTAAGACTTTTGCAGAGTATTGCTCAATTTCTAATGCATAATATATGACATACAGTCATGTGAAAAAGAAAGTACACCCTCTTCCAGTTACATGTTTTTACCAATCAAGACATAACAAAAAATCATCTGATCCTTACCAGGTCCTAAAATGTCACCATGTCATTATTTATTCAACAACAATTACGTGAAAATGCAGAATTCATGTGTGAAAAAGTAAGTGCACCCTATGATTCAATAGCTTGTAGAACCACCTTTTGCAGCAGTAACTTGAAGCGACCGTTTTCTGTATGATTTTATCAGTCTCTCACATCGTTGTGGAGGAATTTCGGCCCACTCTTCTTTACAACATTGCTTCAGTTCATTCATGTTTGAGGGCATTTGTTTATGCACAGCTCTCTTAAGGTCCCGCAACAGCATTTCAATTGGGTTGAGGTCTGGACTTTGACTTGGCCAATCCAACACCTTGATTTTTTTCTTTTTCAGCCATTCTGCTGTAGATTTGCTGGTGCGCTTGGGATCATTGTCCTGTTGCATGACCCAATTGCGGCCAAGCTTTAGCTGTTGGACAGATGGCCTCACATTTGCCTCTAGAATACTTTGGTATACAGAGGAGTTCATGGTTGACTCAATGACTGCAAGGTGCCCAGGCCCTGTGGCTGCAAAACAAGCCCAAATCATCACCCCTCCACCACCGTGCTTGAAGGTTGGTATGAGGTGTTTGTGCTGATGTGCTGTGTTTGGTTTCCGCCAAACATGGTACTGTGCATTATGGCCAAACATTTCCACTTTGGTCTCATCTGTCCAAAGGACATTGTTCCAGAAGGCTTGTGGCTTGTTCAGATGCATCTTTGCAAACTTAAGCCATGCTGTCATGTTCTTTTTAGATAGAAGAGGCTTTCTTCTCGCAACCCTTCCAAACAAGCCATACTTGCGCAGTCTTTTTCGAATTGTACTGTCATTAACTTTAACATTTAACATGCTAACTGTGGCCTGTAGAGTCCTAGATGTAGTTCTTGGGTTTTTTGCAATTTCTCTGAGCATTGCACAGTCTGACCTTGGAGTAAATTTGCTGGGACGTACACTCCTGGGAAGATTGGCAACAGTCTTGAATGTTTTCCTCTTCTGAATAATCTTTTTCACAGTAGAATGATGGATTTCAAATTGTTTGGGAATGGCCTGATAACCCTTCCCAGACTGATGTGCAGCAACAATTGCTTCTCTAAGATCATTGCTGATGCCTTTCCTCTTTCGCATTCATTGTGTTAACATACACCTGAGTGCTCCAGACCAGAAAACTGCCAAAACTTCTGCTTTTTAAAAGGTGGCCACACTGGCTGATGGTCAATTAACCAAATTCATTTGATCAGCAACACCTGGCTGCTAACTGCCTTCATAATTGCTATGGAAGCAGAAAGGGTGTATTTAATTTTTCACACACTGCTACTGCATTTTTGGCTTACTTTGTGTTAAATAAATAATGACAGGGTGAATATGTCATGTGTTACTGGTCGTCTGAGGTTGTATTTGCTTAATTTTAAGACCTGGTAAGGACCAGATGATTTTTTATTACGTCCTGACACTTAAAACCTAGACTTGAAAGAGGGTGTACTTTCTTTTTCACATGACTGTAAATAAAGAAGAAGGAGAGACCTGGGATTTGTGGGATTAAAGGGATAATCACGTGCAGTATTTCTTGCTAACCATTGCATTGTTTACTGTCTGACATTACAAAACTGATATGTGGTAACAGCGATGATGGCTATTCACAAAAACGTCGGAAACCCCCCCCAAAACAAAACATGACGCTTTGCAAACTCTAGATATTACCACCCCATGGATACACATTGCATGTGAAGGACTCTTACTGCTTAGTTCACTTATTTATTCTGGAAATCGGACACACTCTGAGAGATCAACGATGTACTCGTCCTGTGCTTTCCATTGCTTTGGTTTTTGCGGTGTGCCTCGTTAGCGTCATGGCACAATGCTGATGCTACTGTTTAGCTGAGAACTTTGCTGAATTCAGTTGCTTCGTCAGCAAACATTTCCCCAGAACTAAGTCGCAGATGTGAATCCCCGCCTCGGGTTGCATCAGATTCACCACATCTGGTGGACGTGCACTGTCTGACCACTCGTCCTCTTTTCCTTGAAATGCGTGGTGCTGCAGTAAGCGAAAAGAGGATGCACACTCAAATTATTTCTTGCCATGCATCTAAAGAGGATCTGTAGATCTCATGGAGCATTCTTGGAAACCCACATTTACAGATTGACATCAGTTTTAATCCGTGTGCTTGCCTCAGCTGTATAATGTATAGCCAAAAGTATGTGGACACCTGATCATCACACACGTCTGTGGTGGTTCTTCCTCAAAATGTTGCCACAAAGTTGGAAGTGCACACTTGTATAAAATGTCTTTGCATGCTTCCATTCACAGGAACTAAGACATCTAAACCTGCTCCAGCACGACAATGCATCTGTGCACAAAGCAATCTCTATGGTGTGTTAAGATTGAGGTGGAAGATCTTGAGAGTAATGCACAGAACCCTGACTGAACTCAACCCCATTAAACACCTTTGGGATGAACTGCAACACTGACTACACCCCAAACCTCCTCACCAACATAGCTACTGTTTACCCCCCCTTTTGTTTTTATTTCATTTCCCTTCCTCTCTTCCTTTCCCTTCCACACCCCCCTATCAGGGTGCAGGCGCTTACGAATGTATGTGCAGGGGAGAGCGGGGAAGCAAACTGGAGACCAAGCCAAATCACAAGACAAGAAAACAGGCAGGGGTCGATCGATCACCAAACAGGGCAACGGAGACTAGACTAGAGAGCGAAGTGAGATAAATGAGAAACTAGGTTGAGGAAACGGGAAGGCTGACTAAGTAAACATTGAACAATACTTCGCGTCTGTGAAGTGTGAGAGGGAGCCTTAAGTAGCAGGGGAAGTGATTAGTGGAATGAAAGACAGGTGCAATTAGAACTCAGGTGACAGAGGGTGCTATGGATTTTGGGAGTTGTAGTTAATGGAATCCATGTTTGTAGTTTGTCTCGAGCTGTCGCTCTCAATGCAGTTACCCCCCCCCCCCCCCACACACACAGGCTACAGGAATAACAGACTGTATAAGAAATAAAGGGATATAAAAAATGAGATCAACAGAGATAATAGAAATAAAAGAGTAATAAAAGAAGTAAGGGTTGTAAAATTTACTGACTTACTGGGAAAAATAAAGTTCTTAAAACTAGACCAAAATAACTGCAAGTTAAAAGGTTTTGAACAGATTTTCTTTTTACAATTTATTATAGCTTACTCAAAACCCCCCCAAAAATGCACAACAAGTAGTAGAGAAGGGTAGTTCCAATACTACAACCCCGATTCCAAAAAAGTTGGGACAAAGTACAAATTGTAAATAAAAACGGAATGCAATGATGTGGAAGTTTCAAAATTCCATATTTTATTCAGAATAGAACATAGATGACATATCAAATGTTTAAACTGAGAAAATGTATCATTTAAAGAGGAAAATGAGGTGATTTTAAATTTCATGACAACAACACATCTCAAAAAAGTTGGGACAAGGCCATGTTTCCCACTGTGAGACATCCCCTTTTCTCTTTACAACAGTCTGTAAACGTCTGGGGACTGAGGAGACAAGTTGCTCAAGTTTAGGGATAGGAATGTTAACCCATTCTTGTCTAATGTAGGATTCTAGTTGCTCAACTGTCTTAGGTCTTTTTTGTTGTATCTTCCGTTTTATGATGCGCCAAATGTTTTCTATGGGTGAAAGATCTGGACTGCAGGCTGGCCAGTTCAGTACCCGGACCCTTCTTCTACGCAGCCATGATGCTGTAATTGATGCAGTATGTGGTTTGGCATTGTCATGTTGGAAAATGCAAGGTCTTCCCTGAAAGAGACGTCGTCTGGATGGGAGCATATGTTGCTCTAGAACCTGGATATACCTTTCAGCATTGATGGTGTCTTTCCAGATGTGTAAGCTGCCCATGCCACACGCACTAATGCAACCCCATACCATCAGAGATGCAGGCTTCTGAACTGAGCGCTGATAACAACTTGGGTCGTCCTTCTCCTCTTTAGTCCGAATGACACGGCATCCCTGATTTCCATAAAGAACTTCAAATTTTGATTTGTCTGACCACAGAACAGTTTTCCACTTTGCCGCAGTCCATTTTAAATGAGCCTTGGCCCAGAGAAGACGTCTGCGCTTCTGGATCACATTTAGATACGGCTTCTTCTTTGAACTATAGAGTTTTAGCTGGCAACGGCGGATGGCACGGTGAATTGTGTTCACAGATAATGTTCTCTGGAAATATTCCTGAGCCCATTTTGTGATTTCCAATACAGAAGCATGCCTGTATGTGATGCAGTGCCGTCTAAGGGCCCGAAGATCACGGGCACCCAGTATGGTTTTCCGGCCTTGACCCTTACGCACAGAGATTCTTCCAGATTCTCTGAATCTTTTGATGATATTATGCACTGTAGATGATGATATGTTCAAACTCTTTGCAATTTTACACTGTCGAACTCCTTTCTGATATTGCTCCACTATTTGTCGGTGCAGAATTAGGGGGATTGGTGATCCTCTTCCCATCTTTACTTCTGAGAGCCGCTGCCACTCCAAGATGCTCTTTTTATACCCAGTCATGTTAATGACCTATTGCCAATTGACCTAATGAGTTGCAATTTGGTCCTCCAGCTGTTCCTTTTTTGTACCTTTAACTTTTCCAGCCTCTTATTGCCCCTGTCCCAACTTTTTTGAGATGTGTTGCTGTCATGAAATTTCAAATGAGCCAATATTTGGCACGAAATTTCAAAATGTCTCACTTTCGACATTTGATATGTTGTCTATGTTCTATTGTGAATACAGTATCAGTTTTTGAGATTTGTAAATTATTGCATTCCGTTTTTATTTACGATTAGTACTTTGTCCCAACTTTTTTGGAATCGGGGTTGTAAAAAACAAAACAAAACATGGATTGGATATTGGAGAAAACATATCAGATATCAGGTCCTGTAACAAACAGCAAAGATTGGAATTGGATTTGGAAAAAAAAATGTGTTTTTGGAACTGGAAATATTTTACATAAAATTACTCTTTTTTACAATATTGGTTTTGTGATATTTATACTTTATTCTATCTACATTCACTGGATATGATCAATCGCGTGCTCTGATTGGCTACTCTACTACTAGGCTATCAGCTCATATGCCATGAGTAGAGAAAACAAAATGGCGGAGCGTGTTGCTGAACCAACTGAGGACAAAATAAAAACAAAAACAACCCCCCCCCAAAAAATATAAAAAAAGCAACAAAATATGGAATGAAAGTATTTGATGGTAAGAACATATCTTTTTTTAAAAAGAATTATTATTATTATCGCATTTTTCACAAATTTCTCCTGTCATTTCACCGGTTTGTTTACATTCTAAGCTGAAATGATTTTGTATCAAGTTTTTATTTATCAACTTTGCAAAAAAATAAAAATAAAAATGCTCTGTTTCTCCAAATCCAGTGAATGTGGATAGAATAAAACAGTTATTCCACTCAATCTCATCGTACACGGCTTATAGATGACTCGGTGCTATGGTACGCGTCTCGTCAGCTATCAGCTCATGTACGACTCGATTTCTTGGAATAACTGTTAAATATTCTTTATTATATTTATTTCCAATGTAAGTGATTTTTTTGCGTGAAAGATTTTCAGGTATTCCAAAACGTAATACTTTTTAAAGAAAACAATATCAAAAGAGCATAATGAATATCATCAGCGTGTTTGTTAATTAACAAATAAACAGATCGAGCTAATTGTCAATAAGGTGAAATTTTCTTTACGGATGCTTTAAGAACAGTGTGCACACTCTGTTAAAATCAGAGGTCAAGTTGGAACTTTAAATATTCTGCCATGGGAAAGGGTGGCGGTCGTTGTATTTTGTGGTTTCTCAGAAGCAAGCAATACCTAAAAAAAAGGATAATAACTTCAAATAAAAGTGAAGGAGCCTTGTTTAGCTGTTATAATGAAAGTATTAAAAGGAAGTAACTTGTTTCACAACATTAGATGTAACTACAAATGGATAAAAAATTGTAATCATGCTGTTGTAAAGTAGGAATTAAATTGGAACCATTTTGGGACTTTGGAGTGATGTGTTTGTGTGTTGGGGGGGATGAGGGGTGAGTCTGATTCATCACACCACCTCTTATATAACAGCTGCATTAGCCATACACTCCATATCAAATGATTATAAAGTGTTTATATCAAATAAAATGCATATAGTACAAATCCTCATTACAATAGCAAGAAAGGTCAAAAATAGTTTAGACCTCTCCTGCAGAATGTGTCAGGTCATATATGTCATATAAACAAATGAGACAAAACTATTATACTTGGTCATTTATTTATTGAGGAAAATGATCCAATATTACATAGCTGTGAGTGGCAAAAGTATGTGAACCTCTAGGATTAGCAGTTAATTTGAAGGTGAAATTAGAGTCAGGTGTTTTCAATCAATGGGATGACAATCAGGTGTGAGTGGGCACCCTGTTTTATTTAAAGAACAGGGATCTATCAAAGTCTGATCTTCACAACACATGTTTGTGGAAGTGTATCATGGCACGAACAAAGGAGATTTCTGAGGACCTCAGAAAAAGCGTTGTTGATACTCATCAGGCTGGAAAAGGTTACAAAACCATCTCTAAAGAGTTTGGACTCCACCAATCCACAGTCAGACAGATTGTGTACAAATGGGGGAAATTCAAGACCGTTGTTACCCTCCCCAGGAGTGGTCGACTAACAAAGATCACTCCAAGAGCAAGGTATGTAATAGTCGGTGAGGTCACAAAGGACCCCAGGGTAACTCCTAAGCAACTGAAGGCCTCTCTCACATTGGCTAATGTTAATGTTCATGAGTCCACCATCAGGAGAACACTGAACAACAATGGTGTGCATGGCAGGGTTGTGAGGAGAAAGCCACTGCTCTCCAAAAAGAACATTGCTGCTCGTCTGCAGTTTGCTAAAGATCACGTGGACAAGCCAGAAGGTTATTGGAAAAATGTTTTGTGGATGGATGAGACCAAAATAGAACTTTTTGGTTTAAATGAGAAGCATTATGTCTGGAGAAAGGAAAAAACTGCATTCCAGCATAAGAACCTTATCCCATCTGTGAAACATGGTGGTGGTAGTATCATGGTTTGGGCCTGTTTTGCTGCATCTGGGCCAGGACGGCTTGCCATCATTGATGGAACAATGAATTCTGAATTATACCAGCGAATTCTAAAGGAAAATGTCAGGACATCTGTCCATGAACTGAATTTCAAGAGAAGGTGGGTCATGCAGCAAGACAACGACCCTAAGCACACAAGTCGTTCTACCAAAGAATGGTTAAAGAAGAATAAAGTTAATGTTTTGGAATGGCCAAGTCAAAGTCCTGACCTTAGTCCAATGGAAATGTTGTGGAAGGACCTGAAGCGAGCAGTTCATGTGAGGAAACCCACCAACATCCCAGAGTTGAATCTGTTCTGTACGGAGGAACGGGCTAAAATTCCTCCAAGCCGGTGTGCAGGACTGATCAACAGTTACCGCAAACGTTTAGTTGCAGTTATTGCTGCACAAGGGGATCACACCAGATACTGAAAGCAAAGGTTCATATACTTTTGCCACTCACAGATATGTAATATTGGATCATTTTCCTCAATAAATAAATGACCAAGTATAATATTTTTGTCTCATTTGGGTTCTCTTTATCTACTTTTAAGACTTTTAGGATGTTTTAGGTCATATTTATGCAGAAATATAGAAAATTCTAAAGGGTTCACAAACTTTCAAACACCATTGTATACTAGTTATATACATCGAGTCCACTTTTTAGTTTTGAAGTATACTGCAATTACCCTTCTATTAGTTTTCTCGCCCGAACCCTTACCTCATGCACACTACCAGTAGACAACTTAAGTGCTTTGTACCTTAAGTTACAATGAAGTTATAAAGGTAAGGATTCACAAAATAACAACAGATACTCAGGATTAAGAACATATTCATTTTCTTTAAAAATGGTGATGGCCTGGCATCCCATTCAGGCTGTAATTCCCACCTAACGCCCAGTGTTCTGTGTTGGGATAAGCTCCGGATCCAAAGCAGTGACTCAGAGATGAATGAATCCAGGTAAAAGTTCTCCGACCAGAAGAGATGAATCTGGTGGAGAAATAAAGCATTTATAATAAATGGAAAGTTCTTGAGACACTCACAGGGAGATTTTGAGTGAGCTTGCTGTATTTAATTTTTTAAATGATTCTTTAAAATGACACACCCCCTCCAGGAAGAGGAAAACAAATGATTTTTATTGATTAAAAACGATTTAAATTCAGTTCACAATATAAAGCTAGAACACACACACACACACACACACACACACACACACACACACACACACACACACACATGATTTTATATTCTTTATAGAAATTTTATATTGGGTCACATTGGGAACTGGGCCCAGAGTCCTCGGGGAAAACAAATGTTTGAATTGCGCAATGAGTGCGGGGATCTTCATAGTCCCTGGGGAGACTCATTGTGTGTGTGTGTGTGTGTGTGTGTGTGTGCGTGCGCGCATGTACGTGTGTGTGTGTGTGTGTGTGTGGTGCCGCAGGTGTAGAGTGTGTAAAGGGGCTGCCCACAAACACCTGACCACACCTCCTTACTGACCAGAGCTACTGACACATTTCCTCAAATCAGTATCAGTTCATTCGAAACCTGCTCCAAAAAACCCAGACGCCCAATTTAGTACAGTGAAGGCCAGGAGTGGCAGCGCCATCTTTATCTGGAAATACACACCATGTGAAGGTTGTCACATGAGCCATGCAGTGAAGAATATATATATTTTTTCTTGTTGAATCATAAATAAAACCCCAGATTACTTTCATTAACTTTGGTGAAAAAAAAATTTGAGAAAAAAAAATCTGAGATTAATATTATCTATCTATCTATCTATCTATCTATCTATCTATCTATCTATCTATCTATCTATCTATCTATCTATCTATCTATCTATCTATCCTCATTAATCACTTTAACAGGAACTTGTTCTTGATTCTAAGATCCCTGTTCTTCACAGGAATGGAACTCAATGTGTTCTGCTGTTGCTGAGATGCTTTTCTGCTCACCACTGTTGTAAAGAGTGATTATATGAGTTACGATATCCTTCCTCATGGTTCTAACTCGGCCTTTTCAGCGTATCGCGATGTTTTCTTACTACTACTCCCACAATATTACTGACACACCTGTAAAAGTTGCTGTGACACTCATAAAAAGACTTGTCAATCTTGAAAATGTGGTCTTTTGTTGAATTTTCTTTTATCTCGATATGGCGGTGGCAATGGCGTACTAGCATGCGAATGTTCTACACTTGGACATACTTCACTCTCCAACCAGTGCATAGCTGCCACTATTCTGAGACGCCATGCATACGCAAGGCTGAAACGCCAATGTGTGAACCAAGCATAAAAAATCGTTTCTTGAAGCTAATTTAACCATACCGTTAGCAAACCAGTTGGTTTAGCCCTAACCGGTTGGTTATGACGTCACACCGTGTCAAAACCAATCCCACAATGCCACGCCCACCTTTGCGACAAGATGGCTGATTTTATGTCTGCTTCACTCGACTGTTCTTCCATGAAGCAACGAAAGAAGAGAAACAAGAACTTTTCTCTGGATGAAGAAAACTTGATACAAGCAAATACAATGGTGGAGGAGAATCATCAAATCCTCACTTCTAAACACAGCAATGATGTAACTGATAAGAAGAGGGCAGCTTTGTGGCAGGAGATCACCCGACAGGTGAACCTGAAAGGGGTGGCGTTGAGGGCAGTGGATGAGATAAAAGAGAAGTGGTCCAATATGTCCAGAAAGGCCAAGAAGGAATGTACAGTACACACAGGCAAATTCATCATCACGCCAGCAGTGTTTGCCTGTAAGATGAATGCCATTCTGATGTTTACATAACCAGTTGGGGTGGCACGGTGGTGTAGTGGTTAGCGTTGTCGCCTCACAGCAAGAAGGTTCTGGGTTTGAGCCCCGGGGCCGGCGAGGGCCTTTCTGTGCGGAGTTTGCATGTTCTCCCCGTGTCCGCGTGGGTTTCCTCCGGGTGCTCCGGTTTCCCCCACAGTCCAAAGACATGCAGGTTAGGTTAACTGGTGACTCTAAATTGACCGTAGGTGTGAATGTGAGTGTGAATGGTTGTCTGTGTCTATGTGTCAGCCCTGTGATGACCTGGCGACTTGTCCAGGGTGTACCCCGCCTTTCGCCCGTAGTCAGCTGGGATAGGCTCCAGCTTGCCTGCGACCCTGTACAAGATAAACGGCTACAGATAATGGATGGATAACCACTTGGTTAAAAGATAACGGAGGTTGGGAGGTGTGTTAACTTTAACCACTTGGTTAAAGGAGAACTGAAGTCATGTTTAAACTCGCTTTATTTCTTAATTAACGTGTTATTCAATTACATTTTCGGTTTTAGTAACCTTATATCGTGACTTGTACTGGCAACTAACTGCAATTAAATATTATACTTATCGGCCTATTCGGTTTTTAGCCGTGTTGAATTTAGTTCGTTTGGTCCACGGCAGGCGTCACTTATCCGCGCGATCTTCACGAGACTTGTGCGAGACTTCGAAACGTGAAGTGTCAGCCAGGTGTCAGTGCCGCCATTTTGAAAACTGTTTTCCAAACGAAATTTTGCACAAAAACGAGTTTAAATGACGATTTCTGCCGACTTTTTTCAAACTTTCCTGATTGCTATCAAAACAAACAAAACGTCCGGCTTCAGCATTCGAAAGAGGGTGCGCGCGTCTTTTGACGACGTTGGCAGATGTCGGTCACTTTGATTTCCGCTGTACGTTTTATTCTGTCCTACGATGTCTCGCACAGGTCTCGACGAATCTCGTTTACGGCCATTGCTTTGACATATGGACTGATATATTACAGAGCATATTTCAAACACTCATAATTTGCTATAGCAGTGACAAAATAGCGATCAAAAATGCGTTCCGATATTTAATAAAATGAGAAATAGAATTTCGATAATAAAATATTCGCCTTCAGTTCTCCTTTAACTTTAACGGAGTTTTGAACAACAGTTTAACGGTAGGTTATATTTAACATCGTGATTTAACCATTGGTTAAAAGATATCCGTATTTTGATCAACTGGACCCAGAACTTTATTTCAATCTGGTGTTTATTATTGAAGCAAATGTCATTAATTACAGAGACAAAGTTGTTATTTGACCGCATACATTTTTCAGTGTTAATTATTACCTTTCATTAACATAAATTTGATCCCGTTAACCCTTAGAAAAAAGAAGTTTATTCAAGCGTGCTTCTAGTATACGTCTTTTAAACTAAAAATAAGAGAGTATGCTTTCAGTTTACTTTTTATTTACTTATCAGAGATATACTTAATAAAGTTATACATGGCTTATAATGAAAAGTATATAGAAAAGTCTAAGTATTTTAAGCTTATACTTAAACTTTTGATCAAGATATACTTGACAAAAGTGTAATAAAGTATTAAAATATTTCTTACCGTATGTTTAAGTGGGGGCGGCACGGTGGTGTAGTGGTTAGCGCTGTCGCCTCACAGCAAGAAGGTCCTGGGTTCGAGCCCTGGGGCCGGCGAGGGCCTTTCTGTGTGGAGTTTGCATGTTCTCCCCGTGTCCGCGTGGGTTTCCTCCGGGTGCTCCGGTTTCCCCCACAGTCCAAAGACATGCAGGTTAGGTTAACTGGTGACTCTAAATTGACCGTAGGTGTGAATGTGAGTGTGAATGGTTGTCTGTGTCTATGTGTCAGCCCTGTGATGACCTGGCGACTTGTCCAGGGTGTACCCCGCCTTTCGCCCGTAGTCAGCTGGGATAGGCTCCAGCTTGCCTGCGACCCTGTAGAAGGATAAAGCGGCTAGAGATAATGAGATGAGATGAGATGTTTAAGTGGACTTGCCCTGTAGTTGTGTTTATCCGTTTGACAGTAGCCTATAAAATACCTCTTTTTCACACATATTGGCTTCTTTGTGATATACGGCAGTGTGTTTTAAATCCCGTCATTTAAACCTACAGTACATGTACTATAAGTTTGTGGTCGGCTCAAAACACTTAAGTTGTCTACTGGTAGTGGGCATGAGGTAAGGGTTCGGGCTAGAAAACTAATAGTATACCTAGAATTGCAGTATACTTCAAAACTAAAAAGTGGACTCGATGTATATAACCAGTAACTAATAGTATATTTCCAATATGCTATAAAGCATACTTTTATAAACTAAAAAGTGGACTAGAAGTATAAAACAAGTAAACTCATAGTATATTTCCAGTATACCATGAAGTATGCTTTTGGACTACAAGTGTATAACTAGTAAACTATTAGTATACAAGTTTACTTGTGGTATACTTGCAGTACAAAATAAAAAATACTAGTTGTATACTCAAAGATTACTTCTTTTAGACTTAAAGTATACTTTTTATAAACTAAAAGTGGGCCAATTTAGTCCCCAAAAGTATTAGATTAGTTTACTTACAAGAATACTGTAAGTACATTGATATCAGTATACTTGGTACACAAAAGTATACTTAAGGAAATACACTACCGTTCAAAAGTTTGGGGTCACCCAGACAATTTTGTGTTTTCCATGAAAAGTCACACTTTTATTTACCACCATAAGTTGTAAAATGAATAGAAAATATAGTCAAGACATTTTTCTGGCCATTTTGAGCATTTAATCGACCCCACAAATGTGATGCTCCAGAAACTCAATCTGCTCAAAGGAAGGTCAGTTTTATAGCTTCTCTAAAGAGCTCAACTGTTTTCAGCTGTGCTAACATGATTGTACAAGGGTTTTCTAATCATCCATTAGCCTTCTGAGGCAATGAGCAAACACATTGTACCATTAGAACACTGGAGTGATAGTTGCTGGAAATGGGCCTCTATACACCTATGGAGATATTGCACCGAAAACCAGACATTTGCAGCTAGAATAGTCATTTACCACATTAGCAATGTATAGAGTGGATTTCTGATTAGTTTAAAGTGATCTTCATTGAAAAGAACAGTGCTTTTCTTTCAAAAAGAAAGAAAAGTATACTTTGTATACTTTAACTTTACTTAAGTATACTTAATAAAATGAGCTTGAAGTACGTATACCGTATTTCTTTTTAACAAGGGATTACGGCCTTCTGTGCATGACATGTGCGTGTCCCTTCAGCGACAGCTTGAGAACTTTAAAGAACAACTTGTGCTGTATATTTTCCAGATCTTTGAAATAGTCATATGATCTTTATGATGCAATTGAAGAATAACTTGTCCTGTGGAGTGTTTTCACTGTGTGAAAGTGCGACAAAACCGAAAGTTTCTCAGAGAGCAGAACAACACAGGGCAGATTTGTTTCACAAAGTAAATTATTTTCATTCAAAGCAAGATAGGAACCATGTCAATGGACCAGTGATGACCAGGGTATTGCTGAGAATTTGTAATACTAGAAGCAATCTTTATAATCGTTTTCTAGATTTCAGAAGACACATACCCTAAGTGCTATAAAATATAGCTTTGTCAAAGTAAAAGTAGTTAACTATTTAACAATTATTTGCCGAAGGTGAGGTGAATATTAGTGAATAATTACAGAGACAAAGTCGAGGTTATCATTTAAATAGTATTAGCTGGTATTGAGTGGTAGATCAGATATATTCCATTCAGAATGGAATATATCTGATATACCATGGAAAAAATCCAGCCAATATTATTATTATTATTATTATTATTATTCATACACATTCCTTTCGGGTGTTCACCACGTCCTTCTCTTTCAAAATCTTCCATATTTAGCAAAGCAAACTTGGCAGCCATGTTTGTTTACAAACTGTCCCAGTCGCTCACTTGCTAGCGCGGAAGTTTTACATCTCCGACGTGTGACGTCATGTTGTCTTGACAACCATCCATGCAACATCGTAAACCATATTCAACACTCATTCTCCACTGGGTAAAGTGACGTAATGTATGTACGATAAGCAATATGCTAACAATATTGCATGCTGTCAATCAGGTTTGTAGTACTAGAGTCCGACTCATGCCGTAATTTTAAGAACTCGACTTGGACTTGAGCACTGATGACTCGGACTTGGACTTGGACTCGTGATTAACTGCATTCGGACTCGTAAATTGGAGACGAGGAGTCTGATTTTTTCTTTTTTTTGTAACATGCCATAATAATTTGTCATAAGATATTTATATCTATATAAATTTTTATACTAATTTTGTGCAAGAGTGTCACACCTGCACGCCTTGGCGCATGCATCAGATAGACTCTCGGGTGCGCTCCGGACAGTGTGCACACCAAGCGGACTCTCGCGCACGCATCATAAACGACTTACACCTGCACAGGATTAACGCACAATCAGCATGCCGATATAAAAACTGCGAAAACGCACTTACTTTGCGAAGTATTGAGTTGCGTTGCTGACACATCACTGAGCCTTATTTCCTTGTTTGGGTTCCTGATCCCTGATTTCCCGTTTCTCATATTTGATTCTGCCGAGTCTACGATAGCCTGTTTGTGTCTCGCTCGACCTATCGCCTGTTTCACTGTTTTACAATTTTTCCTGCTGTTCTGGATCGTTTACCGTCTTCACTTGTATTAATAAACACACCTTCTGCACTTACATCCGTCTCCCAACCATCTCTGACAGAATACTTCACACTCCCTGATAAAGAGAAGCACATTCACCTGTTCATACGCCATGTTCAGGAACAAACTAATGCTAATGGCACTGAAACAGCCACCGTCAAATGGTGCGGTTGGAGTCTTGTTCTTGGACTCGACTTGAATTTTTTTTTTAATGACTTGGACTTGACTTGGATTTGAACACTGGGGACTCAAGACTGGACTCGGACTCGAGGTTTAGTGACTCGACTACGACACTGCTATCAAACTAAATGAATGAAACCTGCTAGAAGGGAATAGAACACGTTTTTATTTCATCGGAAAAGTGTCCTGTATGGATAATAATCACCAATATTCACTGAACCTGAGGTGGATGATTGTTTTAGTATAAATACACAGGTGATTATTAAAAAAATAAATAAAAATTCATTTATTTCAAACTTCAAAAGTGCCATGTAAATGTAATAACGGCGTGGTGCAGACTTGTGTCACTTACCTACGCCGAATCACATAAAATACTTTATTTTGAAATCGATAAAATAAATCCCACCTTGCATTTGAATAGTTTTAGACCTATCAGCTATCAGCTCATGTACGACTCGATTTCGTGGAATAATTGTTAAATATTCAGGTAGTTAGCTTATTATCATGCTAGCTATTGAGTTACCAGATTAGTAATAAAGCTAACGTCTTAGCTAAGATCAAGTCAAATCAAATCAAATCAAGTTTATTTGTACAGCGCTTTTAACAATAAACATTGTCGCAAAGCAGCTTTACAGAATTTGAACGACTTAAAACATGAGCTAATTTTATCCCTAATCTATCCCCAATGAGCAAGCCTGTGGCGACGGTGGCAAGGAAAAACTCCCTCAGACGACATGAGGAAGAAACCTCGAGAGGAACCAGACTCAAAAGGGAACCCATCCTCATTTGGGCAACAACAGACAGCCTGACTATAATATTAACAGTTTTAACAGGTATAACCCTCAACTGTCCTCATGGGGCCGTCCTTCACAGGAGTGGGGCGATAAAACTCCGACCAGACACAGGGCACCAGGATGGATCAAGCAGGTCCGAGGGGCAGAAGAGGCCAGCATCTCAATCCCAGGATCAACATGTAACTCAGAGGGACAGATGGGGGGGGGGGGGGGAGAGAGAGAGAGAGAGAGAGAGAGAGAGAAAGAAAACACGTTGTTAGGTATGCCCTAAAAATGACAAGTATTAAATCTGTGTGGTAGGCTCGCAGAGACGAGAGTCTTTACATCAGGCATGACGCACAATGGCATGTTAATATGGTAAAAAATATATCATGACCTGCTCTGGCTGGATGCTTGATTGGGTGATGGGAGCACACTCCTCAGCAATGATGAGATGCAGATGGGACTCTTAGGCCTGGCCAAGACAATTCAGTTACATTTCACCGGGTCTGGGACATGCGACAGAATGTCTGACGGCCGATTCCCTGCAGGCTACGATAGCCAGTCGAGGTCCCCACCGTCTCCACCAAAAGATTTCCTGTTGACTCCATGTAACTCAGAGGGACAGATTTGGGGTGGGGGGGGGGGAGAGAAAGAAAACACAGGTGGTTAGGTATGCCCAATGTCACCTGAATAAGTAGGAGCAGTATACATATTGCACCGAGTACAAGCAGGGACTCCGGCAACTAACTATGACAGCATAACTAAAAGGAGAGAGCCAGAAGGTAACACAGGCATGAGGGAGCCCCGGGACATAAAGCAGCCAGCCACTGCACCGTCAACAAACTCGAGTGAGCAAGCGAGTGGGGACTGACAGCATCCATACATCCCAGTTTACCAAAACACTCTATGTCTGAGGACCCTCCAGATCTACTCCTTTACCTCATAAACACCATTAACAAAAGGCTTGACTAAACAGATATGTTTTCAGCCTAGACTTAAATGCTGAGATTGTGTCTGATTCCCGAACATTACTTGGAAGGCTGTTCCATAACAGTGGGGCTTTGTAAGAAAAGGCTCTGCCCCCTGATGTAGCCTTCAATATACGAGGTACCAGCAGATAGCCTGCACCTTTTGATCTAAGTAGGCGTGGCGGGTCATAGAGGAGCAGAAGTTCACTCAGGTACTGTGGTGCGAGACCATTTAGTGCTTTAAAGGTCAATAGTAGTATTTTATAATCAATACGAAATTTGATTGGGAGCCAATGCAGTGTGGATAAGACAGGCGTGATGTGGTCATATTTTCTAGTTCTAGTAAGGACTCTTGCTGCGGCATTTTGAACTAACTGGAGCTTGTTTATGCACTTATTGAAACATCCAGACAGTAAGGCATTACAATAATCCAACCTGGAGGTAACGAAAGCATGAACTAGTTTTTCTGCATCATGCAATGACATTAAATTTCTTATCTTTGCAATATTTCTGAGATGAAAGAAAGCTATCCGGGTGATGTTATCAATGTGAGTTTCGAATGAAAGACTGGGGTCAATAATCACTCCGAGGTCTTTTACTGCTGCACGTGAAGAAACAGAAAGGCCATCCAGAGTTACTGTGTAATCAGAAAACTTACTTCTAGCTGTATGTGGTCCTAGCACAAGTACTTCAGTCTTGTCAGAGTTAAGCAGAAGGAAATTAACGAGCATCCAGTGTCTAATGTCCTTAACACATTCCTCAATTCTATTAAGCTGGTGTCTCTCATCAGGTTTTGCAGAGACATACAACTGTGTGTCATCAGCATAACAGTGGAAACTAATACAATGTTTACGAATAATATCGCCCAGAGGTAACATATATAGAGAAAAAAGCAGTGGACCCAAGACAGAACCTTGTGGAACACCAAACTTTACCTCGGTACGTCTAGAAATATCACCATTTATATCGAGATACTGATAACGATCAGTTAGATAAGACCTGAGCCAGGAGAGGGCCATTCCCTTAACTCCCACAACATTTTCTAGTCTATCCAGAAGAATGGAATGATCAATGGTATCAAATGCTGCACTAAGGTCAAGCAACACAAGTAGCGAGACACAGCCCTGATCAGACGCCAACAGTAGGTCGTTTACTACTTTAACCAGTGCTGTCTCTGTGCTATGATGAGGTCTAAATCCTGACTGATACATTTCATGGATGTTATTCCTATGTAAATATGAGCATAACTGCTGTGCCACAGCTTTTTCAAGGATCTTGGAGATAAAGGGGAGGTTTGATATTGGCCGATAATTGGACAGCTGACAGGGATCAAGGTCAGGTTTTTTAATCAGGGGTTTGATAACTGCTAGTTTAAAGGATTTGGGTACATAGCCAATCATAAGAGAATAATTTATTATTTTTAGAAGCGGTTCAATTACTCCAGGCATTATCTGTTTGAATAGATGTGTCGGTAAGGGATCTAGTACGCAAGTTGAGGCTTTTGATGTAGAGATTAATGAGAGTAATTCAGTTTCTTTTAGGGGAGTAAAACATTCTAACTGATGATCTGATACAGTTATATTGTTAACTACAAGGTCACTTTCATTGTCTAACCTTAAATTAGTAGTTTGAATTTTTTGTCGGATATTCTCAATTTTGTCATTAAAAAAATTCATGAAGTCATTGCTACTACATACTGCAGGTGTGCATGTGTTGATAGTGGACTTATTCCTGGTTAATTAAACTAAGACCTTTGAGTGTATGCTTTCACATGGTTCTTGGCGAAAAGAAGTCATCTCATTATCTCTAGCCGCTTTATCCTGTTCTACAGGGTCGCAGGCAAGCTGGAGCCTATCCCAGCTGACTATGGGCGAAAGGTGGGGTACACCCTGGACAAGTCGCCAGGTCATCACAGGGCTGACACATAGACACAGACAACCATTCACACTCACACCTACGGTCTTTTTAGAGTCACCAGTTAACCTAACCTGCATGTCTTTGGACTGTGGGGGAAACCGGAGCACCCGGAGGAAACCCACGCAGACACGGGGAGAACATGCAAACTCCACACAGAAAGGCCCTCGCCGGCCACGGGGCTCGAACCCGGACCTTCTTGCTGTGAGGCGACAGCGCTAACCACTACACCACCGTGCCGCCAAAAAGAAGTCATTTAAACTCTAATTTAGCCTGAGGATAAATTTAAGATCTTTGGATAATTTGTATTTTTGAGAATTACCAGGCAATAAAATACATAACAAGTGCAAAAAAAGCCCTCCACAGCATTATTTTGTTCCTCTTTCAACACTGGACGTCGCACCCTGTTCACCTCTTCCCTTTAGTCACTGAGGTTAGAAAGTAGATTACTGAGATGCGCAGTTTTTTTTGCCATTCAGACAAAATTTTTTGATATTTTTTTACTCTCGTAACTACATACTGCACCTTTCCCATCAGTGTCACTGTCGTGACTGAACTGAATCAACTTCTGAAAGAAGAATATGCTGCAAGAATAAAGGGTTAATGCTGCATATTGCTATTTCTTTCCTTTTCTTTTTATTTTGGAAAACGCTTCCAAAAACATCTTGAGTTGCTCATCACATGTAATGGTTTTCTGCGAAGCAAAAGTTCGTTTCTGGTTGGACTTACTTGATCCTTGGCCATGTAATTGAGCACGCAACAGGAAAAACCTGTGGAGGAAAAAGACTTCTCGAAAGAAGACAAAAAAGAGGAAGGACAATGCTGACAAGTGCAATTGGGTGTTAGTAATGGAGAGACGCCAGTGTCCACATCACCAGGATCAAAACATGGCCAAAAAAAAAAAAGTGTATACTGTGTTAATTAGTATTAGTCTGGGTTCTTTTAACAAAAAAGGGTGTTTTTCTCAATGCATTTAATGCATCCTGCATAAAATCTTGAAACAGATTGTTTGTACGGACGAAGAGTTTTAAACCAGAGTCTGGTTTTTTTGTGTGTCCTAAAAATACAGCATTGCACAAGGCCTGATTGCATAAATTTCAACCTCAACATAGCTGCTTATTCTAAATGATGAAGGATCAACTGTGTAATCGAGTGCGATTGTCACAAAATGTTTACTTTGTTAATCCAAAGAAAGAAAGAAAGAAAGAAAATGAAAGCAGTTTTCATGACTTTATTAATAATAATAATAATAATAATAATAATAATAATAATAAAAAACAAGAAAAAGCCCCTTTTTTTTTCACACCTTACTAACCAGACAAGAGATTTTTTCCTTTTCTTTTTCAAATCACATGTTTCAGATCTAAAAATAAACCCACAAGACAGCGTAAAGTGCTGCTCTGCAGAAACGGGCCTGTCCCACACAATCTCTGTTTCATGTTCTGTTGAAAGAAAACTTAAGCGCTGTGCGGTTTTATTCTCAGAGGTCATGCACAGGGGATTTCTGTCACAGGTGACTGGCTGAGTGTCACACATGATTAAAACGAATATTTTTAGCTTTTTAGGCAGGGTGCACGAGGCTTGCATGCTTCTGTGGTTTCTATGCGATAAAGGAAAACGTAGGTCTGTTTTTTAAAAAGTGTGGGTGCATCCTGGAACAAGACAACATGTCATAATCAATTCAAGTCAATTACATTTTATTTATAGGGCGCTTTTAATTATAGATGCTGTCATGAAGCACATGGACGTTTATGAGGCCTTGTCACAGAAAAACAACCAGAATGACCAATAGCTTGGAAAATGGTATCTCAATCTCACACAAGTGGTATTTTCATCATATTTTGTCAAAAGACAGTACCTGGGCACTTGTTATACAGTGTCTTGCAAAAGTATTCATCCCCCTTGGTGTTTGTCCTGTTTTGTCGCATTACAAGCTGGAATTAAAATGGATTGTTGAAGGGTTAGTACCAATTGATTTACACAACATGCCGACCACTTTAAAGGTGAAAATAGTTTTTTTTTGTGACACTAACAATAATTAAGGTGAAAAAACAGAAATCTGGAGTGTGCATAGGTATTCACCCCTAGCCTGGGCCCGCCCATCCTAAGCGTGACGCAACACGAGGGCCTGTTGCGAGCTTAGTCTGGCCAGGCAAGCTATCTACAGCTCTTCCAAGCTCCCGAAAAATCAGGAGCCAATCAACTTTGAGCATCTCCAACGGCCCTGGGTAGAGGTGTGTTCAAGGCAGTGACGTAGTAGAACTGCGACCGGAAGCCATAGATTGTTTACAGAATCTATGCCGGAAGCGCTTCATTCACTAGAAACATTACGAACATGGAGCAAGTTCTCATTGAAAACGGAGCAAAGAGCAGCCCTGGAGGTATTTATTGAAAGGAAGAACGTTTTCGCCTTGCTCCCGACCGGCTTCGGTAAGAGTTTAATCTACCAGTTAGGCCCCAGTCACACCGCCCGAACTTTGCTGGAGTGTTCCTTGAACGGTAGGGAGGGGGGGCCGAATTTCGACAACGCTCGTCACCGCGCACAAAATGGGAAAAAAAATCGAAAACATGGGCGTTGGCTTATCGGTGCACCGCTGAAGCCGGCGTTGCTTTAGCGTTGGTTTAGCGGTAGCGAGCGGTAGCGAGCGTTGGTATAGCGGCGTTCTGCGCATGCGGGCTTTGGCTCGGCGGGGGTATAAAGTTGGTTTAGCACCAATCATAGCAAGTCTCTCAGCATCCATGGTGATACAGTTTTACTGTAACTTTGAGCAAATTCGATATAGATGAGGTCTGAACTCAATGGCAGCTCGATTCCAAATGAGCCCCTGGTCCATTTCTGCCCGTATTCACGGGCGCAGATAGAGGGGGGGGATGGGGGGGATTCGTCCCACCCAGATTTAAATTCACTTCGTTCGGTCCCCCCCACTTATAGGGAGGAAAAAACGTCTATGCTGTCTTTCTTTGCATAAGGCAAACCTCACGGAAAAATCAAAAGACTAATTACCATTCGGTTTATTGAGGTGCACAGCAGTGTATACATAGTTGCAACAACTCACATAAAACAAAGACTGATATTCGGTTGGTTGAGCTGCGCAGACTGCACAGGTTGCGAGCTCAAGCTTGGTTGCTCTGGTAACCCACAACAAGCTTGACAGGCATATCGGGGTTGGGGTTGGTTTGCTGGCAGCTTTGTCCCCCCCAGTTTTTTGTCCCCCCCAGTTCAAAAAACGTATCTGCGCCCCTGCCCGTATTTATAGCCAAATTCTGGTCCCGCTCTGACACCTCTATACCAACGCCAAACCAAAGTTCATCGCCACAATGGATAGCTGCTTCAACGCCCGACACCGTTCCAGCAACCCCATGTCCGCTCGTAAAATGTTTACAACCGCTCCACCGAAGTTTGTGCAACGTTTAATCACCGCCCGGGCAACGCTGGCAAAGCAGCGGTGGTCCAGCGTTCAAGATTTCTGCGTTGGCCTAGCGGACCCAAGCATCCACGAACTTGCGTCTAGCGGTGCCAAACTTTGACTGGGCGTTGGTGGAGCGGGGGTGAACTTTGCCGGGGCGGAAAATTGCCCCCTCCTCACCGCTCCCAATATTTTGTGCAGCTCAAAACTTTCGGAGCGGTAGGAGGGCCCCTCGAGAAACATCAGCGGTGGCTGAGCGTATACGGCGTTGCTTTAACGGGGGCCAACTTTTGTTAAACGGTGGTGAACGGTTACGAGTGGTGATGAATTTTTTTCACCGCTCCAGGAACGCTCCAGCAAAGTTCAGGCGGTGTGACCGGGGCCTTAGCCCCGTCGCATCACATACGTCAGAGGAAAGAGTGATGTGATTGGTTTAAGCTTCGTCACAGCCTTTTCTGGCTTCAACCAGTAGCAAACTGAGGCATTTCAGGGAGGCGGGTCAACCATGCACTTTGGGAAACGGTTGGGCTTAATATCTTTGCCAGACCAAATGCTCGCAGAGCTTTGAAGTCGCGTTAGCCAGACTAATTCACCCCCCCACACCAAAAGTCAATACTTTGTAGAACCACCTTTTGCTGCAATTACAGCCGCAAGTCTCTTGGGGTATGTCTCGATTAGCTTAGCACATCTAGCCACTGGGATTTTTGTCTATTCCTCAAGGCAAAATTGCTCCAACTCCTTCAAGTTAGATGGGTTGTGTTGGTGTACAGCAATCTTCATGTTATGCCACGGGTTCTCAATTGGGCTTTGATTAGGCCATTCCAAGACATTTAAATGTCTCTGTTTAAACCATTCCAGTGTAGCTTTAGCAATATGTTTAGGGTTATTGTCCTGCTGGAACATGAACCTTCGTCCCAGTCTCAAACCTCTGGCCGACTCAAACAGGTTTTCCTCCAGAATTGCCCTGTATTTAGTGCCATCCATCTTTCCTTCAGTCCTGACCAGCTTTCCTGTCCCTGCACATGACAAACATCCCCACAGCATGATGCTGCCACCACCATGCTTCACTGTAGGAATGGTGTTCTCAGGGTGATGGGTTTGCACCACACATGGCATTTCCCATGATGGCCACAAAGTTCAATTTTAGTCTCATTTGGCCAGAGAATCTTCTTCTATGTGTTTGGGGAGTCTGCCACATGCTGGTGGGCAAACTCCAAACGTGTTTTCTTATTTTTTTTCTTTTTTGCACATGCACAGGTCTAATTGCACTTATGTCAATAAAAAACTACCGTCAAATCCCGGTTGGATCTAAACCACTGTGAGTTCCCACACAGGCGCAAATGTTCCACAGTCACCTGTCTCATGCCTCGAAAATAGACTGCTGAAACGGATTCGAGCCACGGAGAAGCCATGTTTGGACAAAATACGATGAAAATCTGCACGATACCATTTTCCATCCAAGTGCTGGTTTTCTCTGACAATATCTCTTACATCTCTGATGTACAAGTGGTGAGGAAACATTCCTAGATACGACATGAGGAAGCAATCCTGAAAGTAAACAGACTCAGAAGGGAACTAATGCTCTTTGGATAGTGAGAGTGTAAAATCACTCGAGTCAAGTAAAGACAAACAGGACTGAGTGTGTTGGAAGGATGGAAGTGTTGGATTGGTACCGGTATAATATGAGCAGATTGTGAATAAAGATCTGGGACAGTGTTTATGATTACATCAGGTTTGAATTAAGGCTTAATTAGTCCACTAATAATGTCGTTAATAATTGTAATTAAGCAAATCTGGGTAGAAGTTATATGCACCGTAGGTACCCCTACAGTGGTGCTTGAAAGTTTGTGAACCCTTTAGAATTTTCTATATTTCTGCATAAATATGACCTAAAACATCATCAGATTTTCACACAAGTCCTAAAAGTAGATAAAGAGAACCCAGTTAAACAAATGAGACAAAAATATTATACTTGGTCATTTATTTATTGAGGAAAATGATCCAATATTACATATCTGTGAGTGGCAAAAGTATGTGAACCACTAGGATTAACAGTTCATTTGAAGGTGAAATTAGAGTCAGATGTTTTCAATCAATGGGATGACAATCAGGTGTGAGTGGGCACTCTGTTTTATTTAAAGAACAGGGATCTATCAAAGTCTGATCTTCACAACATATGTTTATGGAAGTATATCACAGCCCGAACAAAGGAGATTTCTGAGGACCTCAGAAAAAGCGTTGTTGATACTCTTCAGGCTGAAAAAGATTACAAAACCATCTCTAAAGAGTTTGGACTCCACCAATCCACAGTCAGACAGATTGTGTACAAATGGAGGAAATTCAAGACCATTGTTACCCTCCCCAGGAGTGGTTGACCAACAAAGATCACTCCAAGAGCAAGGCATGTAATAGTCGGCGAGGTCACAAAGGACCCCAGGGTAACGTCTAAGCAACTGAAGGCCTCTCTCACATTGACTAATGTTAATGTTCATGAGTCCACCATCAGGAGAACACTGAACAACAATGGTGTGCATGGCAGGGTTGCAAATAAAAAGCCACTGCTCTCCAAAAAGAACATTGCTGCTCATCTGCAGTTTGCTAAAGATCACGTGGACAAGCCAGAAGGCTATTGGAAAAATGTTTTGTGGACAGATGAGACCAAAATAGAACTTTTTGGTTTAAATGAGAAGTGTTATGTTTGGAGAAAGGAAAACACTGCATTCCAGCATAAGAACCTTATCCCTTCTGTGAAACATGGTGGTGGTAGTATCATGGGTTGGGCCTGTTTTGCTGCATCTGGGCCAGGATGGCTTGCCATCACTGATGGAACAATGAATTCTGAATTATACCCGCGAATTCTAAAGGAAAATGTCAGGACATCTGTCCATGAACTGAATCTCAAGAGAAGGTGGCTCATGCAGCAAGACAACGACCCTAAGCACACAAGTCGTTCTACCAAAAAATGGTTATAGAAGAATAAAGTTAATGTTTTGGAATGGCCAAGTCAAAGTCCTGACCTTAATCCAATGGAAATGTTGTGGAAGGACCTGAAGCGAGCAGTTCATGTGAGGAAACCCACCAACATCCCAGAGTTGAAGCTGTTCTGTACGGAGGAATGGGCTAAAATTCCTCCAAGCCGGTGTGCAGGACTGATCAACAGTTACCACAAATGTTTAGTTGCAGTTATTGCTGCACAAGGGGGTCACACCAGATACTGAAAGCAAAGGTTCACATACTTTTGCCACTCACAGATATGTCATATTGGATCATTTTCCTCAATAAATAAATGACCAAGTATAATATTTTTGTCTCATTTGTTTAACTGGGTTCTCTTTATCTACTTTTAGGACTTGTGTGAAAATCTGATGATGTTTTAGGTCATATTTATGCAGAAATATAGAAAATTCTAAAGGGTTCACAAACTTTCAAGCACCACTGTACCTTCGTGCCAGAAAGAATAAAAATCGGTGAAGAATTGAAGGAGAAGAAGCGATTATTAATTGCATTATTAATTGCAATTATGCAAATTTGGGTAGAAGCTATATGTATGCACCCCAGGCATACCTTCCTGCCAAAAAGGATAAAAATTGGTGAAGAATTCAGAGAGAAGAAGCGATTTTCGGGAAATGTGTTTGACGACGGATGGACAATGGACAACACATGATGGCGTAAACTCATCACCTGTCAGCCGGATGAGCTAATCAAGGTCTGGGACAGTGTTTATGATTACATCAGGTAGAAATCGACGTTAAATTATCCACTGAAGGGAGCGTGAGATTTGTGGGAAATTTGGGACGTGTAAAATTAGTAGAAATGGAGACATTTCAAATAAAGCAGCAATATTTTGCAATGAAGAACTGTTTTGAAAAAGGCAATGTGGTTACAACAAGAAAAAGTGAGTCAAATATTGCAACTAATATCTCCTTTCCACGAACGCGAACATGGTGCTCGTTCCGGGATCAGAGTTGGTTAACCTGGTGCTGTTCTTCGAACTGATTTGCTTTTCCATGAGCTCAAGAGTCACCACTGAGCCAAGTCATTATGCCAAAGTTAACGTCTGTATATGTCTGTGCTTTCCCAAGAAAGCTAGTGCCAAGCACAACAACAACAACAACAACAACAATAATGGACTACTGGATTAAACAGACTAGGCTCTATCTACAATAGCTCTATTTTATGTATCTCATCTCATCTCATCTCATCTCATTATCTCTAGCCGCTTTATCCTGTTCTACAGGGTCGCAGGCAAGCTGGAGCCTATCCCAGCTGACTACGGGCGAAAGGCGGAGTACACCCTGGACAAGTCGCCAGGTCATCACAGGGCTGACACATAGACACAGACAACCATTCACACTCACACCTACGGTCAATTTAGAGTCACCAGTTAACCTAACCTGCATGTCTTTGGACTGTGGGGGAAACCGGAGCACCCGGAGGAAACCCACGCGGACACGGGGAGAACATGCAAACTCCACACAGAAAGGCCCTCGCCGGCCACGGGGCTCGAACCCGGACCTTCTTGCTGTGAGGCGACAGCGCTAACCACTACACCACCGTGCCGCTATTTTATGTATTCATGTATTTATTTTAAAAATAGTGCTCATAACGTTTTATTTAGTCTTGTTGGTCATGATAATCCTGCCCCCAGTTTTCATAGAAAAGGGTGTATCCAAAAGTTATTCTGTCCACATTCACTGGATATAAGCAATCGTGTGCTCTGATTGGCTACTGTACTACTAGGATATCAGCTCATATACCATACGTAGAGAAAAACAAAATGGCGGAGCGTGTTGCTGAACCAACCGAGAATGAAATAAAAACTACTCGAAAACAAAACCACAAAAAATACACAAAAAAATGTGCAACAAAATATGGAATGAAAGTATTTGATGGTAAGAACGTATCTTTTTTTCAATTCTTCTTCTTCTTCTTTTGATTACATTCATTATGTCATATATTAAATATAGTTCGTTTTTTCTTTTTTTTATCAGACATCTAGTTTTTAGGTTTGTTTACCTGACATGTTTCGACGTACGACTGTCGTCTTTCTCAGAGTGTCACCGGATGTTGTTGGTGACGCATCTTTTATCAGCTGATGTTTCCGAAGGTGTGGCCTTCCTGTCTGGTTTGACAGGTCGGTCACGCCTTCTACTGTCTGTTCATCCCCTGCAAGATGGCACTCCAGGTATGGGAAAGCATGTATGCTCCTTCATCCCGGTTGATAGTCCTCGGACATATTATGGACTGGGGGAATGCCAGAGTCATCTGCACAGAAGATAATAAACATCAGCGCTGGATCAGGGAGGCCATGGAGATCCGTAAGCGAAGCCTGAGGACCATCAACCGGGATGAGGGAGCATACATGCTCTCCCATACCTGGAGTGCCATCTTGCAGGGGACGAACAGACAGTAGAAGGCGTGACCGACCTGTCAAACCAGACAGGAAGGCCACGCCTTCGGAAACATCAGCTGATAAAAGATGCGTCACCAACAACATCCGGTGACACTCTGAGAAAGACGACAGTTGTACGTCGAAACATGTCAGGTAAACAAACCTAAAAACTAGATGTCTGATAAAAAAAGAAAAAACTAACTATATTATTATTATTATTATTATCATTGCATTTTTCACAAATTGCTCCTGTCATTTCACTGGTTTGTTTACATTCTAAGCAGAAATTATTTTGTTGGACGTTTTGTATAAATAAAAAATAAAAATAAAAATGCTCCCTTTCTCAAAATCCAGTGAATGTGGATAGAATAAAACAGTTATTCCACTCAATCTCGTCCGACATGGATAATAGACGACTCGGTGCTATGCGCCTCGTCGGCTATCAGCTCATGTACGACTCGATTTCGTGGAATAACTGTTAAATGTTCAAGGCAGCTATAAAGGCAAACACTTACCCCTTTTCCACCAAGGCAGTTTGAGTGCCAGTTTGGAGCTGATGACTAATCACAAAGTAGTTCTTCATATTTCAACAGCCAAAAAACTGACTCTCAGCCAAGAAAAAAAACCAAACTGTACTGTCTGTGAGGAAAACATTGGAGAAAATTAAACATAATCAGAACATAATCGGGCGGCACGGTGGTGTAGTGGTTAGCGCTGTCGCCTCACAGCAAGAAGGTCCTGGGTTCGAGCCCCATGGCCGGCGAGGGCCTTTCTGTGCGGAGTTTGCATGTTCTCCCCGTGTCCGCGTGGGTTTCCTCCGGGTGCTCCAGTTTCCCCCACAGTCCAAAGACATGCAGGTTAGGTTAACTGGTGACTCTAAATTGACCGTGAGTGTGAATGGTTGTCTGTGTCTATGTGTCAGCCCTGTGATGACCTGGCGACTTGTCCAGGGTGTACCCCGCCTTTTGCCCGTAGTCAGCTGGGATAGGCTCCAGCTTGCCTGCGACCCTGTAGAAGGATAAAGCGGCTACAGATAATGAGATGAGAATGAGAACATAATCACAGCACAAAATACAAACCATCTTTCAGTTCTGAATCCCAGGATGAGAAAATTTAATCTTAATGGAATTCAGGATATGATACTTTCGGAAAATAATCAGTGACAGGCTGGTGCGATGAAGCAGACTTCACTACATCTCAATGTGTTTTATTCCTCTTACACTACAGCAACTTGCCAACAATTACAATTTTATATTCATTTATTCAAGAAGACTTTATACTTTTCATCCGTTTCTCGTTACATTTCAGCTTAAAGCTGTGGAACGCCCAAAACATTCCTGTAATCACTTATAGCAGCGATAAACATTCATTCTCGCCTCTTTTTTCTCTCTTAACATTAAAAAGATGACGCTCAAAGAAAACTGGCTCCAGATCAGCACCAACACCTTTCTTGTCTTGAACCAAGAACGACTTACGTCAGAGGCTGGGAGTGGGATTATCATGATCAACAAGATCAACTAAAAAGTCATGTTTGGGTGCCAGCGAACGCTCACAAAGCCAGGATCAACGTGTATAAAGAGATGATGTAATCCACCATTATTATTGTTGTTGTGCTTGGTGCTGGTGTTGCTGGTAAAGCAGAGATGTATACAGATCTACACAATGATGTAATGTCGTGGCTGTTGATCCTGTAGAAAAGCAAACCAGTTCTTAGAAGGTTCGCAAGTTCAACCATTTCAGAACCGGCACTAGTACCTAGTTCATGTTGGACCTGATATCTTTTAGACCTGGGATATTTCACTAAAATTTGTAACAGGTGAATTACATAAAATTCCTCCCTTAGAAAGGAACTAACATGATAACAACATTGTCTTTTATTCTTCAGTGAACTGAATTATCCAATGAGCGCAGTTTTATACGGAAATGAGCTGTAGGTTTTACTGAGCGTCTTCCAGAACCAGCCACAGTTCTTCTGGACACTTTGTCACACTCGCTTCTTCATTTTACACCAAAAATGTTCCAGTAGCCTTCATTATGTTTTCTTTTTTAACCCTTGTATGGTGTTCGGGTCTGTGGGACCAGGGGCGCAGATAGGATTTTTGAACTGGGGGGGACTGAGCTGTCAGCAAATGATTCCATTTTGTGTAAATGCATTTTATATATATATATATATATATATATATATATATATATATATATATATATATATATAAAATGTGTGCGTGTGTACTGAAGCTTCAATATACATTCGAATTGTGAGTTTTCTAACTGAATGAACATTGGTAGACAAAGGCCTACCTGGTCAACATTGCTCGGTTTTTGAAAAAACGCTGTAGCTAATTGTTTTTTGTTTTTTCATTGTTGACCCCACCAGGGATTGCCTGCAGGCCAGGAGGACAATGTTAACATCTTGAATCTCATAATTTCAGTTAACAGTTGCTGCTTACTAAAATAACATAAAAATAACAACATTAAAAGATATTCACCTACAGCCTAGAATGCTGTTATTTTACATTTAGCCTACTTCAGGTAAGTCCAAATTCCTTCTTATTATTATCAGACTAGCTACTCAACATTACAAAACAAGTATTTGTCACATCTGAGAAAGGCAACAGGCAACAGGCAGAGGATATTTGCATCTTTTGGTTCTTGAAACAAACGCTGTGATTTTTTTTCCCCTCTTCTCTGGCTTAATGTGGCAGAAAGATCACCAGCTCGGTCATTAGACCGTTGTTTATGATCACTATGGTTACCGCGACAGGCAAAGTCCCCAGCTCCCCTTAGGGCCCTGGGGTCGAGATGGTGTGTTACATTTACATTGGAAGTCGGAACTTGGAGCTCCGAGCAACATAACCTCAGAACTGAGCGCTTCCCAGTTTAAAAACTGGGACATCATGGAACATGGAATTCGAAAAAAATGGCCAGTTAATGAAATGAAACGAAAACCCCAACGTTTATGCTGGGAGATGCTGGATTTCAATGCTTTTCCGACTTCAAACTTCCAACTTACGAGTACAACTGAACGCACCAATAGTCGTAGCAGAAACACCGTTGCTATCAAATGGATGAGCTGTGCAGTGTTATTAACCGAGAATTACGTGGAAAATTAACACCTTGCTTTCCCAACTCTGCAAGGATCTGCTCCAGCCTACACCGATTCAAGAAGGGGAAAATGTGGATTGATCACAGACAAGGCTGCTGCTGCTGCCATTTCAACTTTGTGCTGCAGTGTAAGTTAGTCTAACTAACGGAACATTAACCCTCACTTTTTCTACCTATGTGTGGCGCTTTACGTAGGGACGGTGGCTGGGGGGGACAGATGGGGGTCACTATAAATCTGGGGGGGACATGTCCCCCCCGTCCCCAGTGCCATCTGCGCCCTTGTGTGGGACCTGTTTTCATTTTTTATCAAAGGAACAATGATACAATTAATTATTTTTTCAAACTCAGACTCATTAGCCTTGGTTCATTTTCTGTGGAGAACATACACTACCGTTCAAAAGTTTGGGGTCACTTTGAAATGTCCTTATTTATTTTTGAAAGAAAAGCACTGTTCTTTTCAATGAAGATCACTTTAAACTAATCAGAAATCCACTCTATACATTGCTAATGTGGTAAATGACTATTCTAGCTGCAAATGTCTGGTTTTTGGTGCAATATCTCCATAGGTGTATCGAGGCCCATTTCCAGCAACTATCACTCCAGTGTTCTAATGGTACAATGTGTTTGCTCATTGCCTCAGAAGGCTAATGGATGATTAGAAAACTCTTGTACAATCATGTTAGCACAGCTGAAAACAGTTGAGCTCTTTAGAGAAGCTATAAAACTGACCTTCCTTTGAGCAGATTGAGTTTCTGGAGCATCACATTTGTGGGGTCGATTAAATGCTCAAAATGGCCAGAAAAATGTCTTGACTATATTTTCTATTCATTTTACAACTTATGGTGGTAAATAAAAGTGTGACTTTTCATGGAAAACACAAAATTGTCTGGGTGACCCCAAACTTTTGAACGGTAGTGTATATCAGAACACATTTTTGATAACCACACACTGTACACCCCCCTACACATTTATATTACATACAGGATGTTCGGGTCCACTGGACCCGGGGCTAATAAAAGTGTGTACCTTCACTCTGGGGGCGGCACGGTGGTGTAGTGGTTAGCGCTGTCGCCTCACAGTAAGAAGGTCCGGGTTTGAGCCCCGTGGCCGGCGAGGGCCTTTCTGTGTGGAGTTTGCATGTTCTCCCTGTGTCCGCGTGGGTTTCCTCCGGGTGCTCCGGTTTCCCCCACAGTCCAAAGACATGCAGGTTAGGTTAACTGGTGACTCTAAATTGAGCGTAGGTGTGAATGTGAGTGTGAATGGTTGTCTGTGTCTATGTGTCAGCCCTGTGATGACCTGGCGACTTGTCCAGGGTGTACCCCGCCTTTCGCCCGTAGTCAGCTGGGATAGGCTCCAGCTTGCCTGCGACCCTGTAGAAGGATAAAGCGGCTAGAGATAATGAGATGAGATGAGAAAATCAGCCTCCAGGAAATGCCTCGTTTTTGGGGAGCAAAGATGAGCTGAGGATCTCCAGTTTGTCAACAAATGCATGAGAAAATAATTAAAATGTTTTAACATGATGTTCCTCAAAGAAAGATAAGAAGGGATTTGGATATTTTCCCCTCTATGGTGCATAATGTCATTAATTATTATACATCCAGGACACCTTTTCGATGGAATATAAACACGTGTTCTATTCCCTTCTAGCAGGTTCCGTTCATTTGGTTTGATAGCATGCAATATTGTTAGCGTATTGCTTATCCTACGTGTATTACGTCACTCTACCCAATGGAGAATGAGCGTTGAATATGGTTTACGATATTGCATGAATGGTTGTCAAGACAACATGACGTCACACATTGGAGATGTAAAACTTCCGCACTAGCGAGTGAGCGACTGGGACAATTTGTAAACAAACACGGCCGCCAGGTTTGCTTCGTTAAATATGGAAGATTTTGAGAGAATTTTGAAAGACAAAGACGCGTTGAACACCTGAAAGGAGTGTGTATGTATAATGATAATAATAATATTGGCTGTTTTTTTGTGGTATATCAGATATATTCCATTCAGCTACTCATCTTTGAGTTGTTCACTATCCTGCGAGCTGGATGGAATATATCTGATATACGATGAAAAAAAACCAGACAATATTATTGAAATAATTCAAGGAATCTGGATTAAGTTCAGTGCGTAAAGGGCAAGGGCTCAAACCTAATCTGAACATAAAAGCATATGTTGGATAAAAATGTGCTAGAGAAGCGGCGATGAATTATAACCCGAATTATAACCAGATTTTTTTTACACAGGGATTATTTTCCAATTTATTTAGACAAAATCTAAAATATCTCCTTGCTGTCAATTAAACATCTTTATCATCTTCTTTTTGTCCTCAAGCAAACCCTGACTTATTCACTCGTCTGCTAGTATACGTACGTTCAAAATATAAGAACAGTGAACAAGAGAAAAGACTTTATCTGATTTATCACAAATGTACAAATATGTGAATAATTTAAAGAGAACAGAATAGAGAAAGAAGACAGCTGTACTTGAATAAGTTTGTGTACCTTGTATTAAAATAATAATAATAATAATAATAATAATAATAATTCAATAACAGCACCGATTAATGAGGAACAAAATGTTCAGATGAAACTGCTCTATTTCCAGACCCTCAGCAGGGGGTTTAGCCGGGTGCTTCTGATTACACAACACATTACTGAGATGAAACCGCAGAGGCCACAGGTGTTGAGCTTCAGGATATTAAAAGAGAGCTAAAATAATCGGGTGCAGCTGAGACGAGGCAGTGGTCAGACCTTAACCTGTTCCAGCACAACCACACACTCCTGCTTCTCTTTTCCACATATACACACCTCCATCTCGCATGCACACACGCTGAAGAATATCTGATAATTATTTTGCATTACCTTTATTACAGCAGCACCATTTTACAGAAACCGTGTGGATTCAGAGCGATGGTGAATTCTCAAATCTGATCAGTTCATTTTCTATAAACAGCAGCTCTGACAATTAGTGCGGCTGCGAATCACAGGTTTTATTAATTCGCTAATTCGTAATTTATACGCACTTCCTTGGCGGATGCTCTATAAAATCTGAAAACATGTTGTTGAGCAAGGAAAATGTATAAATATTGATATGGTGAAGTTTTTTTTAAAATGGAAGGAGTCTCCAGTGTTAGCGCTTCGTAATACGAATTAAATTTTCAGTAAAATAACACGACAAGCTACAACAACTTCACGAAAGAAAAAAACAGCTGATGGTGAGGGAACGACTTTATATCTGCTATGGTGTAAGTGTAGCTATAAATGGATAAAAAGTCCAATGTGTTATTATTCACTAAATAAAATGCAATCATTGGTGAATTGCTGTGGTGTAAGAGGAATAATGCAAACCACTTCTGGATGTGCCGTTATATGAAACTAATCAATGTAGGCATTGCAGGGGTTGAAGCAGAAATGTCTCATCTCATCTCGTTATCTGTAGCCGCTTTATCCTGTTCTACAGGGTCGCGGGTGAGCTGGAGCCTATCCCAGCTGACTACGGGCGAAAGGCGGGGTACACCCTGGACAAGTCGCCAGGTCATCACAGGGCTGACACACAGACACAGACAACCATTCACACTCACATTCACACCTACGGTCAATTTAGAGTCACCAGTTAACCTAACCTGCATGTCTTTGGACTGTGGGGGAAACCGGAGCACCCGGAGGAAACCCACGCGGACACGGGGAGAACATGGAAACTCCACACAGAAAGGCCCTCGCTGGCCACGGGGCTCGAACCCGGACCTTCTTGCTGTGAGGCGACAGCGCTAACCACTACACCACCGTGCCGCCATGGTCAGTCTCGTTCCTTTGAATTTATACACATTTCTTTTAGAAAAACTGGGTTCTTCAAGGGTCTGTTGGATAATGAAGGGTTTAAGGGGACTCTCTGTTCTGTTCTGTTACATAAAGCCTTTCAATGTTCAATGTTCTCAAAGGAACAGCTAAAGAACCCTGAAGATGTCTATATGTTGTTAGAGTGTAGATACTAAATAATATGACTAAATACTAAATAACAAATATAAATAATAGAAATAAATACAAATAATACAACTACTACTACTACTAATAAGAATAATAACAACTGTTATTATTACTGTTATTATTAATTAATAAATATATAAATACAAATAAATACAAATTAGTACAAATAAATACAAATACAATAAAAATAATATAAATACAAATAAATAAATGCTAAATAAATAAATACAAATACTAAATAGATAGATAGATAGATAGATAGATAGATAGATAGATAGATAGATAGATAGATAGATAGATAGATAGATAGACATAACCGAATATTCAACCTGGACTTTATGGGATTAACATCCAAAATTATTCTACATACAGCAGAACCTTGAAGTGTTCCCTGAAGTCGCAACTAAAGAACCATAAAAGGCTCGACATGTTGCTCAATAACTCACCAAAACTGAATAACAGCGTAATGAGCCCTGACTTAAAGGTGTTAACATCCAGAGTTTGATCTTTGAAGAGTTTCTCCAGAAGAACATCTGAAGAACAGTGAAAAGAGAAGTCAAATTTTTCAACGAACCCTCACCATTACCTCTATAAATGATCTTATTACAAATTTTCTAATGTATGATTATGTTGTTGAAAATGTTGCTTCATTAAAACCATTAACAAGACTCTGATTCTGATTTTTCCATCTTCTTGCTGATATTAATCAATTGATCTTATTTATTATTTTTATTATTTTTTGTCCAGAAATTTCTAATTCATAAATGACATCTGGATGCAAATTCTTTCGTTTTCATGTGCGATATAGAAAATCTTGAGATGATTCACTTATTTCCTTATTAAGAACATTTTTGTTTTGCTCTGGTTCCAGAGAAGTTGGCACTGGCAGGATGTTGATATTTGAATAATGTAAAAATACCCTCATGGTGAAGGCAGGGCAGAAACGCCACGGCCGCTTTCATTTGCGTGGAGAATCATGTTCATGTCACGCTGTGTTGCTCTGCTGGGTGGTGACATAACTTCAGAAAATAACGCTGCACAGGATCAGAGCGCATTGATGTAATTAATATACAGATATGTAGGCACTGCGTAAAAACAGAGCTCCTGATGAGTTTGTGAGCAAAGGCACAAAATCACCCTGAATAGAATAATAATATTACAGCACCATGAACGAACCATCGAATTGTGTCATGTCGTGTTTTTCACCTCAATAAATCACTGCGTTGTCTTGTGACAGTGAGACCAATCATAAGATATGCATCACAGTTACGATACATATTTATTCCTTTCTTTGACGCCGCATGCCATGCGCCAGAAACAACACCACCACATTTATTATGGTGTAACTCTGCTGGGCGCCTGGGGGACTTTACATCACTACTGTTGAGTTACCATCCAATATCACACTTGATACATCAAACAGCTGTCTGGTTACATTTGTTACTTCTACACATGTTTGCACGCATTTGTAGCACCATTAGGACTAATTACCATGCACCTGTTCCTGATTAGAGCTCAATCACAGCACAGACATACAGTGGATATAAAAAGTGTACACATCCCGTTAAAATGATCAGTTTTTCTGACGTAAAAAAATGAGACCACTATAGATAATTTCAAAACTTTTCGCACCTTTAATGTGACCTATAACCTGTACAATTCAATTGAAAAACAAACAAATCTGTTCGGGGGAAAACATAAAAAATAAAAAACATACAATAAGCTGGTTGCATAAGTGTGCACACCCTTAAACTAATACTTTGTTGAAGCACCTTCTGATTTAATTACAGCATTCAGTCTTTTTGGGTTCACACCTGCCATCAGTTAAAATGACTCCGATTAACCCCAAATAAAGTTCAGACATTTACTCAGTTGCATCCTCCAGCAAAAGCCAGGGTTCACAGAGAGCTTACAAAGCATCAAAGGGATCTCATTGTTAAAAAATATCAGCCAGGAGAAGGGTATAAAAATATTCACACGGCATTAGATATACCATGGAGCACAGTGAAGACCGTCATCAAGAAGTGGAGAAAATATGGGACAACAGTGACATTACCGAGAACTGGACGTCCCTCCAAAATTGATGAAAAGACAAGATGAAAACTGGTCAGGGAGGCTGCCGAGAGGCCTACAGCAACACTGAAGGAGCTGCAGGAATTTCTGGCAAGTACTGGTTGTGTACTACATGTGACAACAATCTGCCGTATTCTCCATATGTCTGGACTATGAGGTAGGGTCAAAGAAAAACATCCAGGCCCGGATACATTTTACAAAAAAATACATCAACGCTCCTAAAAGCATGTGGGAAAATGTGTTATGGTCTGATGAAACCAAGGTTGAACTTTTTGGCTACAATTCCAAAAGGTATGTTTGGCGCAAAATCAACACTGCGCATCACCAAAAGAACCCCATACCCACGGTGAAGCATGGTGGTGGCGGCATCATGTTTTGGGGTTGTTTTTCTTCAGCTGGAACAGGGGCTTTAGTCAAGGTGGAGGGAATTATGAACAGTTCTAAATACCAGTCAATTTTGGCCCAAAACCTTCAGGTGTCTGCTAGAAAGCTGAAGATGAAGAAGAATTTCATCTTTCAGCACGACAATGACCACAAAAAAGTTTTGGAATGGCCCAGCCAGAGCCCAGACCTAAATCCAGTTGAAAATCTGTGGGGTGACCTGAAGAGGGCTGTGCACAAGAGACGCCCTCGCAATCTGACAGATTTGGAGCGCTTTTGCAAGGAAGAGTGGGCAAATATTGCCAAGTCTAGATGTGGCAGGCTGATAGACTCCGACCCAAAAAGACTGAATGCTGTAATTAAATCAAAAGGTGCTTCAACAAAGTATTAGTTTAAGGGTGTGCACACTTATGCAACCAGCTTATTGTAGGTTTTTTTTAATGCTTTCCCCCCCAATAGATTTGTTTGTTTTTTAATTGAATTGTACAGGTTATAGGTCACAGTAAAGGTGGGAAAATTTTTTAAATTATTTATCGTGGTCTAATTTTTTTTTACATCAGAAAAACTGATCATTTTAACAAGGTGTGTACACTTTTTATATCCACTGTATAAGGACTCTCAGTAGCACACAGACTTTGTGAAGTATACGCTCTGTGCCCTGCGTCTGACGCGAACAAGCCTTGTGTTTTGTATCACTTTTCTGGTTTTGACCCTGTTTGTGTTTTTGGACTGTGAGTATTGGATTCCCTCTGATATCTTGTCTGTGCCTCGCTCCACCACTGCCTGTTTCTTGACTCGTTTTGGATCTGTTTGCGAGCGTGTTTTCAATAAAACTCTTCCTGCAATTACATACATCTATCACCCTAACATCGTTACATGACACAAACTGTCAACTGTCCAACAAGCTAGTGGACGAATAAACCTGTTTTAACTAGTCATGAACATTTTCCGTAAAATGTGTCAGTAAATAATCCCATGTTCATTATTTAAAAAAAACAGATTAAAAATAAACTCTGGATAAAAATCAGTCTATCTTATGAAACAAAGATACAAATTTTGTTCTCCGGTGGTCAAGTGTTTATGAGATACGTTGCCTTGCACTTATGATCGAGTTCCCTGTGGTGGTACACGTACATCATTCATACATACAAACGCAAAAGCCGTCACAAATCAGGTCGATGCATAGTCATATTCTCTTAAGTATGGAGCTTTGCGCTGCGATTTTACCAAAGCTGTGTGTTCAGATGATTTGGCAAAGAAATTACCAAAGAAAATAATAAAAAAAACCCTACTCTACATCAAGCAACACTGTCTTTATTAAAATGATTAGATTTATTAACGTCTTATAGTTCTGAAAGTTGCTCCAAAACAAGTTGTGTAATTAACATTTTAACAACAATTTTAATACTCTGTACTACAGAGGAGAACCATCAGGGCCTTCTAGGCTTCCAGAGAAGCCTAAACATCTCAGCATTTCAAATGTTATATTTAATTTCTTTCATAATTCCATTATAATTATTCTTTTCAAATTCGGCCTCATTTTTGATTAAATTTGCTTCAGCAATGAAAGGGTTACTGTCCTGAAAACATTAAAATTGAGTTATTCAGTGAGATTTTCGTTTTTTGTTTGTTGTCTCTAGGCTGAGAAGAGTTTCGAGCTGCTCACTCATTGGTTAGGACTTCATTGCCGGGACAGAAGGCCATGGCAGTGTATGTTTATGTAGGAAGTGACAGATGAATTAATTAACCAATCAGATTTTGATTTCTAGTGGGAGGGACTCAAAATGTATCGCCCTAGGCCCTCTCGAAGGCCAACATGAGCTTAATCGTGACCCAGTGCTATCCGTGCAGCAGTGAAGCCACCTTCCAGCCGGTGTAGCGTTCATCAGTAGTGTTAGCGGATGCTAATAAAGCGGTCAAGCCAGTGCTATTGAGAGCTACAGGCTAATGACCGAGAAACTCAGATTTCTGTCTCCAGACTCTTCTTTCACTCTGGACGCTCATGAAAGTATTTTTCACTCAGACTTAAGTATTTATTTCACGATGTAATTTACTGAGTTACTTTTAAAATCGACATCGACAGCTACAACGGAGCAACCTGACAGCCTGATGCTAATCCCTTATGAAATCCTTTACCCTGTTGCTCTTTTGGTGTCTGGCTAAGTTTTGGCTCAAGTCCCAGCTCTAATAGTAATGCTTCGTCACTGCTGTACTGATATAGTCTGCAGATTTTATTTGACTGTAAAAGAGCTTGCAAAACACTCGTGAATCTCTGCACTTGTTTTTATTGACACACTGAAAATGTGGAACTGCTTCTGTGTGAAATGTCATGACATGGAGCATTTTATAGATTAACAAACAGATTTGAACGATTTCTGCTGGTGCTGTTGATTCCCACAACAGAGTGGAACTGTGTGTGTGTGTCAGTGAAGAATAAAAAATCCTGAGTCATGCTTTTGGCAGAAAATAAGCAACAGTGGTATGGTATGATGAAGCAGAGTTACTGTTAGCATTCCATAGTTGCACATCCTGACTCATTTTGTTCTTCCTGTACCACAGAAATTAACTGCCATTAATAAAATGGGCACTTTTTATCCATTTATAGTTGCATTTAATCAGTGGTGTAGTGGAGATTTTTAAAGTGGGGGTACGCGATTCGTGACGTCATCGATTTGATATCATGTCAGAAGCGGTAGCCTTTGTTTGGTTGCCTATGTTTGGTACGAATGATTTGTATAAATGTTACATTCTTTTAACAACACAAGAGGGCATAAGAAGACACTTTTTTTCAGACATTTTTATGTGTGCAATTTTCATTCGTGTTTGTCAGTACAGCCCAACTGTTATGGCGAAAAGCCGCGGTTTATTTTGTCTCCAATAAATATGCCGAAATGGCTAAAGAGGAACAAATTCGCCTTCTCCTTCTGAATGCATCGTCGTAGACAGCACCACTCTGCTGCTGGAACTCAACATAAACCTTGCATAGGTTTAACATGGACTATCAGGCGTGAAGCCAAAATATTGGAAATTATGATACACAAACACCTTTGTTCATGTTCGATTCATGTTCATTTGAGCCGAGCTGCATTCGGAATTTGATATTTTTACTAGCCTACTTACTGCCGTGGCAACAGCTACAGCATGTGTCCAGAAGTTCAAAAAAAGTCACGTCACTCACTCACATCGCATACAAACCAGCAATGGGCTGAAATTTATTATAAAAGGTACCAATCGAATAAATCAAGCATTTAGTCTGGCGCGATTGAGGCACCTTCGTATACAAAATACATGACATGCAGCCATTAAAATGGCGGGGTCAACCGTTTACATAATTCTAATATCTCGGCTGCGTTTAGAATGCATTCTACTTTGCGTCGCTACGTTTTACGTAACGTTCGGTTGGGGGGGGCATTGATGATGAGCACAAAGGCACGTGTCACTTACTGTAGAGCGTATAAACTCAGGCCATTGAATGACAGTTTTTTTTTTTTTGAATCTCACCTCGGGAGAAGTGGGTGGATGGCGTACCCCCGTGTACCACGCCCACTACACCCCTGCATTTAATGTTGTTGAACATCCATGAAATGTGAGAAGTTCCTGTTCTCGCTTATGTTATACCGTAGCAGCGCAACAGTCGTCCCCTCGCCAACCTCAAACAACAAAGATGTCGGAAAAGTTACAGAAGACCTAACGCTCCTTCCATAAATGTTAAATTGGGGAAAACATTCCCTCAGCGACAACTTTATGACATAGAAACATATTTTAGATCTGTTTGTGTAACCCATCCACTGTACAAGTCCCTGTGAATGAACTGTTACTATAGAACCCGTATTAGATGTTATTCTATCCACATTCAATGGATATGAGCAATCGCGCGCTCTGATTGGCTACTCTACTACAAGGATATCAGCTCATATACTGTGAGTAGAGAAAAACAAAATGGCGGCGTGTATTGCTGAAACAATCAAGGACGAAATAAAAACTCTACTTGAAAACAAAACCCTGAAAAATACAAAAAAAGCAACAAAATATGGAATGAAAGTATTTGATGGTAAGAACATATCTTTAAAATTTTTTTTCAAGAATAATAATAATAATAATAATAATAATAATAATAATAATTATTATTATTATTATTATCACATTTTTCACAAATTGCTCCTGTCATTCCGCTGGTTTGTTTACATTCTAAGCGGAAATGATTTCGTCGGACGTTTTGTATAAAGTTTTTATTGATCGAATTTGCAAAAAAAAAAGCTCCGTTTCTCAAAATCAGTCACTGTTGAGAGAACAAAACAGTTATTCCACTCAATCTCATCGTACATGGATTACAGCCGACTCGGTGCTATGCGTCTCATTGGCTATCAGCTCATGTACGACTCGATTTTGTGGAATAACTGTAAAATATATAAAAGGGAGAACATGGCATTGTATACAAGAGTTGAAACAATCCTGACTGCATGTTTGAGTTACAGTGAAATGAACGGAACAGGGAACACATTTACTTAATTATTTACCTTATTACTGGTTCATTCTTTCGAGTGAACCTTTGTTCATTTTAATTAAAAAAAAACATGCTTGGAATAAAAATGTTATTGTTCAAAAATGTAATTAATAATTGGAACCATTTTACTACATTATAGATATATGCAATGCTTAATGACAATGCAGTACATTAATATATTTTAACGCTTTATATTTCATTGTTTTTTGGTTAAAAATGAACACCATGTGACCTCATCAACTGGATTTAGGCGCGACTAATGCCTTCAGCAACTACAGTACGAACGTCTTTAGCAGCAACGAATGCCTATATCGAGGACACGCATTTCAAAGAACCCCTTTAGCAAAGTGGCTAAGACTGAGTTTGGTAAAACCACGTACAGAGACAACGTTCATTGCTTAAGAGCGACTTTAAACTCGCTCTTTTGCCCTAAAGTGCAACGTTATCAGGAAACCCACCCCAGTTTGTTGATGTACGTGGTGTTTTCAGATCAAGATACAGTACGTGTCCATTATGTTGTCCACAGAAACTAATTAAATTCCTGCAGCAAGTTGGTTTTCACCATGTTCTGTTTGTCATTACTGGAGAACACGTGACGATGAAATGTACATTTTACACTGTGCAGCTAAAAAGTACACAATCTGCATTCCATAGTTTTTTTTTCAAAGTGCACTGCGAGGACCGAAAGAAGAAGGCAAGTCACCTGTGAGCTAAACTTAACTCTCAGAAACGTGCTCTGTTCCTGAATATCGAATGTGAATTTTCCAGATGAATAAAATATATTTTGAAGCTAGACTGCCTTTCAGATTTTTCAAGTGTAGATCATAAAAGAATTTACCCCGACACCCAGTTATGTTTGTTTAGTGGACTGAAAGCTACTGAATTTGAATCACAGACTTCCAATTTTATTATTATTATAATTTAAAAAAAAAAGAACAATTAATGAATTTAAGGCCACGTGGCCCTAAATTCTCTGCTTTTTTTTCCTGCTTCACCATGAGCCAATACAAGATACTACATCATGCAACCATCACGTAGTGGGCTTTCTCTGTTTGCGCAAGGCATTGTGGGATAAAAATTTGTAACAGGAGAGAAAAATGGAGGATGTGAGTGTGAGAATGAAATGTGAAAGACCGACTGCAGTAACAGAAAGAAAGCGAGAAGAAAAGAAGTTATGTTATATACGAAGGAAAGGAAACACAGGACCAAACTAATAAATATCGGCGCTCAGCGAGCACCTCGGTGTGATCAGCTGTTCGTTTAGCGACAGAATGATGTCAAAGGTAAACCTGCGCATGTGCACACACACACGGACTTCCTCTGTCTGCTTGACTGCGCGAAGCGAGCGATTTCATGCACATTATTTGCTTTAATCTCCTCAAATTAAATAACTTCCCAGCCATAGAATGGCCTGATATTTTGAGATATTACAGAAATAAACATATATCACAATGAAGAAATTTCAGAGGGAACCAAATTTCACCGATTTTATGAAATCAAAATCTAGCTTGAAATGTCTAGCTTGAAAATAAAATGTAGTTTCACAAAACTTCAACATTTATTTTTGGACCCTGGTTCTCCATCCAGATTAATTTTCCGTTGACCCTTCATTTGGAAAGAATTTATTTGAGGTTTAGATCTTTGGTTCCAGATCTCAAGAATCATGATATATATAGCGCTCAGCGTAAATGAGTACACCCCCTTTGAAAAGTAACATTTTAAACAATATCTCAATGAACACAAACAGTTTCCAATATGTTGACAAGACAAAGTTTAATATAACATCTGTTTAACTTATAACGGGAAAGTAAGGTTAATAATATAACTTAGATTACACATTTTTCAGTTTTACTCAAATTAGGGTGGTGCAAAAATGAGTACACCCCACAACAAAAACTATGACATCTAGTACTTTGTACAGTATGGCCTCCATGATTTTTAATGACAGCGCTAAGTCTTCTAGGCATGGAATGAACAAGTTGGTGACATTTTGCAACATCAATCTTTTTCCATTCTTCAACAATGACCTCTTTTAGTGACTGGATGCTGGATGGAGAGTGATGCTCAACTTGTCTCTTCAGAATTCCCCAAAGAAAATAATTTCTTTCCAACACAAAGGTGAAGGCTACAAGAAGATCAGCAAAGCTTTACTTATCAGTCAGAATACTGTAGCAAAAGTGGTACAAAAATTTAAGAAAGATGGAACTGCAACCCTCTCACAGAGACGTCCAGGTCGTCCACGTAAGTTAACACCTCGACAGGAGCGTCTTCTGAAGAGAAGGGTTGAAGAAAATCGGCATGCAAGTTCACTGCAGTTATCTAAAGAAGTAGAAAGCCAAACTGGGTCACCCAGTGATGAGTGATGAGACCAAGATAAATGTTTTTGGAACTGATGGCTTCAAAACTGTATGGCATCGCAAAGGTGAGGAATACAAAGAAAAATGCATGGTACCTACAGTGAAACATGGTGGTGGCAGTGTCCTTATGTGGGGCTGCTGGTGTCGGGGAGCTGCATTTCATTGATGGCATCATGAATTCACAGACGTATTGCTCTATACTGAAAGAGAAGATGCTACCATCACTCCGTGCCCTTGGTCGTCATGCACTTTTCCAACATGACTAAACACACATCTAAGGCCACTGTTGGATTTCTGAAGAAGAACAGGGTGAAAGTGATTCAGTGGCCAAGTATGTCTCCTGATCTGAACCCAATCGAACACCTATGGGGAATTCTGAAGAGACAAGGTGAGCATCACTCTCCATCCAGCATCCAGTCACTAAAAGAGGTCATTGTTGAAGAATGGAAAAAGATTGATGTTGCAAAATGTCACCAACTTGTTCATTCCATGCCTAGAAGACTTGGTGCTGTCATTAAAAATCATGGAGGCCATACAAAGTACTAGATGTCGTAGTTTTTGTTGTGGGGTGTACTCATTTTTGCACCACCCTAATTTGAGTAAAACTGAAAAATGTGTAATCTAAGTTTATATTATTAACCTTACTTTCATGTTATAAGTTAAACAGATGTTATATTAAACTTTGTCTTTTCATCGAGATATTGTTTAAAATGTTACTTTTCAAAGGGGGTGCACTCATTTACGCTCAGCACTAAAGTTACTTAAAAAAAACAACAACAATCTGTATAAATTTGCATGAATGAGGAAAGTGTGGTTAGATTCCATATGAATAAATAGTAAGGTGTAGGAAATATTACGAACACTGACCGTAACGCTTTATAAACTATGACATGTAAGTTATTACAAATATAGAATAATTACATAAGACCACATTGGAAAAAATTAACACCCCCCCCCCCCCCCCCCCCCCCACACACACACACACATCCTGCTGTCTAATTTCAGTTATTTTTAGTTTTAAATATTTGCCTACATATAAGTGATGTTCATTCAGGTATAATATTCACTCACCACTTCCACTTTTAATTAAATTACACACAATATCCAGTGCACTTTTTTCCATTTTTCCACTCAATGATTCAAAGTTCAGTCTTTTCCCCCCAGATGAAGCTGAAACCTCAGTTTTCTTTCCAACATGGCCCTCTAGTGTTCCATCACTGACGGACTCTCAGTCTGCACTACATACAGCATTCCTTTGGAGTAATTGACTTTGGAGTCATATTGAATATTTTTTATCTAAGTAGTCTCGATGTACAAGGTGTCGAAACCACACACTCATCTTTCACTTCATCACCAAGGTGAAATGAAGCATTTTAGCTACTATTACTGTTATTATTCATTTTTGAAACCACTTCCTCGTTTTGTTTTCGTATCCACAAAGTGAAATATTTCACATCTACTTCTGGCTGAAATGAAAATCTCTTGAAACGTCTGAGAGGAGATCAATGGATGACTAAATAAATGATGATGATATTTGGATGATGTCTTGCTGAAAAGGGAAATAGGTATTCAGCTTCAGACACTTTTGTTGTTTGTTATTTAAAATACTTCCAGTCCATACTGTATATCTGCTTCAGATGTCTTTCGACTTGGTGATTATAAATATGAAATAAAGAGTTTGTCTTCATAAGGATAAACAAAGGTATGGTTAAAAAAAATTAAACTGATTAGTAAGAAAATATTCCGATATCACAAATTAACATTAGTACTTAATAATAATAACCACTTGGGGTGGCACGGTGGTGTAGTGGTTAGCACTGTCGCCTCACAGCAAGAAGGTTCTGGGTTCGAGCCCAGTGGCTGATGAGGGCCATTCTGTGTGGAGTTTGCAAGTTCTCCCTGTGGGTTTCCTCCAGGTGCTCCGGTTTCCCCCATACAGGTTAGGATAATTGGTGACTCTAAATTGACCGTAGGTGTGAATGTGAGTGTGAATGGTTGTTTGTCTCTAGGTGTCAGCCCTGTGATGATCTGGTGACTTATCCAGGGTGTACCCCGCCTCTCGCCTATAGTAAGCTGGGATAGGCTCCAGCTTGTCTGTGACCTTGCACAAGATAAGCCATTTTGGATGGATGGATGGATGGATAATAATAATAACAAGTGTTGCCAGGCAAAACAAACCTCACCCGGTAGCACTTATGATGAATGTGAACGAAGATATCGCAAAAAAAAAAAAGGTACCCTATGGGTACATGTGGCTACTGCTTATAAATAAAATTGTTTTCTGATCCCATGTCCATACAGTGATTATAGCATATATGAGGCAGTAGCCACAAAAATGAAGCGTAATCCAAAAATGAACAATTTAAAAATCACAGAAGTAAAATATACCAAGCGTCTGTACTTTACAACCCCGATTCCAAAAAAGTTGGGACAAAGTACAAATTGCAAATAAAAACAGAATGCAATAATTTACAAATCTCAAAAACTGATATTGTATTCACAATAGAACATAGACAACATATCAAATGTCGAAAGTGAGACATTTTGAAATTTCATGCCAAATATTGGCTCATTTGAAATTTCATGACAGCAACACATCTCAAAAAAGTTGGGACAGGGGCAATAAGAGGCTGGAAAAGTTAAAGGTACAAAAAAGGAACAGCTGGAGGACCAAATTGCAACTCATTAGGTCAATTGGCAATAGGTCATTAACATGACTGGGTATAAAAAGAGCATCTTGGAGTGGCAGCGGCTCTCAGAAGTAAAGATGGGAAGAGGATCACCAATCCCCCTAATTCTGCGCCGACAAATAGTGGAGCAATATCAGAAAGGAGTTCGACAGTGTAAAATTGCAAAGAGTTTGAACATATCATCATCTACAGTGCATAATACATTTTCTCAGTTTAAACATTTGATATGTCATCTATGTTCTATTCTGAATAAAATATGGAATTTTGAAACTTCCACATCATTGCATTCCGTTTTTATTTACAATTTGTACTTTGTCCCAACTTTTTTGGAATCGGGGTTGTATATTATTCTACTCTTACCTCTTACAGTTTTTGAAACTGAAACCTCCGAACCGAGGCTGACATACACGCTGTCGTCATGACCCAAACTCTTATTTCCCGGAAATGGCCCGCCGCTAGAGCTCAGTGGAACGGACTTTCCCTCTGTAATAAGCATAAACATGTCTGAAAGCGATTTCTTTAGTCTAGTCCATTTATTCTGAACGGTGAACCGAATTGTATACACTCACCAGCCATTTTAATTGGAACATGTGTATGTGCATACACAGTACGCGATTGTTACACCCTTACATTCTTACAGCACGATGACGTAGTGGCTAGCGTCTCTATATGAGGCAGTAGACACAGCAAAAATGATTTTGACCTTTTTGGTGATCTTGACCGACCGGATGACCTTCAAAATGTTGGAGGTTCTATTTGAGACCAATGCCCATCTATCCTGAAAGTTGCATGAAGATTGATCCAGCAGTTTTCCCATAATATCTCATCTCATCTCATTATCTCTAGCTGCTTTATCCTGTTCTACAGGGTCGCAGGCAAGCTGGAGCCTATCCCAGCTGACTACGGGCGAAAGGCGGGGTACACCCTGGACAAGTCGCCAGGTCATCACAGGGCTGACACATAGACACAGACAACCATTCACACTCACATTCACACCTACGCTCAATTTAGAGTCACCAGTTAACCTAACCTGCATGTCTTTGGACTGTGGGGGAAACCGGAGCACCCGGAGGAAACCCACGCGGACACGGGGAGAACATGCAAACTCCGCACAGAAAGGCCCTTGCCGGCCACGGGGCTCGAACCCGGACCTTCTTGCTGTGAGGCGACAGCGCTAACCACTACACCACCATGCCGCCCCCCCGTAATATCATTTACAAAAAAAACAAAGAAACAAAGAAAGCTGACCGAAAACAATACCTCGCCCCCTGGTGGACTCTGTCCCGGGTGAGATAATAATAATAATAACAATAATCATAATAATAATAATAATAACTTCATTCATTCATCTTGAAAAAAATATACGGTGAATTTACAACAAAAAACATCAAAGTTGGAGAAATACATATTCAAAAAAAGGTAATAGAGTTCAAACTCTATTGACTCTTTTAGATCATAGAATTTGATTCTAAAAATAGATAATAGAGTTTTGAGTTCCTGATAATGGTATTATGAGACAACTTTTCTTCCTAGTTGTGTACTTGTGGGCCGCCATGTGATTTGGATGGTTCGGGTCCTTTATAATTCTTTCAAGCTCACGTATGGTAATCTCATCTCTTCCTTCCTCCAGACTTGCAAGACTTGTCTTTGGGATGCCAATTATGCCCATACAGTGATCCTGCACTTGTTGTATTTCCTCTGTGAGGTATTTCGGGATGCTACTCCAGACCGGTGATGCGTACTCTAGCACCGGACAAATCTTACTGCAGTAAACAGCGATCCCCATGTCCTTAAGTAGATTAGTCTTCCTGTACTCGCGTCGGTAATGTAACCTTTTCTGAATGATTTCATTAACATAGTGGCTCCAACACAGATCCTGTTGTTGCCAAACACTGAAGCGTTTAAACGTACTTTGATGCAAAGCTGTTGGTTTTCAAGATACAAGATATGGGAGTTGATGCCTCTGATCGACTCACAGTTTCAAAATCATCCATAAATTTTCAATGTGACTCGGGTCAGGAGGCCATGCAAGGCCTTCTTGAGTTATCTAGGCTGGATGTTTGCGGTTGTTGTTTTGTTGAAATGTTCATCTTCTCACAGGATTCACTTTCTTGGCCGGTGTGTGAGATTAAATTCGCCTCTAGTATCCCACTACATCGCTCCATTCACGTTTCATTCAATGACGTGTAATCCCCCAGTACTGTTGGCAGAGAAGTAGCTGCATATCATGATGCTACCACCACCGCGCTTCACTGTAGTGCCACTTTATTAGGAATACCCCTACAGTACATCCACCTGCTGTTTGATGCAATTCTCTAATTAGATCCCTTGATGCATAAAATGATGCAGATACAAATCAAGAGCTTCAGTTAATGTTCACGATGTTCAAACATCAGAACGGGAAAAACTGTGATCTCACAGTGAAGTGTGACTTTCTTTCTTTCACTGCGGTATGGGTGTTGGTTTGAGCCAGATGAGTACTTTTGGTCTGAGTATTTCAGAAACTGCTGATCTCCTCCTGGGGTTTTCACACACAGAGTTTATACAGACAGAATGGTGCGAAAAACAAAAAAACACTTAGTTGAGTGAGTGAGTGAGTGATAGTTCTGTGGGTGGAAACAAATGCCTTGTTGATAAGAGCAGGTCAGAGATCAGAAAATGGACAGACTGAGCAGTTTGAGCTGCCAGGAAGGATATAGTAACGCATGTAATCACTCTTTACAACCGTGGTGAGCAGAAAAGCATCTCAGCAGGAGAGAAGACCATGTTGGGTTCCAGTCCTGCAGCCAAGAACAGGAATCTTAGAATCAACATCAAGTTCCTATTAAAGTGGCTGGAGCCTAACTTTCTTTCTCTAAACACGATTTCAAATGTTTATTGCCAAAGATTTATCGTTCTCTGTGTAACGGTTGTTGCTGCTGCTTTCAGGTCATCCTGCAACTCCTTTCAAATGACTGCTGGTTTCTTTCTGACCGTCCTTGTGTGGTGAAAGTGTCTGGTGATGATTTGTTGTATTTTCTCTGAACTTTCCACCTGCATTTTATCGAACCGGTTGTACTGACTGGGATGTTTAAGGTCTTTGCCGTGGCTCTGGAGCTTTTTCCATTTGAGTGTTATTTAATTTGCACAAAAGCATTATTTTGCAGCATTCATATCATATCACGACCGTCTGTGTTTAAATCTGAAGTGAATGGGTACACTGGAAGTAAATTAAATAAAAATAAAAAAACAGACGCGTCTGAACACTAATTTCCTCTCACTGTATCACACATGATTTTTTTTTTTAAAGCCATGAGTTCAGCCCTGACATGAACATACGCTTCTGGGCGAAAGATCTTCAGTATCTCGGCAAAAAGGCTTTGTGCATGAGGGTGGCCCGGAATAGCAGAGCTTCTGACGCACTTGAAGAAATCCATTCCATTCCCTAATTTTCCGAGTCCGAATGCTCCCTTCAGGACAAACAGATGGTATCTGTTAATCAGCGTCTACTGCAGTTTACTAAATTGTTTATTTGGTTTTGCTCTGCAACATTGATCTATAATTTGGGCCGGTTCCCCTCCTTTCACAGGCTGCTATTGTGCTGCAGAAAGAATTTTCCCTTAAGTGTTGACGCAAATAATGAGTAACAATATATTTATAAATATAATTGTAAATAATAATAATATATTTATAAAGGTGATGTGGGTCGACAGCCTGGAGGTTTTATAACGAGTAGGTATGTGAAAACTTCACAGAATGTAGAAATGTCCATTAATTACACAGGCTTAGGAGAAAACGATTAGCTTCAGTCCAGAGATGCAGAGGAACGCTGAACGCTGAACTATTTTTCCTACACGATGATCTGTTCCATGTCAGACACGTGCAGGAGAGGAGCACAGATCTGGCCAAGAAGGCAGTGAGAAGGCAGTGGTGGATTTGGGAGAAAATCTTGGACTCTTTTGAGGCAAAAGAAAAAAAAAACAAAACAAAAATACAAACAACCAAAAATGAATAAAAAATAAATCAGGAAATTCTAAAACTCCCTAAAAACACACAAAACTCACAACAAACAAACACAGAGAAGCCTGCTCAAAACCATGGAAATGAAGCTTGTGTACTTAAAATAAATAAAACGATAAAATGTGTATTCTAATCATCATCATCATCATCA